>NC_035439.2:106236140-106836140 GCF_002127325.2 Helianthus annuus | reverse complement strand
CAACACGCAACCGAGACCCTGAATCGAAGCATCACAATAAACCACAAAATCTTCGGTACCCTCTGGTAACGACAAGATCGGTGCACTGCAAAGTTTCTGTTTTAACAACTGGAAGGCCTCTTCCTGCTTCGTTCCCCAAGAGTATACCGTGTTCTTCTGTGTCAATGAGGTGAGAGGTTGTGCGATTTTCGAGAAATCTTTAATGAACCTTCGATAATATCTAGCAAGACCAAGAAATTGGCGCACCTCAGAGGGAGTCTTTGGTGCCGCCCAATTTTTAACTGCGTCCACTTTCGCAGGATCCACTTGTATCCCTTTTTTATTAACAACGTGGCCAAGGAAATGTACTTCTCGGATCCAAAAATCGCACTTAGAAAACTTTGCATACAGCTGCTCCCTTCTCAAAAGTTCCAAGATGAGACGTAGGTGTTGCTCGTGATCTTCCTTGTTCTTCGAATAGACTAAGATGTCATCGATGAATACTATAACGAATTCATCGAGATAAGGCTTACATACGCGGTTCATGAGATCCATGAAAACCGCTGGTGCATTAGTCAATCCAAACGGCATAACCAAAAACTCGTAGTGTCCATAGCGCGTTCGAAAAGCCGTCTTGGGAACATCCTCTTCCCTAACTCTTACCTGGTGATAACCTGATCTTAAGTCGATCTTTGAATAGTAACTTGACCCTTGCAACTGGTCAAACAAGTCGTCGATGTGTGGTAATGGATAGCGGTTCTTAGTGGTCACCTTGTTGAGCTCTCGATAATCAATACACATACGGAATGACCCATCTTTCTTCTTTACAAATAGTACTGGGGCTCCCCAAGGCGAAGAACTGGGTCGAATAAAGCCCCTGTCCAACAACTCTTGCAGTTGATTAGACAGTTCTTGCAACTCTCCAGGTGCTAACCGGTATGGAGCTCGAGCAATCGGAGCCGCTCCCGGCGCAAGATCAATCTGGAATTCTACTTGACGATGAGGAGGTAACCCTGGTAGCTCCTCTGGGAACACATCAGCGAATTCTCGCACCACTGGTAGATCCTCGATCTTACTTTCTTCAGACTGAGCGTTGGTAACTAACGCTAACATTGCAGGATACCCCTTTTGCAGATATTGTTGTGCACGCATGGCCGAGATAATACCAATCATCATCCCACTACGATGCCCTTGAACTAATAATGTCTCCCCATCAGGGAGAGGGATACACACGATCTTCTCTTTACACAAAATTTCTGCTTGATGCTTAGACAACCAATCCATGCCTACCACTATGTCAAAACTACCGAGCGTAACGGGAAGGAGGTCAATATCAAACACTTGACCCACGAGATCTAGTTTGCACCCGAAAAGGACATTCGAGGCTTCTATCGTTTTACCATCTGCTAGTTCTACTACTTGTTTAACTTCTAAAGGTGTTGGGGTTATCCCTAATCGTTGACTAAACTCTAGGGACACATAACTCCAATCGGCACCCGAATCAAACAATACAAAAGCAATACGATTGTTAACAGGAAACGTACCAGTTACAACGTTGCCGTCATTCCTGGCATCCCCTGCTCCAAGCTGGAACACTCTGCCTCGAGCACCATTTCCCCCATTTTTACCGTTGTTGTTGTTGTTGTTCCCAGCATTGTTATTATTCGGGCGGTTGTTGTCGTTAGCGTTCTGGTTTAGCTGAGGGCAATCCCGCTTAAAGTGGCCCTCGTCACCACACTGATAGCACCCCTTCCTGAAACCCTGGTTCTGCTGGGGTGGTTGTCCCTGTTGTCTCTGGTTTTGCTGGTTCTGTTGCTGCTGGTGTTTGGGTTGTGAGGTCCTACAATCCTTGGCCTCATGGCCCGACTTACCACACTTGTTACACATCCGACCACACGGCCCAAAATGATGATAACCACACTTGTTACACCGTGGCTTCCTCCCTGCATACGAACCCTGGCTGTGGCCACTTCCCTGGCCTTGATTGACAGAAGACGACTGGCTGATGCTGCGGTTGCTGTTATTGTCTGGCCTTTTCTGAGTCTGACCAGCACTGGGTGCTTTGTCGTAGTCGCTCCACTTCCGTTTGTTATCATTAGCAGATGTAGTAGCAGTGGGTGCCGCAGCAGCAGTGGCTGAAATGCGCGGGGGTAACGAATTGCTCTCTACCTCTTGGTCCACAATCTTATGAGTCAGTCGAACAATCTGTGTCAAATCATTGAGATGGGCTGCAGTGACCAAACTCTTCACACGCGGAGGCAACCCTTTGATGAATAACTCAATCCTCCGAGACATAGGCCGGGACAAGTTTGGGCACATGTCGGCCAGTTCATACGATCGCTTCACATACGCCTCGACTTCAGATCCAACCATCTTCAAGTCGTAGTACTCGTTTTCCAACTTCTGGATTTCATCCCGAGGGCAGTACTCCTCCCTGATTAGTTCTTTAAAGTCATCCCAAGTTGTGGCATTCGCCGCCTCGATGCCCAACAACTGAACTTGGGCGTTCCACCATGTTAGGGCACCATCTGCCAAGGTACCCGCAGCATATTTCACCCTGTCCCCAGCGGGACAGTTACAGATAGCAAACACAGACTCTGCTTTCTCGAACCATCTCAGAAGTCCCACAGCCCCTTCAGTCCCGGTGAAGGTCTGTGGCTTACAGTCCATAAACATTTTGAATGTACAAGCAGGTTGATTAGGTTGGGGTTGCGCGTGTTGACCTAAATGGCGAAAGGAAACACATTATAGGAGTGAAAAGACGTGTACGTGGTATAAGAGTAAAGAGTACTTGGCACGTTCCGTACCAGCTTGATAGGCTGCTAAGGCCTCAGCCACACGGGTATTGATTAAGTCAGTCAACTCAGCCTGAGTCATGTTGATGTTGCCACGTCCGTGTCCTCGTCCACTCATGTTTCTATAGTTGGAAATGAACCGATTCAGGAAATCGAAACGAGATGGGAGTCATGTATCATACTGACATTTACGTACTACCAAGTTCACACATAGTAAGGCAGAACCCTTCTCACGCTTGATAAGCCTCACTGGAACTTGCATGCACCCCGCGTTATTATTAAGTGTGCACCCTTAATAATAAGGCGATTTGCATGCTTATCTCAGTACCTCTTAGCTTGCGCTCGAAGTTTCCCCCGTTCAAACAACACAACAGATGGTATCACAGGTCTATAGTTCACGTGAATCGTAGAGTAGTGTCACACTATCAAGTCACTATGGTGTTTAATGTTTCATTTCATATACGTTGTGAGTATGTGACTGCTAAGCAAGTAATGTATAAAGTGAGAGAGAGACGAACCTTGCAATCTGGAGCTGAGTGTCATGATCGATTTTCGAAGGTGTTCGGTTATAGTCTGGTTTTACAAAACGTTTTAAAACCTAGTTCACTATAACCAGTGGCTCTGATACCAAACTGTAACACCCCCAAAATTCCACCTACGGAAACCCCGCGAGGCGTGTTACGCATCAGAGTTCGAGCCACCAATCACATTGAATCAATGGTAAATACTTAATAAAACATGCCATTAATTACCAATAGAAATTGTCAAACATGATATCAATTCTCAAGATGTTGTGTAGCGGAAGCATGTAATAAGTCGTTTAGCAATTGTTTCATAATAATACTTAAAACCAATGTATCAAATGTAAGTTAATCCAAGAGCCTCGATCCATGACCACTCCAGCACTCCCAGATAGCAAGTCCATGTTCCAAACGTTAATGACCTACAAGCATGCAAACAAGTGCGTCAGACTACGCTGGTGAGTTCAAGGTTTTGTTAACGTGTTTTGTTACCAGATGTAGGTTAATGCGATTCAGTGTTGCGTTACGATGTTGCTCATGCTAGTTACCCTAGGGAGTGTGCCCATATGTAACCGAGGAGTGTGCCTCTTAGCAACCCACTATGTTGTTCACGCTAGTTACCCTAGGGAGTGCGCCCATATGTAACCGAGGAGTGTGCCTCTTAACAACCATAGTGATACCCAGATAATTAGTTCACGCCCGTCCTTACGGCCCGGTGTGAGGTCTCCCACCTAATAGCGCTATCAACTAATTACCCCACTGCCCTCCAGGCAATCCGATGATAGATTCCATGTTCAATAACCAAAACCGATTAAGTTGTTTACCCAAGGTTTCCCTTCCAAATGTTTACCAGTTGTCCCAAACCACCGGGACGCATGCTTGAGAAAATGCAATGAACTCACCTGGGGTTGCTCGGTATGATACACGAAAAGGGTTCAGTTAAGCTACAATGTGATCAACCACGTCCTAGCATGTTCATCATACAAGTCAGGTTTGTATTCAAGTATTGCACGTATGTTCTACACTTATCGTAGCAAGTTGTGTACAAGTATTGACCATCGCATTCACGTATAAGCATAGCAGTTCAACAGCAGCTTTACAAAAACAAAGTCCAAATATGCGGCCCAATCAGATGGACTCGTAACAGTGTGCAGGCCCAATGACAAAGTGTACGTGTAAATGGTCTCGAGTCGAGACCAGAGATCTCGAGTCAAGACTAGGCGGTCTCGGGTTGTACTGGTTTCGGGGTCTCGAGTCGCAACAAGGTGGTCTCGAGTTGTCACGTTCTAGTCGAGACTACACGGTCTCGAGTCGCAACCGGACCCGCAACCGTGGTCTCGAGTTGTGCTGTTTTGTGCCGGTGTGCTTGTCTCGAGTCGAGACAAGGTGTGTAACTGGCTTCCTGATTTGTAGTCCATGATTTCCGTAACAAGTTGTAAACAGATTTGGCAGTTTCAAATCAAATCAATTAACAGTTTTGCTATAATCCGAACGAATCAAACAAGCATTTTTAACATCAAATCTCATGAACCCTAACATGATCAAAACATAACAATATCTAAACAACTCTTATAATTCAATCCGATTTCACACATGCAACCGGTTAACAGGCATTTGTTTCTAAAACAATAATCTGCAAATCCGACTAGCATCTACACGGTTCTAAATCAATGACATGTAACCCGAATCATGGTAACATTCGATTAACATAAACATGCTCCAAACCACACATATGACCGGTCACATTATCACTAAAATTCATATCAACACCCATCCGATAACATTCCAAGATTATCATGCAAAACATACATATATATCGCACATCATACAATCAAGTAACAAATAAGCACTAAAACACTAACCGGATTGAGAGGAGAATAAGGATTGAGAATGGATCCGAACAAGCTTCGATGGGGGGATTAATTGCCGTCGGTTTCTCGAGAGGAAGGAGGAGAGCTAGGGTTTCTTTGTGTGTGTAAAGTGTTTTGGTAACAATGGATGGTGGTTACAAACACCCTAATTGTTAAACAATCAAAGAGGGATGGGCCGAACCCCACTTGGGTTGCCCATTGGTTCCGGTTACAAGGAATACGGCCCAAATGGCCTTGTGCGTTCAAGTAAGTGTTGTGCGTTCGTGAGTCTTGTGCGGTCGGGTCACTTGTATAAACACACATTCACATAAAAATAAACATAACATTCAATCAACATAGTTCACGTAAGCACGTAACGTTACACAAAGTAGGTTCAAATTACATGATTAAAAAGGATCAACATGGCACCATTACAAGATACAAAACTCGCCTTATTGCGAAAGGATTTCGTCAACAACCAGACATTGACTTCATGAATGAAACATTGAGTCCAGTTATCTAGGTTACCACTATCCGGGTGGTCCTTATCTTGTTGTTACATAGCAGTGGCCTTTTCAACAACTTGATGTTCAAAATGCCATCCTTTATGACAATCTTAATGAAACTTTAAAAATTCGATAGCCACAAGGTTTTGTTAATCGCAAACTTTTGGATCGTATATGCCTCCTACATAAGCACATTATGATCTTAAACAGGCACCATGTGCATGATTTCATCGCCTATTTGAGACTCTCCACGGAATTGACTTCCAAGGCTCCAAGACGGATCCATCAATATTCACTTACAAAACGAAGCAAAACAATTCTCTACATTCTGGTTTATGTTGATGATATCATCGTTTCTAGAAACGACACAAACGTTGTCAATTGTATTATACAACTGCTTAATCAAGGACCTTGGCACTCTTGACTATTTCTCGGACTTGAACTGGTTCCCCAAGTCAATAATATTCTTTTGTCACTAAAGAAATACATCTCAGACATTCTACAACTCATGTCTTTACTGACTGCAAACCGATACCATCTCCAATGAGCTCGTCACAACAATTAGTTCTTGGTGACAGTCCATCGTTATCTAATCCAACCAAATACCATCAGCGAGTTGGAGCACTTGAATATGTCACTCTATCTCATCCTGAAATCACTTTTACAATTAACAAAATCTGCCAATACATGCATGTTCGTATCGAGAACTACTTATCGGCTACCAAACACATTCTTCACTATCTCAAGGGCACACTTGATCAAGGCTTGCTCATTCGCCACTAATCTAGTTCTCATCTTCAAGCCTTTACCGATGTTCATTGGCTGGGCTCCCCATTACGGGACTTCTCATATGCTTATTGGACTGGTTGTCTAGATGATCATCAACCATAGGGGGATTCGCCATATACATGGGCTCTAATCTCATCTCCTCCTGGATCACACGAAAATAGAAAATGGTTTCTCGGTCATCCATTGAGACTAAATACAAAGCTCTAGCTGAGACCGTGGCGGAACTAACTTGGCTAGAAGCCCTGATGAAAAAACTTGGAACAAACACAACTTTTGCTCCAACCCTCTAGTGCGATAATCTTGGCGCTACATATCTATCAAAGAACCATGTCTTCCATGCCAGAACAAAGCATGTTAAAGTTGACTTTCATTTTGTTTGAGAAAAGTTTTTATCAAAGAAAACTGAAGGTCCAGTTCATATATATAAAAGATCATATTGTGGACATCTTTACAAAACCTCTACCTACTCATATATTCATCTTTTTACGATCCAAGCTATAGGCCGTTCCCGGTGTTAACTTGTGGGAGAATATTGGACAAGAGAGTAATTATGGATAGTTAGAGATTTATTATATAAATGTTAGAGGTAGTGTGTTATGTATATATAGGTTCTATAAATACTATTCAATGGTAACTTCATTTGTTACAATAATATAAATACAAATCACAATTATACAAAATTAACCATGTGTTACTAGGTAAAGTTTATGCTTTTTTTTAATTATTTTGTTTGAGTAAATTAAATAATTAGCCCACATGGCTAGTTTGCTAAACGCTAAAAAATTACTTTACACAAATTTAACTTCCTTTCTAGCAAGACATTAATATAAATTCTAAAGTTGTTTTAAATGAAAATCTAGTAACTTAGGCCATGTTTGGTTAGCTTTTTAAAACAGCTTAGAACTTTTTGAAAAAGTTAATAAGTAACATGGAGTAACTTATTGACTTTTCTCCTTATATGATAATTTTATATCAAACACCTTTTAACTTTTCAAAAAGCCAATAAGTTAATAAGTCACTAATAAAGTAAGCAATCACAAACACACTCTGAAACATATAATTTTTTAAAGTTAGATATTATAGTATAGGGTGTTGTTAAATATACCAAAAAGTCAACTTTTGAGGAGAGAGAAGATGGTAGGAGAGAGAAAACGGCTGTCATTAATTACCTAAATCATTAATTAATATTTCTATTTTATTTTTTAATTATTAATTACAATCATTAGTTTTTACCTTTTATATTATTTTTTAAGTAAACATAAAGTATTTTTTATACAATCAAACTTTTATGTAATTAGTTTTCTTAATCTTTGTTATAACACACATACTTGACAAATGTTTTTGAATAAATTATTTAACTTTTAAACCAAATGAAGTTGAATAAAATGTGGCCTAAAATGTGTAAAAATATTAAAAGACAACAGCTTATCATATAAATGTTTTAGTTTTTTAATTTAAGATGGTTAATATATAAAGCTATGGTGCTTCGTATCAGCAAAAACAATTCTAAATAACATTTATAAAGCTATGGTGCTTTGAAAAAAATAAGATAAATGTCTTTGTTGATTATAAAACGTATATGAATGGTGGTGGAGGTGGGTGGTGGCAGGAGAAAGCTGGCGTGGAGGTGGGTGGTGGTGGCGTTGGAAGTCGGTGATGGCGGTGACAGTAGTCACGACGGCATCTATAACAATAGTGTTGTCGCCTGTGAGTGAGTTAATAATAATAATAATAATAATAATAATAATAATAATAATAATAATAATAATAATAATAATAATAATAATAATAATAATAATAATAATAATGATAAATTACACTTTTCGTCCTTTATGTTTATATCGGAATACAACGGATACCCTTTAACTTCAATAATTACAGTCACAGTCCTTTATTTGAAAAACTCATTACACCATACGTCCTTTAACTCTAACCCGGTTAAAATTTTAAGTTAAGCCTGGTCATGTTCTTTACAAATGAGGGTAGGTTGGTAATTTTACCCATTTATTTAAAATATATTTAAAATATAGTTAACTTAAAATTTTTACCTAGTTAGTGCTAAAGGACATAGAGTGTAATGGGTTTTCAAATAAAGGACTGTGACTGTAATTATTGAAGGTAAAGGGTATCCATTGTAATCCGATATAAACATAAAGGACGAAAAGTGTAATTTATCCTAATAATAATTATAACACTGTGTAAAATTAAGTTTTTTATATGTAAAATTCATGGTTCCTTTTTCCTTATTTTTATGTTATTCCTAATGAACCGGTTATGTATATATGTGAATGGATGTATATCTAGGTATCTACTTTCAAACAACAATTATTAAACATTTCGTCATTATTTTATTTATTAATAAATCCATCTATATGTTGGTGAATAATAGCTCTACACACGTGAATACATTATAATAAATCTTGATTATTTATTTATCAATATTGATATTAATACTAATAATAGTATAACAAAATATAAAATATAAAAAAGTAACAAAAGTATTATAAAATAAAATAACATAAAAAAACATAATCATTACTTTTGACTTTAAATTGATTTTTTTCTTAAACTAGTGTTGGTGAAAAAAATATTTACCAAAATAGTGTTCCTTAAGAACTATTTACCAAAATAATGTGTTTTTGTTTATTTTGGATTTCCTTTTTTTATCAACGTAATAACTCTTTATATTTTCATTAAATTAGTCAAGTATCATTTTTTTAATTCTTGAATGATTTATATTTTTTTTTTCAACAAATCCAATATTTGTTTATTTTCTTATTTTAATTTTCCTATAATCTCTTTATATTTTTTTTAGCAATAATTCTTTGTAAACAGTAAAAACTCCCATTTATATACTATTAATTTGTAACATCAGTATGCTTTCTATTGTTGTACATTGAGCTTTGTGAGTATTATGTGCTTTAGGTGGTTAATTTGTAGAGTTAAATGCTTGGTTGGTCCCTGTGGTTTGCAAAAATTTCATACTTGGTCCTAGTATGTATTAATTTGCAACATATCTATGCATTATGGTTTTGTAACATAATGCTTAGTGGGTTGCATCACTAAAGACAAATTCATATCTATGCATTATGGTTTGTAATATAATGCTTAATGGGTTGTACCACTAAAGATAAATTTGTATTTCATTTAAAAACTATAAATAATTTTGCGAGTTAACACAGCGCAACGTGCGTGTGTGGTTAAATGTTTTTACGTCGTCTATTTTTTTCCGTTTCACAGGTTCATCGTAACGCTCGGGTCCTACATCGACTTACTTATTTTTATATGTTTAACGTTTCGGTTTATTTTTTTTCGCATTAACACGCTGCAACTTCAGTGTTAGTGGTCGCTGGTAGTAGTGTGACATTGGTGTGCGCCCCCGCCTTGTGGCGGGGGCGCTTAATACTAGTTATATATCATTTTGCTGATATTTGAATAACAAAATAAACTGAAAAATATTAATAGATAATCCTATATGCATCGTGTGTGTATGTATCATTTTGATATCTTTGTTTAGACTTTTCTGTACACCAATTTGATTCTTAAAAAAGAAAATTCACAAAAGCTTAATTAGTAATTAGCATACTAATGTTTTATTTAACATGTACTTGAATTTTTTTTTTTTAATATCAATTGTGTTTTTATGTGAACTTCCTAGTTTAAATTGCTAGTCATTTAGTTGAGGTGCTTGTTTTTCGACATCAATACTCTTTTTTCAAGTTGGTGCATAGATATAAATTTGAATTTATAAAGCATAAAAAGATCTAAAACAGTGAGCTGCAGGTTTGAATAAAAAATATTGCTAAAAAATATAAAGAGTTAGTCAGAAAATTAAAATCATAATTAGGAAAAAACTCCTTTATAATAAAACATAATTATTACTTTTTTACTTTATAATAAAATAATATAATAAAGTAGTTAATCATTACAAAATTATTATTAACTTTGACTTTTGGGTATATTAATCCTTATGATGAATATATTTATCACACTCCTATAGTATAATGGAAATCCAAATTCGATTGATATTTAATTAACAATTTGGGTACGAGGGACAGGCTAAGGTTTCCACTTTTCTTTCCATTCCATTCCATTATTGTATGTAGAACAACAGTTGCTTTTAATTAATAGTTAAAACTATAATATTATAATATTAATTCAATCGACCATATGGAAATAGGGCTACCCGATTTATTTGGATGTTGATGACGCACCACATGACGCAATTACACCCCATGTTACGAATGTATATTAACTAGTTGATGTCCGTCCGTGTTGTGGGGCGATAACCGAATAATTCTCAATCAATTAAAAAAACACTATTATAGTTTTGTTAGGAAAAAAGACTAAAACGATAACAAAACCGTAGTTCTGAGCTCAGGGCAAAACTGTAGTTTGTCATCATTAATGAGGAAGTGTTAGACAGCTCCTTGACATGAAAAAAAGTTAAATCCAGTCAACCAATTAAAAAAACACTTTTATAGTTTTGCTAAAAAAAAAAAAATAAAGCAATAGCAATACTGTCATTTGAACTGGGGGCAAAGTTGTATTTGTTGACTTGGGTAAAATCGTAATTTGCCAAAAGTTAAAGTGATGGCAAGACTATAAATTTGAACCAGAGACAAAATCGTAATATAACTCTGCACTAAGGGCAAAATCGTAATTTTAAGCTGGGGACAAATCTATATTTTTAATTTGAACTGGGGCAAAATCAAAATTTTGAACTGAGAGCAAAATCGTAATTTTGAATCGAGGGGCAAAAGCAAACTTTTATTTTGAACCGGGCAAAACCATAATTTTAAACTGAAGTCGAAATCATAATTTTTGAAACGGGGCGAAAATGCAAAATCGTCATTTTTAGTTTGGGGCAAAGCAAAAATTTATTTTGAACTGGGCGTAAATTATAATTGTAATCTGGGGATAAAATCATAATTTTGAACCGAGGGCAAAATCGTAATTTTGAGCGAGAGACAGAAACATAATTTTATTTTGAAGTGGGGGCGAAAACGTAATTTTATTTTAAATTAAGGACGAAAACGTAATTTTAAAACTAATATAAAATAATAAAATGGTTGGTCTAATAGGGAAGTGCCACGCAGCTGTGTGGCACTATTCCCCAATATTTCTTAGTTTCATAACATGTACGCATGTATTTTAGTTACTTTCACATATTACTTATAACACGATCTCAACAAAAAATATATTGAGTCAACCAATTAAACCAAAACACTAACATAGTTTTGCCAAAAAAATGAAAACTAAAACGATGGCAAGTCTATAATTTTGAGCTGGGAGCAAAATAGTAATTTGTCAGAACCAATGAGCGAGTTCTAGACATTTGCTTGACACAAAAGTTAAATTGAGCCAACCAAGTAAAATAAAAACTACTATAGTTTTGCAAAAAAAAATGGCAACACTACAAATTTTAACTGTGGGCAAAATCGTAATTTTTTTAAATAAGGGCAAACTCATAGTTTTAAACTGAGGGCAAATTCGTAATTTTAAACGGGGGGAGGGGGGGGAGGGAACCATAACTTTGAACTTAAGCAAAATCATAATTTTAACCTTCAGACAAAATCATAATTTTTAGCTGGGAGCAAAAGCATAATTTTATTTTGAACTGAGGGCAAAAGCGTAATTTTAAACTCAAGGCGAAATCGTAATTTAGAAAAAAGGGCAAAATCATATTTTTGAACTGAGGGAAAAATAATAAATTTTAGGTAGGAAAAAAATAAAACGATGACAAGACTACAAATTTTAATGGGGAAAATCACAACTTTTTAAATAAGGGCAAACTCATAATTGTAAACTAAGGGCAAATTCGTAATTTTAAGCTGGGGGACAAAACCATAATTTTATTTTGAAGAGGGCAAAATCATAGTTTTGAACTAAGGGCAAAAGCGTAATTTTAAGTTGGGGGCAAAAACATAATTTTATTTTGGACTAAGGTCAAAATCGTAATTTTGAACTCAGAGATTTTTGAAAAGGGGGCAAAACCATATTTTTGAATTGAGAGCAAAATCGTAATTGTGAGCTGGGAGTAAAAACATAATTTTATTTTGAACTAAGGGCAAGACCGTAATTTTAAACTGTGATAGAAACACTTTTAGTAATGCTTAATTATAATATTAATAAGCCTAAAAAAGAAAAAAAAATAAAAAGGTGGTAGCCGCCTTTTTCCACAAATAACATTGTGGAACTATTGGCCATCTAATTTGTATAGGGGGACAAAACCATAAATTTATTTTGAAGAGGGCAAAATCATAGTTTTGAACTAAGGGCAAAAGCGTAATTTTAAGTTGGGGGCAAAAACATAATTTTATTTTGGACTAAGGTCAAAATCGTAATTTTGAACTCAGAGATTTTTGAAAAGGGGGCAAAACCATATTTTTGAATTGAGAGCAAAATCGTAATTGTGAGCTGGGAGTAAAAACATAATTTTATTTTGAACTAAGGGCAAGACCGTAATTTTAAACTGTGATAGAAACACTTTTAGTAATGCTTAATTATAATATTAATAAGCCTAAAAAAGAAAAAAAAAAATAAAAAGGTGGTAGCCGCCTTTTTCCACAAATAACATTGTGGAACTATTGCGGCCATCTAATTTGTATACGTAGGTAAATTCATGTAACGTAAAGAGGGCAATGTTATGTCGGATGTATATTTTTATTTGAATATTTGGTTGTTGGTGAGTATTTGACTTGTTGCAAGATGAATAAAATAAACAAGTAACTCGAAGTAATAAATGTCAGGTAAAGATTATCGTCACAAAATTAGCTTGAACTGAAAACTTACTAATAAATCGATTGTTAGATATGATTAGTGTGATAATCAGATATACTTAGTTATCTGTAAATAGAATAAACTGCAATTTTACCCCCTGGGGTTAGAGTCAATTGGCACTTTGACCCCCTCTCAGGGAAATTTCGCACTCTGACCCCTCAACTAATGAGAAACCATGCAATATTACCCCCTGCCGTCAAAGAACTTAACAGTTCTGTTAAATGGTATGTTAAATGACTATATTACCCTTTCTTATTACCCTCTATGCTTTGTTCTACTCTGCCTTATCACCCCCGGTGTAAAATGAGTATATTACCCTTTCTTATTACCCCATATGGTTTGTTGTACTCTGCAATATTACCCCCGGTGTTAAATATTTCTTGCAAACCTTACCCCCTAATTCCATTGATAATGATACAACTACATCTTCATCTGCATCAATCTTTCTTGTTGGGAACTTTCTACATTCATAAAGCTTTCTACATTTTACTTCAGCCTTTTTCATTTGCAGAGCATTGAAACTGGTTTCATGTTATAGATGTATTTTCTTTCAAGATTATAGTTTTTGAAGTTGATCTGGTTGGGCTTTGGTTGATGTGGCAAATAACTATATAATCACAACTAAAGGCAAAACTTTTATATTGAATAAAATGTAAGGATTACCTTCTGTTAAAAACAACAAGCACTCATCTTTATCAATTACAAAGTCTTGAATGTCTAAATTGGTGGTAATATGCTTTGCTTACAAGTCTCCAACATCTACCAAAGGATCTTGTGTTATTTAGATTGTTGGTTTACTATTTGGCCCCATTAGACTAGGTCGCGTGGTGAGCAATGGGCTGTTGGTTCACCAGTTATACCAAACTTAATTGTAGGTTGTATGATAAAACTCAAAGAATCCCTTAACTGTAGATCGGTGAAACATAGGCGGCTAGGGTTATCCGGCAACGATGTCGACGACACGAGGTCTATGGCCGACGACGGTGGTATACGTTTGCAATAGATCCAGCGATTGGAATGGCGGTGGTGGTCAGAGATGGTGATGAATCACGTTGATTGCCAAACAAACCCTCCAATCTGATGTTGCAGGTGTATATTTGTGTTGGTTGTGGTGGGGGTGTTGGTTGTTACAATCGAACAGATCCAGATTGGAGTCCTTCATGTGATCTGAAAGTTTGAAGAAAATGAAAACCCTAATTTGGTCAGCTGAAGAAGAAGATGAACAAAGTTGAAATGGTTTTGGGGATGGTGATGTAGGTTCTTATAAATAACATAATAATAATAATAATAATAATAATAATAATAATAATAATTATGGAGTAAGATTACCAAACTACCCTTACCTATAACAGTCAAACAACCGTTGATCGTTAACAGGGGGTAAGAGTGCAGAGTTTTCCATTAGTTGGGGGTCAAAGTGCGAAATTTCCCTGGGAGGGGGTCAGAGTGCCAATTGGCTCTAATCCTAGGGGTAAAATTGCAGTTTACTCCTGTAAATATAATCGATAGAAGTATTGTTTTTGTTATTGTAAGTCATGACATGTTTTATAAATGTTATAATAACTAGTTTCGTATAATATAAACTAGTATTGAGCTTCCCATGTTGTTATGCGGGATCATAAAATCGTGCTATCAGGATGGGGGGGGGGGAACCATGTCAAGTAGCAACTGAATGACCAAAATCATGAATAAACGTAAAATAAAAACACGAATTCCTAACAACAAGTGACGTAAAACGTTGACGAAACATATTAAAAAGTCAAGGGGGTCGAAGTGATATTTTACTGAATTTTTAAAAAATAAGGCAAAGTCGACCTCTTTGAAGTTGAGGGGAAGGAAAAAAGAACATAATTTCTAACAAGTGACATACATGACTTTTGACGTAGACTAACTAAACCTATATAATTTTTGTGATAAAATTATAAAAAAAAAAATTAGGAAACTCTATATAACTAAAAGAGTAAATTACAAGTTTTGTCCTTTATAGGGCTGTAAACGAACCGAACGAACACCAAGGCCTTGTTCGTGTTCGTTCGTTAAGGAAATAAATGTGTTCACGAACGGTTCATGAACACTTATCGAACAAGATTTTATGTTCGTGTTCGTTCATTAAGGAAATGAGCGTGTTCGCGAACGGTTCACGAACACAAATAAATTTGGCAAACGCAACGAAGGATAAAGGTAGATGGCTCAGAGCATAGCATTAGAACTTGAATCCCTTATTATGGAACGGAAGTCGACCGTATTCGCCGATAAAAATAATGAGAAATGAAAGGGAAATGGTGCATAAACAAGGTGAATGAGGGTTTTCTAGTTTAACTGTTAGGGTAATAAAATAAATAAAAATTTAATAATATAAAAATTATAGATAAAATATATGAAAGTACAAAAATATTCAATTAAAACACAAACATATGAACATAAACAAACGCAAATGAACGAATGTTCCTAAACACGTTCACGAACACCTTACTGAACGTTCACGAACATAATCGAACGAACGAGACGTCTGTCCATGTTCGTTCATTTAACTAATCGAACGAAATTTCTTGTTCATGTTCGTTCGTTTATTAAACGAACGGACATAAACGAACTTCCCGCCGAACGGTTCACGAACCGTTCGCTGAACGTTCGGTTCATTTACAACCCTAGTCCTTTATGTTTACACCAAATTACAGACGATGTACTTTAGCGCAAAAGTTGACAAATTTTGTCCTTAATGTTCCAAAATCTTGCACATTATATCCTTTAGGCCAAAACCAGTTAGATTTTTTGGTTAAGTATGGTCATGTGCCTTGCACATGAGGGTATTCTTGTTATTTTATTATCCAGTGGCTATTGTGCAAATAACATATACGTCTAAGGATTGACGTATACAAAAATTAAAAACATTAAAATAAAATAATTTGTCAACCCAACCCTCTGCATCATTGTCTTCCCCAATTTTCACCAAAATCAACCTAAACCCTAATTTCACAAACGTTTTTTTCTCAATTGAGTGTCCCCTTAAATTCCCCACGATCTTCCAGTGATTTCTCCCTAAAACCCTCTCCAATTTAAACCTAAATCACCCTTTGTTTTCGCCAACATCCAATCGCAGGTTCACTGATCATTCACGATGATGTCTGGAGATGATATTGAAGTAGGTCACCTATTTCAACATCCATCAGTTCAATCTACAGTCAAAAATTGATTTTCGATCTCCATCAAATCCTCCAGATCTGTTAACATCTTACCGTAATCAAGTTAAACGGTGAATCGGTAGTTAGATGACGTCAAATCCTCCAGATCTGTTTCAATTTCTGGAAGTTTCTATTGAATATCGTCGTCTCTATTGTTAAGGTGTTTTTAAACTCCTCGTATGTTCGTGTGTTGAAGCAGCTCGAATCTGCAAATTTGTAGAGGTTTTACTTTGAAAATAAGCTTGAAAACGCCACCAAAGATACAACCAATATGAAATTCAGGAACAGGCGGCACATCAGATGCCACATTAGCAAAACAAACCACGTCAGCAAAAGGTGCCACATCAGCAAATATTGCCATGTCATGTGACACATCAGCACAAAAAAGTAACTTGGTTAGGGTTCAGTTAGTTTGAAAGTGTTAGAGGAAAATAAGTTGAAAGTTGGGAGTGTCGTGGTGTAATTCGTAAGTTGAGAGTGTTATCGGCCAAATGATGAAAGTTAGGGTTATTTAAATCCAATATCCCTAAAATTAATGTTTCAAAATAAAGATGCAAACACCAGTTCAGACCAGTATATTTGAATTTAGCAATAATTAATCTGTTGTAAAGGGTTCAAATGAGAAAAAATTCTTTTTAAAAATAAAAAAGAAGAAATTTTAACTAATAAAAATATTCTATTTAATATTTGTATTTAATGTTATTGTAAGGCTATATTGGTAAACTTATATAGATCACTAATATATAGTTTTTTCTATATAGGGTGAGGTTTGGCTACAAAGTCCATTTTTCCTACAAAGTGTACAAAGTAACAAAACACCATAATTTCAGCCATAAAACACATTCAAACCCCACAAATAACATAGTGAAGATCACTAAAACACAATATCCAAACCCTAACATCCCTTAAAAACTTCAAACACACCATCATACAACTATGAATATAAAACACAACATGATAATCAGCATAAAACACACTAATGTTAATCATTCGATAATCAAAGTTTTATCATCCAAAACACAACACAAAACCCACAAATATGGTGTTTTGGTAATATTCACTATGTTATTTGTGGGTTTTGAGTGTGTTTTATGGTTGAAATTATGGTGTTTTATGACTTTTTATACTTTGTAGGAAAAAATGGACTTTGTAGACAACTCACACACTTTTTCTTTAATAGCTAACTATAAAAAATTTGTAATTTATTTTCAAAATATTTTTTTTTTCGAAAAAAATAATTTAAAATGTAGGATAAACTACGAGTCATGTAGGATAAAATTCAATATGTGGGTAAGTTTTGATACGTGTCAGCAAAAAAATTAGTCTGCAGAATGATAGTCTTGAAAACTAAATAGTTCAAATCACATGTGTCTTACATTTGGAGAAAAAAAGTTAAAATCATATATAGGAAAAAATATGAAGAAATACGCATGTGCCTTACATTTGTATCTTTAATTCTATTGCTATATAAGATATGAAAACTAAAAAAAAAGCTATTTTTTTGATGTATTTGTATATTGTATAACATTTTTGTGCTAAATTTTTTTATACTAGATTTTTGTACTACATTTCTTGTGCTAGAATTTTTGTACTGGACTTTTTGTGCTATATTTTTTATGTTAGATTTATTTCTACTAGATTTTTATGCTGATTTTTTTTACTAGAATTTTTGTGTTGTATGTATGAGAAATCAAAAAGAGATTATTTGTGTTTTAGGACTAAAATACCTTTTTTTATCCTACTTATAGAAGTGTCACCTATTATTTTCATAATTCTTTTTAAATTACTTACGTAAAACTCACTATTTAGTGGATCTTCCCCCTCATAGTCTTTATGATTAATCAATTAGTAAAAAATAATAGTAATAAGATAAGAGAAAAATATTTAGAATTTTATAATGAGTAATATTTGATACTTTGTAATTGTACTCATATTTTTTCTTAATTAAACTGGAGTTATGCGCCGCCCGCGTTACAGGGCGCTAAACCAAATATTTCTTAGTTTAATAAAATGTACGCATTTATTTCGGTTAGTTATACATGCTACTTATAACACGATATAAAAAAAGATGCATCGAGTAACCAAATAAAGAAAAACACTATGATAGTTATGATAAAAAATAACTAAAACGATGGCAAGCGTGTAATTTAGAATTGGGGCAAAACAATAATTTGTCAAGACCAATTAGCGAGTGCTAGGCAGCTGTTTGGCACGAATAAAAATTAAATTGAGTAAACCAAGTAAAATAAAACACTATCATAGTTTTGCCCAAAAAATAGTTTTGCCCAAAAAAACTATGGCAACATTGCAATTTTTAGCTTGGGTAAAACCGTAATTTTAAAATGGAGGTAAAATAATATTTTGAACTGAGGGCAAAACCATTTTTTTATTTTGAATTAGGGGCAAAATCGTAATATTTTTACTGAAGGCAAAATCGTAATTTTTAGCTGGGAGTAAAAGAAAAATTTTATTTTGAACTGGTGGCGAAATTGTAATTTTAAACTGGGAACCAAATTGTAATTTGGCAGGATTGTAGCGGTGGGCAAAATTATAATTTTTTTAACCAAGGCAAAATCGTAAATTTAAACTGGGGGCAAAGCATAAATTTAATTTCTAACTGGGGGCAAGATCGTAATTTTAAATAGGGGATAAAATCGTAATTTGGCAGGGGGCAAGATCGTTATTTTAAAAAGGGGATAAAATCGTAATTTGGTAGGACCAATAAGTAACTATTTTATGAAAAAAAAGAAAGAAAAGTTGGCCGCCACTTTTGGCCAACCAACATACACAACTATTCTCGCTGACATTACAAAGTTATGTTTGTATGTATTGTAAATGTAAATAAAAATGCACATCATGTGGCTCTCTCTCTCATCTCATACCTCATCAAAATAGTAAGGCCCCCCTTATTCCCACACCCCCTAGATCTTATTTTCACATCCCTAGTGTATACGGGCCGTATACAAAATATACGGCCCGTATAGAATGTTTTGAAAAGGAAAATGCGCAGAGAATGTTTTTTTTGTTTTATTGTATACGCCCCGTATATAGTTATACGAGCCGTATACAAGTGTATACGATTTATAAAAAGTATACGGCTCAATGGATTTATTTCTGAGGTTTTTGATGTTTACCAAATGTATACGGGCCGTATAACTGTATACGGGACGTATAGATTGATGTTTTTCAATTATCACGTTTTTTCCCGTAAAAGCACCATCATTCTAGGGTTGTTTTTTCCCGTAAAAGCACCATCATTCTAGGGTTTCTCAACTCTTCATCACCTTTAAACAACGTTGATCGGAACACGCCGCTTAAATCGGAGCACAAGTAGAGTAACGTTAACGATCAGTCCGTTGATCAAGTAACTAGCAGAAGAACCCGACACAAACAAGTTCTCCACAGTTTGTTATTCAGATATCTGTTCGGTCATCTTTCCAAACTACAACACACGATAACTTTAAACTTTATAGTGTGTGATTTGACCAGGAAATGATTGGAGGTGATTGCTACCTTTAATAAGCTGTCATAGTTGTCAAATTCGATTTCAACAAATCTTTTCCTTTTCCTTCAATTTCTAGAACATTCTCCGTAACATGAAGACGTGTCGGGTTCTTCTACTAGCGGTATTTTAATGAAGTATTGAAGATTGAATGTGCAAACCCAACCGTTTTTTACCACGGAAACGGTGGCTATGCGAAATACAAACCGCAACCGTTTTTTACTACGGAAACGGTGGCTATGCGAAATACAAACCGCAATCTTTTGTGACTATGGGAAACACAAGTTTTCTTTTTGAGCTTGATGGATGTCCGTTATCTCAGTTGAGGCCGGCATTGTTTAAATCTGAATATAAGTAGATGTTACGTGTAACTTCATTAAACCAAGAACAAAGCCTATTTCGAAACACATATGTTCGTATCAGCGTTGTTTATCACCCTGTGTGACCATTGGAAACCCAACAAACAGTCTTGACAACTGTGACAGCTTATCTATCTGTGTGTGTCACATCCATCCTGTTATAGCAATCGATATGATTAATTTTACAGATTTTTTTCTAATTAGCGTTGTTAACTACCAAAAGAATGCATACACAAATAGTTCTAGTGGACGAAGCAAATAGACCGTTGTTATTGTGTCTATCTCGGTTGTCCAGTACTTTCGTGATAATAAAACAAGCAGACATTGATTTTACCAAGATTGAAGGAAAGAATCTGGCCATAAGCGTTGTGGATTCTCAGCGTTATTCGAATGTAAGTGGATCGGGTTCTGCTAGTTATTCGGAATGTTTTGAATCATCACAGAAGACGTGTCGGGTTCAACTCTCCTATATCAACATACTCTTCTCCAGACGCTTAGTTGTTACGAATGACAACTTGAGGGGTCTAGTTAACTTTCAGATTCAGATTCAGATTCAATTCAGGAAGCAGATGATTGGAGCGCAGGAATCAATGCAAAACTAGTGCATATTCAATCTTCATTGCTTCATTAAAATTACAACACACGATAAAATGCTTGGAACTCACCTGATAACAAATAATCAGTTCAAACTTTCAACAATCGACATGTGGTCCTTGTTTTTCCACGTCATTATGTCACTTTGTGTGTTGACGAAGCTGACAAACACATTGGTATTTTCTCAAAATGTGCAAACTTGAAGAATCTCACATTAAAGGAGTTTGCAACAACGGGATCAAATGGTTTGAGTATCTTTCATCCTCGTTTGGCTAATCTCACACAATGATGAACAGATGATGTCAGATAATACTTCATTTGTCGAGAAACCATACTGTCAAGAAACTAACATCTTTTAATACTTCATTGCGTATGTGCTGTAGAAACCAGTGATGAATTTGTGTATCTAAATCAGGTTCTCTTCCTTAGATCGGTCATTCCTTGTGATACATGAACGTTGTATTCTTGTCTTTCAGAATCAGGTTCTCAAAACAAGGATCGTTCTAATAGATTAAAGAGAATAAACCAATTTTTACCATTTTTTACCCATAGTATACGGGCCGTATAACAATATACGACCGTATACATCGTTCGTATACATTGTATACGATCGGTAAAAAAAATTTTTACCGAGAGTATACGGCCGTATAAACCGTATACGGCCCGTATACATATGGTAAAAACCTCTGTAATCTTTATATAGTGTGTGATTTGACCGATTGTATTAAGTTATCTCTGTTGAATTTGATTTCAACAAATCTTTTCCTTTTCCTTCAATTTCTAGAACATTCTCCGTAACATGAAGAGAAATCAATTGTATTTTTTTAGTTGTTTCTCTTGTTAAGTTTCTGACCCAACCGAAATCCACAAATTCCAACAGTTACTTCGTTTTTACCGTCCAGTTTCCAAACTCTTTCACTCAAAGTTAATATTCATTGTGGTGGATGCAAGCATAAAGTTAGAAAAATACTCAAGAAGATTGAAGAGTACACAACTGAAGGTTCAGTGCACGAAAAGTTTCTTACGAACGATATGTATCAGGAAGCTCAGTATCAACAACTTGTGAGTGGGAATATGGCTATGAAGAATAGTATGGATAAACAATCACCGGTACGGATTTTGGTGTTTTGGTAGGTTGAAAGAGGTGAATGGTCCTTGTTTTTCCATGTGCTTGTGCTGTAGAAACCGGTGATGAACTTGTGCTGTAGAAACTGGTGATGAACTTGTGCTGTAGAAACCGGTGATGAACTTGTGCTGTAGAAACCGGTGATGAACTTGTGCTGTAGAAACCGGTGATGAACTTGTGCTGTAGAAACCGGTGATGAACTTGTGCTGTAGAAACCGGTTATGAACTTGTAAAATGCTTGTAAAATTGCATCAACTCTCCTATATCAACATACTCTTCTCCAGACGCTTAGTTGTTATGAATGACAACTTGAGGGGTCTAGTTAATCTATTACAAGCTACAACACACGATAACTTTACACTTTATATGGTGTGTGATTTGACCGGTTGTATTCAGTTATTTCAGTTGATCCACAAATTCCAACAAATATTTCACTCCAGTAGCTGAAACCAAACGTAGACGGAGATGATAGCTCTTTCACTCATCACAGAAGACGTGTCGGGTTCTTCTGGTAACCGGAAGAGAAAAAAGGCAGTGATTCGGAATGTTTGGAATCATCACAGAAGACGTGTCGGGTTCTTCTGCTAGTGGTATGAGTAACGTTACCGATCAGTCCGTTGATCAAGTAACTAGCAGAAGTTGATCCACAAATTCCAACAAATATTTCACTCCAGTAGCTGAAACTAAACATAGACGGAGATGATAGGCCTGGTAACCGGAAGAGAAAAAACGGCATGATTCGGAATGTTTCGAATCATCACAGAAGACGTGTCGGGTTCTTCTGCTAGTGATTCGGAATGTTTCGAATCATCACAGAAGACGTGTCGGGTTCTTACAACTTAAATCCATAATCAACGTATACAGATGCAAGAGAATGGCGAGTTATTTTCAGTTATTTATGTTGATCCACAAATTCCATTGTTTAAATCAGAATCAGGTTCTCAAGACAATGATCGTTCTAATAGATTAAAGAGAATAAACCAATTTTTACCATTTTTTACCCATAGTATACGGGCCGTATAACAATATACGACCCGTATACAATCGTCGTATACATAGTATACGATCGGTAAAAATATTTTTTACCAGTCGTATACGGCCGTATAAACGGTATACGACACGTATACGCATGGTGAAAAATTTTGGAAATTCAGGCTTACCTTGTTAGTTTCTCAAACATTAATAAACATCTGCTTCCTGAATCTGAATCAGAATGTTAACTATTTCCTTTTCATGAGGTAAAACCGGTTTCAACATCGAGGGTTGTATCGAATCAGGCGTTGGAAGGATTGTAGTAGTAGGACATTGGTACCACTGTGAAAGTTGCACCAGGAAGCTCAACTTTAAGGGATCGGTTATTCGACCGAGTAATCAATTGTATTTTTTTACTTGATTCTCTTGTTAAGTTTTTCTGATCCAACCGAAATCCACAAATTCAAGTCAAGGATCGTTCTAATAGATTAATGAGAATAAACCCTCGTTTCTTCATCTTCATCTTCAAAAACAATGATGAACAGATGATGTTGGGAATTAAATGCATGTACGTGACAAAACAAGGATCGTTCTAATAGATTAAAGAGAATAAAGCAACCAAAGAGGCAGCAAGGACAGATAATACTTCATTTGTCGAGAAACCATACTGTCAATAAACTACCATCTTTTACTCATAAACCCTTGAATCCCAACGCTTCGCTAAAAGAGCCTGTATTAGAAACCATCCTATGCCTTTTACCAACCGAAGAGGCAGCAAGGACAGATAATACTTAATTTGTCGAGAAACCATATTGTCAGAATGTTAACTCTTTCACTCATAAACATCTGCTTCCTGAATCTGAATCAAAATGTTAACTGTTTCACTCATCAACATCTGCTTCCTGAATCTAAATCAGAATGTTAACTCTTTCACTCATCAACATCGAGGGTTGTATCGAAATCAGGCGTTGGAAGGATTGTAGTAGTAGGACATTGGTACCACTGTGAAAGTTGCATCAGGAAGCTCAACTTTAACGGACCGGTTATTCGACCGAGTAATCAATTGTACTTTTTTAGTTGATTCTCTTTTTAAGTTTTTCTGATCCAACCGAAATCCACAAATTCAAGTCAAGGATCGTTCTGTAAATCAACCACAACTGACAAAGAGCCTGTATTAGAAACCATCCTATGTCTTTTACCAACCGAAGAGGCAGCAAGGACAGATAATACTTCATTTGTCGAGAAACCATATTGTCAAGAAACTAACATCTTTTACTCATAAACCCTTGAATCCCAACGCTTCTCTAAAAGAGCCTGTATTAGAAACCATCCTATGTCTTTTACCAACCGAAGAGGCAGCAATGACAGATACTACTTCATTTGTCGAGAAACCATATTGTCAAGAAACTAACATCTTTTAATACTTCATTTGTAACCGTAAGGATGATGCAAATTTGTACGTAAAGATCTCTACACAAACTCTTCTACATCTTTTAACCAATTGTCCATCACTTAAGACCTTGAAAGATTTGTTGAAATCGAAGAAAAGAGTAACTAGCAGAAGACGTGTAAGGTTCTTCCAACAAACTGTGTATGTGCTTGTGCTGTAGAAACCGGTGATGAATTTGTGTATCTAAATCAGGTTCTATGCCTTAGATCCGTCATTCCTTGTGATACATGAACGTTGTATTCTTGTCTTTCAGAAGAGTTGGTATTGAACCAAATACTTCAAATATTCTAAACCCTACTTGGAAACAAACCAACAAAATCTTCTACATCTTTTAACCAATTGTCCATCACTTAACACCTTGAAATATTCACGAACCATAAATGGACTCAGACTCATACTACTCACCCTCCCCTGAGGAAAAGTTTTCCCGACGACTCAAGACAAAGCAGTTGGTTTGGGTTCATATCACCCTGTGCAATCATTGCATTACATCCCCGTTGAAAACAAGTGATTAAAACGCTTCTCCTTACAACTCTCATCAAATGCCTCACCCTTCCTTTTTATTACAGTCATACGACACGTTTTTTTTTTGTTTTTCAGTCTTTGTTACTTGTTAAAGTTTTATTTTTTTCTACTTTTAGAAAGCTTTGACCACCTAACGACTGTAAAATGTATCGTGTGATTGACACCTTAAATCCATTAAATACTTTGGGTAAAATCTAATTTCTTTTCATACGGGCCGTATAACTGTATACGGCCCGTATAAATTATTCGTATCCATTGTATACGACCAGGCAAATTATTTACACATGGTGTATACGAGCCGTATACAGTTATACGGCCGTATGGAATGAAAAAAAACTGACAAAGTCTGAAGGCACACTCTTTGTTAGTTTTATTTTATTATAGACGGGCCGTATAACTGTATACGACCCGTATGTGTAAATAAGATTTTAGCATGTATTAATATTAGGACCCAATAGTAAAAAAGTATGATACATGTGGATGAATCACTATTCATTTCATTTGAAAATTAATATTACACACTTTGTTAGTTTTATTTTATTATATACGGGCCGTATAACTGTATACGGCCCGTATACACCATGTTTAAATAAGATTTTAGCATGTATTAATATTAGGACCCAATAGTAAAAAAGTATGATACATGTGATGAATCACTATTCATTTCATTTGAAATTTGAAAATTAATTAATTAATTAATTAATAATAATAATAATAATAATAATAATAATAATAATAATTAATAATTAATTAATTAATATATAGGTTAATTTTATTCTCAAATTATTACCCTCTTTATTTGTATTACCAACACATTAAAAATGTATTTTTATTAATGTTTAATTGTCAGTAAATCCGTAAACGGTCACCAACTGATTACCAACCATCATTACAATTTTATTTTATTTCTTTTAATTCGCCAGTAAAAATGCTTTTTCTAATTAGTCGACTTTTCCAATTAAAATTTAAGATAAGTACTCCTTTCCTATTGTCATCCATGATCAATAAGTGATTAAAATACAAAGTATGAATTGTTGCCTAGCGAGCATTAATATATGTATAGTTTATTATATTTTCGAAGGTACTGGAAGGGAATAAATTCCCCAAAACAACAAATGGGTTGACAGTAAATAGTATAGATATGGACATCAAAGAGAACGACATCTTTTGATGATTAAGGTTTGAGAGGTATATTAATACTATATGCGTTCATTGAGTAGTTTATTAATTAGAAATTAGTTAATTATAAGATTGATGACAACCCAGATGACGAAAATTGCATCTTATGTCTGAAGATCAAATAATAAATTATATATATATATAGAGAGAAGATCATGCGAGAACCACCTCTTATTGTGAGAATCGCGAGAACCAATGTGAACACACCAAAAATGCCTAAAAATAGCTAAAAATCACATAAAAATTTTTTTTTTGATTTTTTTAATATTTTTTAGGTTAAAATCGCTACTTTTCGAATAAAAAAAAAAAAAATTTTTTTTTTATTTTTTTTTTTTAAAATTTTTTTTTTTTTTTTTTGCTTCGAAAAGTAGCGATTTTAACCTAAACAATATTAAAAAAATCAAAAAAAATTTTTAGATTTTTTTTTTTGATTTTTTTAGATTTTTTTTAGATTTTTTTAGGTTTTTTGGGGGTTTAGTTTTTAGCATTTTAGCTTGGGTGGGGGGGGGGGGGGTTAGGTTTTTGGGGGGTGGGGGAGGGGGTTTAGGTTTTTTGGGGGGGGGGGGGTGGGGTTAGGTTTTTTTTAGTTTTTTTTAGGTTTTTTTTAGCTTGGGGGGGGGGGGTTTAGGTTTTTGGGGGGGGGGGGGGGGGTTAGGTTTTTTTTAGGTTTTTTTAGGTTTTTTAGCTTGGGGGGGGGGGTTAGGTTTTTTTTGGGGGGGGGGGTTGGGGGTTAGGTTTTTTTAGGTTTTTTTTAGGTTTTTTAGCTATTTTAGGTTGTGTTCACATTGGTTCTCAAGGTTCTCACAATAAGGGTGGTTCTCGCATGAGCTCCTCCCTATATATATATATATATATATATATATATATATATATATATATATATAAAGAATGTCTATGTACGGTGTTACTGTTATACAAAGGAAAGTAATCTTATTTCCTAATTTTCGATTTTCTGTCTTGATGTCTTATAATTGTAATCACTATTAGGTACAAATATTGGTTCCTAAAGTGTGGTACATATTACATAACTTCATTTTTAATGCTGAACTAATGCAGTACATTCTAGGGTGTTCATAGTTAGATTAGTGCTGATTCATACTTATATTTTTATATGATGTTGATTGTTTTATTCAAATATTTTTAAAATGGTGAGGTTAAACAATATAAACAAGCTCGATCAGTAAAAGATGATTTCGCTTTAAGCGGAATTGATCACATATATATAGTGTGAGTGTATCTAAAAAAACCTTTAGTCGTATGCTTAATGTCATGCATTTATGATTTTTGGCGAAGAAATAAAACTAGGACGTTCATGTAACATGTTCGTTTCAAAAAAGAATTAGGAATGCTTTGGATGGGGCAAATTTATATAAGGTAAAATAATAGCGTCTTTTATTAACATTTTTATAAGAGATATTTAATTTTAGTTTCAAACAAAATTTTAAATTCACTTTTTTTATTTTTTTATAATAAAATTAAGAGTTTTATTCCCTTTTGAGTTTATTAGTGTATTGATATTTTATCATAAAAGAAACTTTTACATGTGGTACTCAATGTGTAATAAAGCCCATTTACACATAGTAGCGGCCTCAGAAATTATTTGCTACGGGTATGGTCGGGTTTTTTTATCTAAAATATACACTATATTTTTTTCTCAAGGGGTACGGCCGCCTACCCTGGCCAAAGGTTAGGTCCGCTCATGTTTCCACAGTGCGTTTATCTAATTATTTACACAGTGAAAAATCTAATTATTTACAGAGTGAAAACATGTGTATACCCCTTTTTTATTTATTTACACAGTAAAAAATCTAATTATTTACAGAGTGAAAACATGTGTATACCCCTTTTTTATACTATAAGGATGTGTGTTACGTTATCTAGCGTGAAAACATGTGTATACCCCTTTTTACACTATAAGGATGTGTATTATGTTCTCTAACAAGTTTGGGTTACGAATTATACACATTTTATCCTTGATCCAAACTCTAGCATTCACCATGCTTTTATTTCCTCTTGATTTGTTTCATACTTACACATTTGAGGAATCCAGGCTTTAACTCTTTGTTAATCTTTTTTTCTAAACAGTAATCACGACTATTTTGCGGGAATCATTTTGTTTTTAACATTTGAAAACGTTTTTGCGGCCAATTAAAGATAATTTATTTTATTTTATTTTTAAGAAACTTTATAACCGGGCCAAGTGTCATTCTTTTAACATTTTATAATTTATACGACCAGATTGTTTTTTTCTTTAAAGAACAATTTATAGAAAGTTTAAAAATTTTGAAACTATTTTTTAGACCATTTTTTATTATCTATTTTGATATATTTTTTTTTATAAAAACTTTTACAACGGTTTTTGACCATTTTTTTCTTAATTTTCTTTCTTTCTTTTTTTTTTTAAACAATATATAAGTTTAAAACTTTTTTAGGTTTACAGCAGACTTATCTTTCTAAGTATTTTTTATTTAATTTCTACTAAAACGTATTACCGATTGATTTTTTACTAATTTGTTTTTAAATTTTTTTTTTTTTAACTTAGCGGCAGATTTACTTTCGGTTGCTAATGTTACCACCTAGTGCGCTAATAAACCCTAAAGTAAATAAATAGTTTTTCTATTTCGTTCACAAAAAAATCTACCAATTAAGTTTTTAATACATGAAATTGTTTTTCTACAACCATCTACTCAAATAAAAGGCAAAAAACAAATAATAATAAATAATCAATGATAAGGAAAGTCTTCATTCCTTTAATTAATTTGACTTGCATATATAACTCAAGAACACCAAAATCATTGATCTTCAGGGTCAAAGTCAACTGTATGTTTAGTTGTGCTAGATATTTAAAACCAATGACATTGACTCTTTCTTGGTCAAACAAAACAAAGAAACATCATTTAACACAAAATGTGGTGACTAGGTTTTGTTGTGCTGTACGTGGACCCAATTGTTGTGAGTGTTTTTTAAGGGGGGTGTCTGATGTTAAATCTTTGCTGTGGGAATCCTGATGATGCTGCCGCACTATTTGCATACATTTGGTGTAGGGATGGATCAATTCCTCGTCCTCCATCGTGTGCGGTGCTGCTGTTTGCGTACATTTGATGGCTCGGTGGGTTGATAGCGTTCGGGTAGAACGTATGAAGCGTGGCTGGGTCATTGGGCTGCATAAAATGCCCGTATGCACGCGCTTCATTGTTACCCCTAAAAGGTGCAGAAGGAGACTGTAGGTGGGTCTGGCTCAGAAGCCGGATCGTCTCGGCTTCATTATACCCTTCTCTTCTCCCTCCATCAAACCAGCCTGACCCATATGCCTTTTTGTGAAAATAAACGTAAAGATATAAGGTTAAGATGCAACAAAATATATGTGACATAATAGTGAACAGTTAGTTAATAAACTTTGTAAATTATAGCTAAAATGTTTTATGTCGAAATTTCTAACAGGATTAATTGTATTTTTTTTTACAAGTAGTCAAAAGAAAAACATATACCGGTGGTGAACTAAATCCGAACTGGATCGAGTTTGAAGAATGTGTCGATTGAATATGGCACTCATTTCCGAATTCAATGGTTTGTGGCTTATTTGAGGTGGAATTCCCCCCTAAGCTCAAATCAAGATTATGATCCGATGATGTAGTGGTGGCGTTATTCGAACATTCTGAGAAGGAAAAAATTAAATCATATGTAAGTACGATCAGAAGGTGTGTAAGTTAGTCGGTAAAAACAATATATATAAATTTAGAATTTTTTTTGGTTTCCTCTTTTACATGTTTATTCAAGTTTTTGTGATAAAAATCTTCACATATTTTTTTAACAACTATTAACAGAAATTCTGTAAATTATTTTTGTTTTTTCAGCTAATAAAACTGTGTAAAAGCTTGAATAAAATAAATACAAATGTAACAAACAGAAAATATATGTTACCAGTGGAGTTGAACTCATTTTCATAAATCTTCGGATCAAAATTTGTAATAGCATCCTTCCCATTGCATTTAATTGCAGCTTTATCATATGCCCTAGAAGGTTTTTAAAAAATAAGAAAAAAGTAAAAATATTATATTTCTAGTTAAACCCCTTGAACATTGTAATTTGACAGTGAAGGTCCCTCTAGAAAACCGACAATTACCTGGCAGCTTCAACTTCAGTGTCAAAAAGACCCAAATACACATACCTGTGATAAAATAACCTAAATTTGTCACATGCCATTATTAATTGAGCAAACCCAAAAAAGGCAAAAACAATATAGTTCCAAAGTGTCCTATTTCTTGATCTTGGGATAACTTGAAAGATATTCTACCCACCTAAATCTAAATAAAAAGTAGGTTATTTTTTAGAAACCCAAGACAACACATACTCAAAATATAAAGCTTAAAAGAGGACCTTCACTAGGATGATACAGGTACAAAACGGTTTATACATTATGCGAGGTCTTAATCGATCTTTTTTATTTTGTCCTTTTTACATGTTCTTGTTTGGATTTATGTTGATTTGTTGCGGTTCTCTTGTTTGGCTGCTTTGTCGCCCTTATAGAATATGCCAAGGGATTATCTTTTTTTGCTATTTATAACATTTTCCGAACGTTGTATCCAAAAAAATTAAGACCTTACTTTTTCCCCAAGAACTGGCCCATTCGAGCCTCCCATCGACCACATTTATGCAAAGTAACTCCGCGATATTTGGAACTGCCTCGAGGAAAACCGGTACTTTGTCTACGAAGTACATGCACAAACTCTTCCTTTGATAAACTGCTCATCTGTTGTTTCAAAACAATATATCACCAAAAACAAAAACAAAACCTAACATGCTAGAATCTAGGGTATTTGTGTTTTTTTTCTTGAAACACAACACAAATGTAAAGGTGTTTCAAGATAAGGCTGCAACACCACTATTCAAGATAAGGTGAAATCTATTTTTTAAAAGAAAAAAAAGAAGAAGAGAAAAAAACACACCCTTTTTTATCCACTTCTAAATAAACTCACAAAAACACTAGGAACACACACTGAAAACACACACCTGTTTTAGGTCATCTTCATAGTCTTCAAGATTGAAGTTTATGTCAGCCTGCACAGTGGCGGATCCAGGGGTGTTTTGGGGGTTCCCGGGAACCCCCTCGGTTTGAAAAAAAAAAGAAAAAAATAGTGGAAATTTTATATGATTTAAAAAAGAATAGTGAGAATTCGTGAAAATCTACAAAAAGGAACCCGGTGAAACAAATTTCTGGATCCACCACTGAGCCTGCACACCCCGAAACTTAATTGCTGCCCTATCATAAGCACTGCATCCGTAGGGACACATCATACATATGATCTTTAAGTAAATTTATTTTTTTCCTCATTTCATTTTTTCCAACAGAATTTAGTTAAGTTTATTTTGTGCTCACCGTGCAGCTGCATGTGCAGTGTCAAATCCACCTATTGTTATAGCCAAAAAGATACCAAAATTAACATCATTAATATCTTAACTTGTATATACATATACTCTTGAAAATACATAAAACAATTTAACTAAAAAGAAAATGAAAATGTAGCATACCAAGATACACCTGTTTCCTACAATCCCTGAATCACAAAAACTTAATTTAATTAGAATCAAAGATTATTCAGAAAATAGGGGTTACTCTTACAAAAAAAAAAAAAAAAAAAAAAAAAAAAAGAAGAAGAAAGAAGCCAATAATAATACAATTCTTTTCTAAGTTTTTTTTAATAACATAATACTGTAATAACGATGATGCATCGGGAACAGAAGAAAATTGAGAAAAAAAAAATGAGGAAAACAAAGAAAACGAACCATATGTGTGATTCCCACCGGCCGGTTCGCCGGTAAAAGGTAACACCCCGGTACTGAGAGCTTCTAGACCGGGGTCCACGCCGGCTTTTCTTGATCGGTTGAGCAACATCATTAACAACCTTTCCGGTGACACCAAAATATGGAGAATCGGACGTAGTTTGGTTGGAAAATTTGACACCAACCCAGTTAGACGTTGGAAATGACGTCATGGCCGGTCCAACGGACGTGGTGGGGCCTACTTCAGAACCATCCAACGGGAAAAACTGATGAGTGACCGGCGGGTTGGAGGCCCAGGATGAGTTGTCGGTCATGTTGAACCCAAACAACCGGTTATCACCGGTGGATGTAGGGTTTGTAGACATACTCTTGTCGGAATCTTGATCATCTTGGTCGGAAAAGTCGTCGTGGTCAACGAACATGACAGACGAACTGGAATTAGATACGGCTTGCTTACCTTTGTTGTTGTGTTCCTCAGCTGCTTCGGGTGACCCGTTTAGATCCCACATTATTTGTGTGTTCAACATCAAGAAAACAGTTCTCTTTCTCTCTATCTAGAGCTGTGTGTCTATGCATATATATAGATAGATAGAGAGATAGATATAGATATATATAGAGGTGTAATATATTGCTGATGTGGGGTTATTGTAGTGAAGGGTAGGTGGGGATGTTTTTAGGTTCTGTTGGTAGATCTTGTATTGGTAAATATATCTCTGGTTCAACTCTCTCTCTCTCTATATGTATATATGGTTTTATATTTGTTATGAAAGGTGGTGCTTGATTAACCCTATTAGATATCTCATATCTACCTGCTTTGGCCTATAATAATATCTTGGTTCACACGAACGAAACGCACACTTGACATGTGTGTGTATAGGGAGGAGAGAGAGATATCTTTCTTACATAACTCTCCGACGTTAATGAAATCGAAAAAAAAAAGGTAAAGTGGGGTAGTATGTTGGAAAGAAATGTAAAGGAGTTACTTTAAGACCCTGTGTAATGGGGCGTTTTTTTTAAAAAAAATTCAAAAAAAACGCTTGAAAACGCCCATGTACCATTACATGGGGCGTTTTTTTAAGCAAAAAATCAAAAAAAGCTCCTTTGGCGTTTTATAAACCACGCCCAACACCCTTTGCCTTTGTCCAATCAGATTTCATCCCCCTTGTCCTATCCAATAAGATTTTTTCTTTTTTTTTCTTTTTTTTTATTTAATGCCCCAATAATGCCCAATAATGCCCCATCCCCACTACACCCATTTTTCTAAAACGCCCAATAATGCCCATTTGCTGACTGGACCGCCACGTGGCGTAAAATGCCCACACTTGGGGGCATTATTTTCCCCTTCCACTACACATGGTCTAAGAACATGTGTAGTAGTTAACACCTTACTTTTGAGTGTTTTGCGTTATAAGGCAGTACAGTTAGCAATTGGTTATTATAGGGCGTTTTTTAAAATGAGTGTAGTGAGGATGTAGGGCATTATGTTAAAAGGGTGTAAATAGAATTTAAATAAAAAAAAAACCATGAAAAATTGTTATTGGCCAAACAAAGAACAGGAGCACACTCATTCGCCAAAGCCCTTCTTCTCCGGCGTGATAAAAAACACGCTGCCCAAATTTTTTTGAAAGAAAACGCCATAACACGCCAAGGGGGACGGCCTTGCCGACGTTTTGGGGCGGGAATGGGCGGGATTGAGGGAAAAAAACGTCCATTATGCTTGGTCTAAATGCACCCATTTTTTTACTTGTCATAACCACTTTCTAAAAATACAATTTAAAAATTGTTAAATTTCACCCCTTTATACAATTTAAATATTGTTTTTGAATACTTTTTCTCTAACTAGTATTTTATTGTGTTTCTATAAAACATCATTACAAATTAATAAAAAAAGATATTTTTTAAACAACAAAAAAATTTCAGAACTTTTTCAGAAAAAAAAAACATTTGATTTTATATTTTTAACATATTTTGTATTTTAGTTTTTTCATCTTTCTTTTTTTATTTTATTAGTATTATTTTTATATTAAAATCTTTTTAAAATATAATTAACAACTTTTATTTATTAAAAGTAATAAGATGAAAAAAGAAAATAAAACATTAACTAGCACATTAGGTAGTAAAATGATTTGATTAAAGCATGTAATATCAATTAATAATCGATATAAGTTGAAATTTAATTATTGTTAGGATATGTTATTAACTAATCAGAATCGTTATCTACAAATTGACATGGTGATTCTCAAATATATTTCTCTTCTTTTAACTCAAAAAAACTATATTAAGTTGGTTGGCTTCAAAGTTGATACACGATTTGTGGACGCGACACGATTTGTGGACGCGACTCGACGCAACGCGACTTGGCTAAAGACATGACATTCCTCCGTCGTGTACTTCAAGTTCTCAAGCGGACCAAGAAGACATAAAGGATTTGAACTTGATCCTTGGGCTGAAATGTAACCGAAACAAGACATGGGCTTCAACAGATTGGCGAAACACCTTTAGGCCCAAGCCCAATACGACGAAACAGTGTATAAGTCGACGAAACTGGGCTGTTTCGTCGACCATGTTTATGTTTCATCGCTGTTTCGTCGCTGATGGTTTGTTTCGTCAAGTGTGTTTCTGATTTGCCAAGATTAGTTCCGTTTCGTGGTGTCTGGTGGTATAAATAGACAGTAGTTAGACTGAAAATGAGAGACACAAGGTTGAACACAGAGAGCATAGCACACACACACGAGGGAAATTTGAGAGTTTACAGAGTATATTTGTAAACATTGAGCTTGTAACTGAACCTTTCATACGTATTAATATAGAGGTGTTAATCGGTGAATCTTGCGTGTCGTGTATTTGCGTGTTCTATCTCGGTTTGCTATCTCGGTTGGATTCCGCACAACCGAGGTGGTTTGTATACAAGGATTAGGCGACTAGATCCTCCTAGCCGGACCTACAAGTGGTATCAGAGCCTTGGCTCTTCTCCTTGTTAAAACCGAGGTGTTCTTGGTGTGTTTTGGGTTTTGAAAAGTTCATATTTTTCTGGAAACGTCTTAAAATCGGAGTAAATCTTGGTGTTTTGCTTTGTGTTTTATTAAAAACCTTGTTAAAATAATAGTTATATGTTAGTCTTTGGTTTTTATTAAACATCTTTGCAAAACCGTGTGTTTCGGAAAGTTTCGTTTCACCGGAAAACCCATCATGTTCATATCATCTTCATAGTGTTCTTCACATTTTACACTTTTTGATCCTTGAAAGTTAAGTGTGAAACTTGTTTGTGTGTTGGAAGGTGTAACAAAGATTAAAATATTCAAGCCATACTTGTTTGGTGAAACAAGCCGAAAGCATGTCTGTTGTGTCAGAAGGATAAGGTCAATTGGAAAAGGTTTACCAACCCCTGACAACTTTTCGACGTAACAGACATTTGGTGAAACAAGTCTGTTTCACCAAAAAGGAAAACGACGAAACATAAATTTCTTTTCGTCAAATCAAATCGACGAAACACTTTGATTGGGCCTTCAGATTCTGTTTCGTCAATTACAAGCCCACATTAAAAATTCTGTTTCGTTGACTAAAAGCCCAAGAAGCCCATAAGACCTCTTTGTTTTGTCAAAGTCAAAAAGCCCAAAAGCAGATCCCTGTTTCGTCATTGATTGGGCCCTTAATTTATTTTTGGGCCTTAGACAATTCTATTATCTCAACTAACAAGCCCAAATTAAAATCTATTTCGCCGATAATTTTTCTTAGTGGGCCTCTATTTCGTCAAAAGTGGATTTGGGCCTGTTTCATTATCTAGGAGCTCAAAGAATATTTTGTTTCGCCAAACTTGTAACAAAAATTCTGTTTCGTCACTCTTCAAAAGTCAGAAACTGTTTCGTCGAAACATTTTGTAAATTTAAACAGAAGGTTTGCAGGTGTGATTTAACTGTTTGATTTGAGTGTGTTTCTCAGGTTATCATTCATAAATATCAACGATGAATCCGAGTTGGTGGGGAACTCCGTCGCCGGATGAGGGAAAGTACCGGAATACTAGTTTATCTCCCTCGTGGGCCGAATCTCCCGTATCCACTTCTTCGCAAACAAATGCTATAACAACCGGTCAATGGGCTTTCGTATCAAATCAGACGCCCAGTATTCAAAGCATTTTATTGAGCGAGAGCGAAACCGGAAGTTTGAATCGACCTCCAAAGTTGATGCATTTAAATGAGTATCCGGGATGGGTTGATCGGTTCTACACATACGTGCTGGGGCAAAACACAGAGTTGTGGTTGCGTTTCACCACAGATTTCGATCAAACAATAGAGGTTGCCGCTTCATCTGCTGCTACGTTTGCCGATCTTCCTGAAGATCAGAAAAAGACGTATGATCTGGAAAAGAAAGCATACGCCATTCTTACTCAGGCGTTAAGCAAAGATATCTACCATCAGTTTGTCAGTTTCAAGACAACGAAGAAATTGTGGGATGCGTTGAAGACCAGAGGGGTAGGTAATGAAGCAACACGTCAATTGCGTCATGATCTACTCAAGAAAGAATTCGATGGCTTCACGTGTATGGATAAGGAATCGTTGGGAGACATGACAAGTCGGTTCTATCACTTGCTTACAGAGTTGGGTAATTTTGGGGTTGTGACGACTCCAGTTGAGGTGGTGAAGAAGTTTGCTGATGCGTTGCCTCCGCAATGGAATCGTTTCTTGGAAATTCTGAAATACAACGGGGTTTTGGCTACAACAAACATCAACGACTTCGTGCAGCTTTTGGAGAACAAGGATCAGGAGGAAACTCTAAAGGCAAAGAAGGTTCCAGTGCCACAGAATCCAGAGATGTATTATGGAACCTCCAGCACCTCTTCTGCAAGACCAGTGTCTCATGCTCCTCTTCAGACGACATTTGTCACGAGCACAGACTTATATGGCAATCCGATACAGGTTCCTGTCAAGCCAGCTCCAACAACAGATCTGTATGGAAATCCTCTACAGCCAGTTCCTCAACAGCAAGCCTATCGGCCATCTACTGTAGCAAATGATCTATATGGGAATCCACTTCCTCCTCAACAACAAGCTTGTTATGGAAGCACGTCATCTGCTGGTCAGCAATCAAAGCCAAATACAGTACGGCTTGACACTTCAAGTTTTTCAAAGGTCAGTGTGGAAGTAGCGAAGGAACACATGGAGCTGCTAAACACTTTAGTGAGTGCGTATTGTGGGCTAGTGGAAGGTCAGATTGGCAACATTAATCTGACACAAGAAGACTATCAGCAGATTGACAAGGAAGAGATGGATCTGATGGATATCAAGTGGGCCTTTGCAAGTGCTGTAAGGAGAGCAAAGGATTTCATGGAAAGAACTGGCAGAACCAGCTTGGAAAGCAAGAAAGACACCAAGTATGGGTTCGACAAGCAAGCTGTAAAGTGCTTCAACTGTGGTGAACGGGGTCACTTCAAAAGGGAATGCACGAAGACAGCACAACATGGGAACCAGAATCCCTTCAGAAACCAAGGCAACCAGCAAAAGCAGAACAGGAACAATGAGCGTACGTTGATACCTGTCAACAACCAAAGTCGAGCGGGACCATCAAATGCCAACTAGGCACTTGTGGTTCAAGTAGATGAAGGTTGTGATTGGTCAATCCAGTTGAGTGGTGATGCTCCGGATGGAACAGCGTGTTTTGCTGAGGTTGTGAATGCTTTAAATCACGCCAGTGGTGGAGAATCTTCCGCCAATGGTGGTGAATCTTCTGAGGATGAAGACTCTTCTGGTTACAGCAGAAGTTCAGATGAAGAATCCTCGAGTTCAGGCGATGATCATGTGGGTGAGACATCAAGTGCGTCAGTTGATGCAGATATTGATGAGCTTTTGGAGGAAGCAGCAGCAGGAACTAATAGAAGATCTATTTTGGTGGATCAAGCTGCTTATTCTTCGTCTTCTCTCCATTCAGCCTTTATGGCTAATGTCGACAGTTCATCAAGTCAGGTATGTGTCGATGAACCCACTACTGTTATTTGTGACAATTGTGATAGATTAAGTGTTAAATGTGCTGATTTAGAGGCAAACATGTCTGAGTTGCAAGGCAAACATGATGCTTTACAAGCTAGTTTGTTTGACTTGCAAGACAAACATGTTTCATTGAATGATAAGTGGTGTGAGTTGCAAAGCAAACACGAGGCTTTGCAAGAAAAGTATGATGTGACATTCATCCACAACCAGAAGTTGACCGTGGATCTTTCGAACTGCACTGAAGCCAACATGTTTTATGAAAACCATGAAAAGGAGTTTAAATCGGTAATTGAGAAATTAAAGAAACACAAAACCGAGTTAACAAAAATGGCTTCCAGAAAACAAACTGACATTAATTTGTATATAACTCGCCTTGAGATAATGCAAAAAGAAATGGCTTGTGTGAAAACTGAAAGTGAGGCGATCCAACTTAAGCTAGACAGTTATTTGAGCTCTAGCTGTGTGTTGGATCACATCATTGACGTTCAGAAAGAGAAACGGGATGTCACATGCATAGGTTACAAGAAATGTCCACCACCTGTGAGACACAATTATGATGCCATGCCTGATGAGGAGGATAGAACTTTCTTTGAACCATTTGTTCCTCTAGACGTTAAGGAATTTGCTACAGGACTCGGATACAAGAAAGAAGTGTCATCAGATTCAGATGTATCAGCTAATACATGTGTGTCTTCTGCTGAACTGAATCAAGATCCTCCAATTATCATTGATGATGCTGATTCTTCTGATGATGAATCCGATGATACTATACCAGCAAAGTCTGATGCGGAAATCAAAGAAGAGGACATACCTCTTGAGAATCATATTCTATGTGATCCTCTTGCAAAACTCGCTAAGATTGTTGCAATCCAGTCCTCGTCTGCAAAAGAGTCGGAGAGTGTGAATTTGCTGTACACTCTTGTTGGTGATGATAAAATTTACTCAGACAAAGATTTTCCTATTAAGAATGTTAATCAATCCTTAATCAGTAAAGTCTTTGAAAATTCGACAAGTAAGTTTTTGGGAAAGACAGGATCACGTGTTACGGTAACAAAGTGTCCTCCTATTCCTAAGGCCGAAGTTCGAAAACAATATGGAAATCAGAAATTACCAACAGAGAAAAGGCAGCAAAATCATACCAAACCAAAGAGAAAATCACCGACTCAGGGTCAGAAGAAACAGACCCAAAAGAAGAACAAGCAGGTGGACTTTGTGAAATCAAAGGGAACGGACAAAATTGAAACATTTGAAAACAAATCTAACTTAGATTTTGTTAAACAAGCAACAGTTTTGAAAAGAAATGAACCAAACAGCTCGAAACCTAGTACCTCGGGATCACAAAGTTCATCATCATCGGCAAGACGATCACATGATACTTCGGGGTTTGTTGAACGAAGATCATGTTTTGAATGTGGTACAATTGGACATGTAATTCGAAATTGTCCATATCTTCATAAACAAAAGGGCAAAGTTGATGATCCCCGTGACAAAACTGACCACAAGCGATCTGTTCCTGTAAAACAAGATCCCCGTCTTGTAAAAGAAAGGGAAAAGAAACAGAAACGCCAACAGGTCAAGAAAATTGAAAAGGAAATTAAAACCGATGTGGTTAACAAAACATCTGTTTCTGTCAAACCAGAAAATTCAAAAACTTCTGACAACCATGAAGTTAAGATTTTAAAGAATGACACTGGTAAAACAAAACAGACCTGGAAACCAAAAACGGTTAAAGAATCAGGGGGATCATCACAATTTAAAAATCATCAAAGAATAGAAGTTATTGTTGTTGATGAAAATGGAAGACCCAAGACCACAATGGCTTGGGTCCCCATCTCCAACTAATCAAGTGAGTTCATGTGCAGGGTGTTCCAGGAGGAACTATCAGTAGTCATTGGATTGTTGATAGTGGAGCATCCAGGCACATGACAGGCGACATGAAGCTTCTCTACGACGTCAAATCTATTAGAGGAGGTTATGTTGCTTTTGCTGGAGATAAGGGCGGATATATTACGGGTGAAGGGATGATATCCAATGGGATTGTCAGCTTTGATAAGATCAACTTTGTGCAACAACTTGATCACAATCTTCTTAGCGTTTCTCAAATCTGTGATAAGCAGTTCTCAGTACACTTTGATGCTAATGGATGTTATGTGCTGAAGCCAGGCTTCAAAATTCCAAAAGAATGGATTCTCTTGTCTGCTCCAAGGATAAATGATTTGTATGTCCTTGATATGAGCCAAGCTATTACTACGTCTGCACAAGCAACATGTTTCGTTTCCAAAGCCACAGAAAAAGACTCAATCTCTTGGCACAGACGAATGGGTCACATTCACTTACGCAAAATGAATCATTTGGTTTCAAATGAATTGGTGAATGGTGTTCCTCTTAAAAATTTCCATCTTCAAGACGTCTGTGTTTCGTGCCAGAAAGGAAAACAAACGAAGAAACGACATCCTACAAAGAAGATCAACACGGTGGCCGTTCCTCTTGAACGTTTGCACATGGATTTGTTCGGTCCTGTGAAGCACAAAAGCATCAGGAATGATCAATATTTCCTCGTGATAACTGATGATTATTCAAGATTTTCTTGGGTGGCGTTCATGGCACACAAGAGTGAAACCTTTGGTATTATCAAAAACTTAATCATTCAGATTGAGAATTTGTATAAATTGAAGGTTAGGCGGATACACAGCGACAATGGTACTGAATTTAAAAATCATGCCATGGCGGAGTTTTGCACTTCAAAAGGTATTCTTCACGAATTTAGTGCAGCTTATACTCCTCAACAGAATGGCGTCGCTGAACGTAAGAACCGCACATTGATCGAGACTGCTAGGACTATGTTGGTAGAGTGACAGTTGCCCATTCCATTCTGGAGTGAAGCTGTGGCCTCTGCATGTTATACATTGAACCGAGTCCTTACAGTCAAAAGGCACAACAAGACCTGCTTTGAGCTTCTTCACAAACGGAAACCAGATTTGTCTTATCTTGAACCGTTTGGAGCTCCGTGCACAATAATCGATCCTAATGGAAAGTTTGGGGCAAAAGCAATTGAGGGATACTTTCTTGGGTATGCCACCCCGAACTTAAGAATCTGGAATCTAGAGACAAAAAGGGTCGAAGAATGGTCTGAGGTCAGAGTGCAAAGGCACACATTGCCAGTCAAATGTCTTGGTCAGCCATGGATGTTTGAGTACGATGACTTTTTCAATTCGATCAATGTTGAAGCCGTTGAAGAAAATGCTGCGGCAAGGATGTTTTTCGAGTGTGACAATGCAACAGTTTCACCGGTGGTTCGTCCAATTCTTGTCAACCAGGAACCATCTTCAGTGAACAATAATGCTCTCGACAATGAGGATTTTCATGATGCTACCGAATTGAACGAATCTTCAGAGGATGATGAATTTCTAGATGCAGACCAAGAAGCTCCAACAACAGCAGTTCATGGTACTTCAGAGGGTACTCCTCCAGTGGATGCCCCTAGAACAGCTGAAGCTACTGCATCATCCTCTTCGTCAATTCCGGGCATTGATTTAGTTGTTGATCTCAATCTCAACAACCTGGGTACAGAAATTCCAGTTCGAGATAATCCTGAAACAAGGATTCATAATACCCATCCTCAGCAAAACATCATCGGAAATGTGCAAAGTGGCATTCAAACTAGGAACATGTTGCGGAATAACAACAATGCAGGCCTGTATGCAGCTATTCGAGAATCCGGGCAACAAAATGATTGGTCTTTCGCGTGTTATGTCTCACAGGAAGAGCCAAGAACTTGGAAAGAAGCCATGAAAGATAATTCTTGGGTTGAAGCAATGCAGGAAGAACTGCAACAATTCCAGAAGCTTGGTGTATGGAAGCTCGTAGAGAAACCTGCTGGTTACAAGAAGATTGGTACCCTTTGGGTGTTCAAATGCAAAAAGGATGACCGTGGAGTTTTTATCCGGAACAAAGCAAGATTAGTCGTTCAAGGTTTTCGTCAGATAGAAGGGATCGACTACAACGAAGTCTATGCACCTGTTGTACGTCTGGAAGCAATTCGGATCTTTCTGGCTTATGCCTCATTCAAAGGATTCAAGGTTTACCAGATGGACGTCAAAAGTGCATTCTTACATGGTGTGGTTGAAGAAGAGGTGTACGTCGAACAACCTTCAGGTTTTGAAGATCCTATACATCCCGATCGGGTTTGGTTGCTCAACAAAGCTCTCTATGGTCTACATCAAGCACCGCGAGCTTGGTACGCAACCTTATCTAATTATCTGCTGGAGAATGGATTTTGCAGAGGTCTAATCGACTGTACTCTTTTCATCAAAGAACAAGAAGGAGATCTTCTTCTGGTACAGGTATACGTTGATGATATTATTTTTGGTTCTACTAATGATGTTTTGTGTAGGAATTTCGAGCGCATTATGCAGGATAAATTCGAGATGAGTGCTATGGGGGAAATGACCTTCTTCTTGGGCCTACAAGTGCAACAAACTGAGTCTGGGATATTCATCCATCAGACTAAATATGTTGGTGACATCTTGAGCCGGTTCCAGATGTCTGATGCAACGCCCATCGGTACCCCACTGCCACTAAATCACAGAATTACTCCAGACTTGAAGGGTGAAGCTGTTAGCCCCTCATACTACCGCGCGATGATCAGATCTCTTATGTACCTCACAGCATCAAGGCCAGATATAATGTACCCAACGTGCCTGCTTGCCAGATATCAAGTCAACCCGAAGGCCTCACATCTTGCAGTTGTAAAAAGGATTTTTCGTTATTTGAAGGGTTGCCCTGACACCGGTCCATGGTACCCTAGGGATAATAACTTTGACTTGATCGCTTTCAGTGATTCTGATTTTGGTGGATGCAAAATCGACGGCAAATCCACAACGGCTGGATGTTAGTTTTTAGGAAATCGACTAGTCACATGGCAGTGCAAGAAGCAGACTTGTGTCGCTACATCAACATGCGAAGCTGAATACATTGCTGCCTCAAGTTGTTGCTCCCAAGTCCTGTGGATCCAACAACAATTACGCGACTACGGTTTTGAATTCCTAACTACTCCTATTTACGTTGATAATTCTGCTGCTTTACAGATCACTAGAAATCCTGTGCAGCATTCAAAGACCAAACACATCGAAATCAAATATCACTTCATACGTGATTGCTTTGATAAAAGGCTAATCGATGTTGTTAAGGTCCACACCGATGACCAACGTGCCGACCTTTTTACCAAAGCATTTGACAAATCAAGATTTGACTTTTTATTATTGGTAAACGGCATTAAGGTAAAGCAAGAGTAATCCGACATCGGAAAATCCTTTTTGGAAATACCGTTGTATTTTCTTAATTTATCTTAGTTTGTTGATTTTAGGGGGAGTAAATCCAAATTTGAAAATACAAAAACATCGAAAAATTTCAAAAACACAAAAACAATAGAAAAACAAAAATGAGTTTCCTGGCGAGCAAAAGAGAAAATGATAGTACATCAGTGGTCTATCTAAACCTCTTTAAACCTTAACTGAAAAATGATAAGCAGCTCTATATAAGATGTATCGGTAGGCTCACAATCATTTTAAAGTGTGCAGGGTGATATAAATCTTAAATCGACTGAAGATCAGGTGGGAACCACTCATTGGCATATGGTCTTAGTACCGAAATTTCGTTTGAGAGATTGCCGAGGTTCTGAGATATTCGGTCTTTATGCTGCTTATCATCTGGGTATCATGGTTGTATCTTTTACCGAAAAATAACGGGGACGCAAGTCTAGATCTTCCATGATACTATACATACGTGTACATAATGCATTCGACCTCAATAAGTGATAAACAATCACATGTTCAAACAAAATAAGTGATAAAATATCACATTTATCCGGGAGTCAAGTTCGTCTCTCTGCTGTACGAAAGTACTGACCTATTCACGGACTTGCTCCTGTGCCCTCATGCATATGAAAATCAAGTTCCTCATCAATAAGTGATTCTATCACATAGGGCTTGTTTTCAAATCAAAATAAGTGAGAATCTCACATCATATACGGTCAAACAGATGATAATCGGTATACTCACCGGTAAGATGAACCCTCGTGCATACCTTGATACGGGAATGTGTCGTGATGTGGATGAACACCGGTCGGTAAGTATAAATCATATCTTAACGTATCCCCTTGCCATGATTACATCTGATAAGTTGAGCTTATGTGGACAACAATACCGATAATTGTTATAGGATGCTTATCTAAATGTTAATTAATTGAACAAAGAGAGCGTTTTGGCATGACCGTACACTGATATGATTCTCTTACCCTCGAAACTCGCAAAAAGAATGTCTGTAAATATTTATTTACTGCTTTCAGTCTTTACATTTCAAATATTCAAAATACCAAAAAGATTTTAGGTGTGTTTTAATATAAACTTTCTAAAAGCCAAAAAGATTTTATTTCTATTTTATTTTCGATCGTACGATGTTGGATCTCGAGTCTTCGTTACCTGAAACCTGACTGAAAACCAAATTGACTAAATCTTCATAAACGGTCAAAATTTGCAAGTTTTGAAAGTTAAAGACTAAAATTGATAAATTTATTAAACTTTCAAACTGTCGGACGGTGTTTGATTGAAATATGGTCATACGTGTGTCCTTTGTTTATACTAACTATATTCCAAGCAGTTGTTCTCATTACGCGTTTAGATTTCTTGCATGTGCAGATACTAAAGGCAAGGAGAACATGGTCGATGACAAGCTTTGGAATGAAGACACGACGTGAAGGCACTCAAATGATGAAGATGATCGAGTTGCCGCTGACCATCATCAATACCACAAGGATCTCAAGCACTATTGAACAAGTCATTCACGAGCATAACTCAAGGGGGAGCTTATGTTAAGGGGGAGTTTGTCAACACACTTCCTACATGAAACGGGGAGTTTGTTGATACACTTTCTGCTTTCAAGACGTGAAGACTTTGAAGATCCTCCGACGTAGAAGACATCAAAGGCGAATCTCGCGAGTAGCGTCCAAGGGGGAGTTTGTTGATACACGATTTGTGGATGCGACTCGACGCAACGCGACTTGGCTAAAGACATGACATTCCTTCGTCGTCTACTTCAAGTTCTCAAGCGGACCAAGAAGACATAAAGGATTTGAACTTGATCCTTGGGCTGAAATGTAACCGAAACAAGACATGGGCTTCATCAGATTGGCGAAACACCTTTGGGCCCAAGCCCAATACGACGAAACAGTGTATAAGTCGACGAAACTGGGCTGTTTCGTCGACCATGTTTATGTTTCGTCGCTGATGGTTTTTTTCGTCAAGTGTGTTTCTGATTCGCCAAGATTAGTTCCGTTTCGTGGTGTCTGGTGCTATAAATAGACAGTAGTTAGACTGAAAATGAGAGACACAAGGTTGAAACAGAGAGCATTGCACACACACACACGAGAGAAATTTGAGAGTTTACAGAGTATATTTGTAAACATTAAGCTTGTAACTGAACCTTTCATACGTATTAATACAGAGGTGTTAATCGGTGAATCTTGCGTGTCGTGTATTTGCGTGTTTTATCTCGGTTGGATTTCGCACAACCGAGGTGGTTTGTATACAAGGATTAGGCGACTAGATCCTCCTAGCCGGACCTACAGCTTAATTGAAAATTTTGTGTATTATTGTTTATACAAACTAAATTCGAATACCTACTTCAAGCCATTATGTACAAAAAAAAAATCCTGCTTCAAAACTAAAATGACTCGCTTCAGTTTAAAACGTAAGAAACCGATTTTTTTTTTCAAATAAGCAAAAAAAGTTTCTTTTTAAATAAAATAACGTTTTAAATACAAATACTAGTAATAATAATAATAATAATTAAAGATAAAAATGATAAAAATAAAAATAAAAGGGTTTAAATTGTATTAATGTGAAAATTATAGGAGATGGTACATTCAGTAGAAAAGAGGTACAATTAGCAGTACTCGTAAAGCGGATTTACATATATTTTTTTTAGTAATAAAAGTGATATGAGAAATTATATACTGCCTTTGAATTTCACCAATAATTATAGTACTAAATAATTTAATATTTAATTTGCAATTAGTTTTATTTTTCTTTAATAACTTTGTGTTTGTTAGGTTATAGGAAAAACCCTGCCTCATTTGGGAACACCAACCCTAAATCCAAGGAATTCTTTTCACCAAGCAACGGGGGAGTTTCACCGAGACAGGGAAGATCATACACTCACAAACGATCATATGACAGTTACCCATTAAAAAAACTAAATAAATCTTATTTTAACCCCTCTAAATAAATCTTGTTCACTTTTAGCGACGACATTTTGATCTTTAGCGGCAATAATTGTCGCCACTAAAAGTCAAAAAATAGTTAAAAAAAATTCTATTTTACTGCTATTTTCAGTTTTCCAATGTAACACTCCGAAAATATAAAACTTTATATTAGAGTTATAAAGTATAAATAAACAAGAATTTACTAACTAGGATTTTTTAACCTAGTTAACTACAAGTCTAGAAGTAACTTATAATAGGGTTAAAACAACCAAACTTTAAGTTAAACAAAAGTGGAGGGACCTATGTCGTAGAACTTGAACTTAAATTGATTAAAACAAAACAAATAAAAACCAAACACACAAGAAGTGTGTCTGGTCGATCAGGGAACGCAGGGGGCGACCAGAACTCCTCACCAAACCCTAGCTTCCACAAAATTGATCAATTGAAAGCCAATTTCAGTCCCAAATCAAAATCCGAACATAGATTAGTAATCACCTCAGTGAGAGGGATCATAAGGTATGTGAATTTCGTAGAAAATTCTCATTTAAATTTCTGAATGAACATAGGAAATTCGAATTGATCATTGCATGTTAGTTGTTTGGAATGAAATAATGTCTAGGGACAAACCCTAGTCAATTACTTGATGAAATTGCGCCTATTTTGTGTGAAATCCATAATCACCATAAAAGGTGATAAGTGGGTTTTGTGAAACTTGATAAACACTAGGATTATAGTGGTTGTTCTAGTGTAATCTAAGATTTGTTAGTAATTTCAGAATTATAGAGGCTAAAACTTATGTTAGATAATCGATTGATGAAAAGTTGGGCCATATGACAAGTTAAGAACTTGTCATATAAATGGTGTGAAAATTCTGCCCATAATGTGTTTGTGGAAATGCCTCAAAGAAGACATGAAATGAAAATTTAAAGTTAAAACGCATAATTTCGATATTTCGGTAAAATATGCGATACATGATTTGCAAGGAGTTCTAAATATACCATGATTGAACTCTATAGGAAAGGATACCGGAGCATCAAGTGGACAAGCCGGTGGCGATTTACGTTTAAAGTGCGTGCTTTGAAAATATGTAACTTGACCCGTTACATTAAATGAATTGTTGTTAAACTATGCGTAGTCGCATTGTAGAATAGAAGTTGTGTTGATTTTAGTGACCATGATCGTTACTTGAATTAATAGCGTTAGAATTGATAAGGAACCGTTTGGTAGTCATCATATTGAAGGATTTCCACAAGATGAGCCAACGGGTCGAATAATAGTGTAAATTATAGTATTAGGGTTTTAATTAGTTAGCAATGGCGATATCTATCACAAGAGCATTAAACCATGGGATTGGTAAGGAAATACAAGTGATGCTAAGCCCTGGATGATAGGCATAAGGCGCCATAGGCTTACTAGTGAAATGGTAGTAAAATGGGTAAAATTAGAGTGGGTCGAATAAATGCATAGTGACATTTAGTCGTTCGGTCCATAAATCAAATTTTCGGTATGATAATTGCAATAGGCACGTCGGTAATGAATTTAAAGACGTATAGGAAAAAGAATCACCTAAAACGGACTTACGAGTCAAAAGATATGCTCATTTGAAGTTGAAAATCTGAGTTTTCGGAGCTGGCAGCAAATGCAGGTCAAAAACCTGCATCTGCTGGAAAACCGTTCCCCCCGCGCCACGCGACAGCTGCCGTGCCACGCGACATGATGATTGGAACCTGCCGCGACACGCGACAGGGTAGCTTTTGAAATTTTATTTTGTTTTTCATGTTTTGACGCTAGAACTTATTAGTATGATTCAATTTATTGTCAAAACTAACATTTTGATTGGTTTTGACTTTAGGTAATAAAGGGTATCTTACGGATGGCGGTCAAGCAAGTAGTTGAAGAACCGAACACAAACTTTTGAGCTTCCGCGTTATCTTAACTTTGATAGACAATGTTTTTGGGATGTAAACATTTTGCTAAACAAATTATGAATATTTGAATTAGTCGGTAGTTGACTAATGTTGGTTACTTAGAACTTTGTTTGGGAACTTATGTTTTAATTTAGACGCTTTGTAGTTTAAATCGTATGAATTTTCACTAAATTCAAGTAGTAATTAGACGGGTGTTACAAGTTGGTAATCAGAGCTTAAGGTTGTCAACAAAGTGTTAGGTTCAAGCTTGATCGATCGTCCGGAAAGAATTACCTTATTATTTTAATAGATTATATCTTATGTAAGAAATGAGAAGTGAATTGATGTGCATGCGAAGAGTGTGTTAATTCACTCAAACCCGGAAAGTGCACCAAATGTGAACGGTTAAAGCAAGTTAGGAACTTGGCTAAATCGAAACAAATGAAGCAATGTTATAAATGAAATGTTTAACATTTAATGTAAACATTTCAGTTTCAAGATGTCGGAAAGAAACGATGATGATCCGGTGCAGACAAGCACCAAACAAATGAAAGAGATAATTGCCGAAGAAGTGGGGAAGGCAATTAAAGGTAGTCTATCTGGGTTTACAGAAAAAATTCAAAACACGGTGTTGTCACTTGTCGAAGAACAAGTCAAAAGGTTGGAGGATAGTGTTAACCTTATGAAGGAGAAATCGGGAGAACGTAAAGGGTGTTCATACAAAGAATTTATGGCGTGTAAACCGCCAATCTACAACGAGGAGGTTGACCCGATAATTTGCCAAAGATGGTTGGGCGACGTCGAAGGGGTGTTTGAAAGGACCCATTACGACGAAAGTGACTTCGTTGCTTACGGAACGGGTCAGTTGAAAGGACAAGCCAAAGATTGGTGGGACAATAAAAAGAATGAAATAGGGTCCAAAGCGGCAAGGGCCATGACATAGGAGGAGTTTAAGACGCCATTTCTTAAACATCATAGTCCCAAGGCGGTTATTAATAAAATCAAGAAAGAGTTCATGCAACTTAGGCACAAGGGCGAGACCATAGACAAGATTACGGTGACGTTTATGGATAAGATGAAGTTTTGCAATGAATTGGTCTCGAATGAGGAACAAAAGATATACTACTACTATAACATGTTGAGCGCCGAGTATAGGGAGTTCATGACTCCTTCAAAATATGATACCCTTACCGAGATCATAAATGTTGCTCGGGAACGGGAAATCGAGCTGAACAAACAAGTTGAAAGGGGTGAGCGAAGGGCACAGGATGTGAATCCAAGCCCTACAAAGAAAGCTTGAACTGGGGAATCGGGAAACAAGGTTGATGCTAAAGGTGGGTCGCCAAGTTGTAAAGTGTGTGGGAAAGGGCACAAGGGATAGTGTCGGTTCAAAGACAAACCATGCCCCAAATGTAGTAAAACGGGGCACACGGCGTCTCTATGCCCGGGTAAAGTCTCGGTTTGCTACAAATGTTATCAGCCCGGCCACAAAAAGTCCGAATGCCCAGACTTAGTTGGAAGGAGAGACGTTAAAGAATCTCCAGCAGAAGCCCCTAAGGCGAAGGCTAGGTCCTTCCAACTTACCGCGGCCGAAGCGAAGATAGAACCGGATGTGGTCTCAGGTATATTCACAATTAACTCAATTCCTGCACGTGTATTGTTTGATACGGGTGCGAATAAATCCTTCATTTCGCATGGATTTATTCGACATCCTTCATTTGTATTGACGAAATTATCTGTGCCCTTAGAAGTTGAAATAAGGGACAACAAAAGTTTTATAGTTTGTGATATTTGTCGAGGCTGCAAATTAAGCATCGATGATGAAGAATACCTGATAGACCTAATCCCGATGTCAATGGGGGAATTTCAAGTAGTCGTGGGGATGGATTGGCTATCTCAGCACCACGCAAAGGTCGTGTGTTTTCGTAAGGAGATAAAGCTAACATCTCCGAGTGGGAAACACATCACTATCTATGGCGAAAAAGGAGGTAACCCCATAATATACTCGATGTTGAGAGCTCACAAGCTTATGAAGCAAGGGTGCAAGGCATTTATGATATACGCAAATGAGCCCAAGAAAGAATCACTGAAGATTGAAGATGTACTGGTAGTGTGGGACTACGAAGATGTATTTCCGGAGGATTTACCAGGAATACCGCCAGAACGGGAAGTAGAGTTCGGAATCGAATTGATTCCGGGCGCAAAACCCGTAGCTAAAGCACCGTACCGACTCGCGCCGTCGGAATTACAAGAATTGATGTCACAAATTCAAGACATGCTCGACAAAAGATTCATAAGGCCGAGTGTGTCTCCTTGGGGCGCACCGGTACTATTCGTGAACAAGAAAGACGGAAGCATGCGCATGTGTATCGATTACCGGGAGTTAAACAAACTCACGGTGAAGAATCGATACCCGCTTCCGAGGATAGATGATGATCTATTCGACCAATTACAAGGTGCGAACTGGTTTTCAAAAATTGACCTTAGATCGGGGTATCACCAACTAAAGGTCAGAGAGGAAGATGTGCCGAAGACGGCTTTCCGCACGCGATACGGACATTACGAATTCCTCGTGATGTTATTTGGGCTGACAAATGCGCCTGCGGCTTTCATGGACCTCATGAACTGGGTTTGCAAGCCAATGCTAGATAAATCGGTCATCGTGTTCATCGATGATATTTGGTATATTCGAAAAGTGAAGCTGAGCATGCACACCACTTACAAGAGGTATTAGAGACACTTAGACGAGAAAGGTTGTATGCGAAATGTTCTAAGTGCGCCTTTTGGTTACGAGAGGTGCAATTCCTCGGCCACATCATAAGTGCCGATGGAGTATTGGTTGATCCGTCAAAGATCGAGGCCATGTCGAAATGGAATCCCCGAAGAACCCTTCGGAAATTAGAAGCTTCTTAGGCCTTGCGGGGTACTATAGGATATTCATTCAAGATTTCTCCAAGATTGTGTCACCACTAACAAAGTTAACCCGGAAGGAGGAGAAGTTCAATTGGGGTGTTGAACAAGAAAGGGTGTTTCAGACGCTAAATGAGAAGCTAACTCAAGCTCCGGTATTAACATTGTCGGACGGAGTCGAGGACTTGGTAGTTTACTCGGATGCCTCATTATCGGGGCTCGGATGTGTTCTAATGCAACGGGGCAAAGTTATAGCTTATGCCTTGAGGCAATTGAAGATACATGAGAAGAAATATCCCACGCACGATCTTGAATTGGCTGCGGTGGTATTTGCTTTAAAAATATGGAGGCACTATTTATATGAGGTAAAGTGTACCATATTCACCGATCACAAAAGCTTAAAATACTTCTTCGAACAAAAGGAATTAAACATGAGACAAAGGCGGTGGTTGGAAACGGTCAAGGATTACGATTGTGAAATACACTACCACCCCGGGAAAGCCAATGTAGTGGCTGATGCATTGAGCCGAAAGGCAGATTATGCCCCGATATGAGTACAATCATTGCAACTCATTGTGACCTCGGGCTTACTTGAACGAATCCGAGGAGCACAAGATGAAGCAGTAAAGACAGAAAACTGGAGAAAGGAAAGGATTGTTGGCCAAGTTAAAGATCTCGAAGTAGGCAACCACAGTTTGAAAACACGTTTCAACAGAATTTGGGTTCCTAACACATGTGGAGTTAAAAAGCTTCTACTCGATGAAGCTCACAAGTCCCGTTATTCCAGCCATCCGGGAGCGACTTAAAACAAAACTATTGGTGGCCCGGAATGAAAAGAGATGTTGTGAAATACATGGAAAAATGCTTGACATGTCTACAAGTCAAGGCGGAGCACCAAAAACCATACGGTAAACTCCAACCGTTAGAAATCCCGGTTTGGAAATGGGAACATATTACGATGGACCTATTAACCAAACTACCAAAGACGAACCCCGGTTTCGATGCTATATGGGTAGTGGTGGATAGATTGACGAAAAGTGCTCACTTCATTCCGATTCGTGAGACTTATACGCCAGAAAAGATGTCAGAAGTTTACACTAATGAGATAATAGCACACCATGGAGTACCGGTATCCATCATGTCCGATAGGGATACCTGGTTAACTTCAAATTTCTAGCGAGATTTCCAAGAGCAGATGGGAACCAAATGTTCATCAACACTGCGTACCATCCTCAGACGGATGGACAGAGTGAAAGAATAATACAAACGTTGGAAGACATGCTACGGGCATGTATAATCGACTTTGGAGGCAGTTGGGATGTCTATCTACCATTGGTCGAGTTTTCGTATAATAACAGCTACCATGCTAGTATTGGGATGGCACCGTACGAAATACTCTATGGTAGCAAATGCCACACCCCGGTATGTTGGGGTGAAGTGGGCCCACGTGAACTCGCCCACCAAGATATAGTACGAGCCACTAATGAAAAGATTGATGTGGTTCGGGCACACTTGAAAGCGGCTCAAGATAGACAAAAGTCGTATGCTGACAAAAGGAGGAGACCGATCGAGTTCCAGGTTGGCGACAAAGTCATGCTCAAAGTATCCCCATGGAAAGGGGTTATCCGGTTTAGAAAGAGAGGAAAATTGAGCCCGAGATTTATCGGGTCGTTTGCGATTGTAGAACGGGTAGTTAAAGGTAGCTTACCGCCTTGAACTACCGGAGGAACTAAGTGGAATTCCTAGCACATTTCATGTGTCACATCTTTGGAAATGTCTAGCGGATGAGACAACTTATATCCACTACGACGACATCGAGGTGGATGACAAACTACAGTATGTGATAAAGCCCATTGCGATTTTGGATGGTAAGGTAAAAACCTTAAGGAATAAATAGATCAATTAAGTAATGGTTAAATGGGAACACAGAAAGGGTGCGGATACCACATGGGAATCCGAAGAGGAGATGCAACGACTCTACCCTACTTTCTTTGGTACGTAATTCGGATTCGGCGACGAAACCCTTTCTAACGGGGGTGGACTTGTAACACCCCGAAAATATAAAACTTTATATTAGAATTATAAAGTATAAATAAACAAGAATTTACTAACTAGGAATTTTTAACCTAGTTAACTACAAGTCTAGAAGTAACTTATAATAGGGTTAAAACAACCAAACTTTAAGTTAAACAAAAGTGGAGGGACCTATGTTGTAGAACTTGAAACTTAAATTGATTAAAACAAAACAAATAAAAACCAAACACACAAGAAATGTGTCTGGTCGATCAGGGAACGCAAGGGGCGACCAGAACTCCTCACCAAACCCTAGCTTCCACAAAATGGATCAATTGAAGGCCAATTTCAGTCCCAAATCAAAATCCGAACATAGATTAGTAATCACCTCAGTGAGAGGGATCATAAGGTATGTAAATTTCATAGAAAATTCTCATTTAAATTTCTGAATGAACATAGGAAATTCGAATTGAGGATTGCATGTTAGTTGTTTGGAATGAAATAATGTCTAGGGACAAACCCTAGTCAATTACTTGATGAAATTGCGCCTATTTTGTGTGAAATCCATAATCACCGTTAAAGGTGATAAGTGGGTTTTGTGAAACTTGATAAACACTAGGATTATAGTGGTTGTTCTAGTGTAATCTAAGATTTGTTAGTAATTTCAGAATTATAGAGGCTAAAACTTATGTTAGATAATCGATTGGTGAAAAGTTGGGCCATATGACAAGTTAAGAACTTATCATATAAATGGTGTGAAAATTCTGCCCATAATGTGTTTGTGGAAATGTCTCAAAGAAGACTTGAAATGAAAATTTAAAGTTAAAACGCATAATTTCGATATTTCGGTAAAATATGCGATACATGATTTGCAAAGAGTTCTAAATATACCATGATTGAACTCTATAGGAAAGGATACCGGAGCATCAAGTGGACAAGCCGGTGGCGATTTGCGTTTAAAGGGCGTGCTTTGAAGGTATGTAACTTGACCCGTTACATTAAATGAATTGTTGTTAAACTGTGCGTAGTCTCATTGTAGAATAAAAGTTGTGTTGATTTTAGTGACCATGATCGTTACTTGAATTTATAGCATTAGAATTGATAAGGAACCGTTTGGTAGTCATCATATTGGAGGATTTTCCACAAGATGAGCCAACGGGTCGAATAATAGTGTAAACTGTAGTATTAGTGTTTTAATTAGTTAGCAATGGCGATATCAATCACAAGAGCATTAAACCATGGGATTGGTAAGGAAATGCAAGTGATGCTAAGCCCTGGATGATAGGCATCAGGCGCCCTAGGCTTACTAGTGAAATGGTAGTAAAATGGGTAAAGTTAGAGTGGGTCGAATAAATGCATAGTGACATTTAGTCGTTCGGTCCGTAAATCAAATTTTCGGTATGATAATTGTAATAGGCACGTCGGTAATGAATTTACAAACGTATAGGAAAAAGAATCACCTAAAACGGACTTATGAGTCAAAAGATATGCTCATTTGAAGTTGAAAATATGAGTTTCCGGAGCTGGCAGCAAATGCAGGTCAAAAACCTGCATCTGCTGGAAAACCATTCCCCCCGCGCCACGCAACAAGATCTCATGATCCTGCCGCGACACGCGACAGCTACCGCGCCACGCGACAGGATGATTGGAACCTGCCGCGACACGCGACAGGGTAGCTTTTGAAATTTTATTTTGTTTTTCATGTTTTGACGCTAGAACTTGTTAGTATGACTCAATTTATTGTGAAAACTTACATTTTGATTGGTTTTGACTTTAGGTAATAAAGGGTATCTTACGGATGGCGGTCAAGCAAGTAGTTGAAGAACCGAACACAAACTTTTGAGCTTCTGCGTTATCTTAACTTTGATAGACAATGTTTTTGGGATGTAAACATTTTGCTAAACAAATTATGAATATTTGAATTGGTCGGTAGTTGACTAATGTTGGTTACTTAAAACTTTGTTTGGGAACTTATGTTTTAATTTAGACGCTTTGTAGTTTAAATCGTATGAATTTTCACTAAATTCAAGTAGTAATTAGACGGGTGTTACATCCGAATACATACCAAACCATTGATATATACATATATAAACATAAAAGTACATAAACGTTAACTAGTTTGAATTTTTGCTTGTCAAACATAAAACAATAATCACATAACACCACACCCATCCCAAACACACGAAAATTTCTAAACCCATACTCATATACGTCTGAATGTTTCTGGCTTTGGTTTTTTTAGCCATCAGTAGTCAAAACGTATCATTTATGGTATGCACTAAAACTATCCGGGTCAGGATGGTTAACCTAGAGCAACACTTCGTACGTATAAAGGTAGTGATTAATGCTTCACCTTTTGAACGACGCCAACAGCTGCCTGGAGGGGTTTAAGTACTCATATGAAAGTTGGACAATATATATATATATATATATATATAAACTTTAACGTAAATAATAATAACCCAAACAAATGATCCATTGCAAAATATATATATACCTTCCCAGTTAGTAACTCACATAACACAACCCCAAAACTGAAAACATCAGCCTTATGATCATAGGGTTTGTGTTCAATAACCTTAAAAAAAACAAAAAAGTAAGTTATTAAAATAAAATCAAAGACAAAAGACAAACATTGATTTAAAAAATGGAACTTCATAATACAATCAGTTTTGTTAAACGGTTGGTCGGCGACAATTTGATCCAATTACTCTCTTGCAGGTGAAATGGGTCAAACAAGCATACATGCCCGTATCATAATTTTAGTACAACTGTTACTTTTTTCTAAATTTTTTATATAAAAGAGGTACCTCAGGAGCCATCCATCGATATGTCCCCGTTTCGGCTGTCATGACACCAGTCTGAGCCTTCACTCTCGCAACACCAAAATCAGCTACCTTAACAACCTGAAACCAAAGTGCCATGTAAGATTTTGGGATTAGAATCATGGTAAAGAACTAAAAAAATATCTTTAAAAATCACATAGATCGATATATGTACTGATGTCAATAACAAATCTAAGCATATAACAGTAAAAAGTGGTTGGTACAAAGATATGTACCAACCATTTACTAGAGATGGCACGTAAAAAGTATAACCAGACTACATTTAAAGCAAAACACTTAAAAAAGTATAACCATACTACATTTAACTAACTGTGAAACAGTAAGAATTTAAAAACTAAAATATGAATTCTATGAGTATTACCTGTTACATTGCATAAGCTTGGAGGCTTGGTACATGCTCCTATAAACTGCACTACATTCTTATGTCGGACTTTCCTGTACACGATAAATCTTACTGAATTTCATATGTATGGAAGAAATAAAGATACAACTCAAGAAGGAAATGCAGTTAAACAGTGCAAATATGCAAAAATAAATAATGACTGATCTCAAGATGTGAACTTCCGTGGCAAAGGGGTTGGGTTTGGGTTGGCCAGCAAACACTTTTTTTTAACTACATTCTGCAAATTCTTCTAGGATAGTTACCGCATAGACACATACCATATGATTTCCTAAAATATATATGAAATGATATGTATTAGTATTTCACTTTCAATGGTTTTCTACCCATTCATGATTTTCTTTTTAGCTATTTTTATTTAAATGAAAATAAACCTAAAATGCTAATATATATATATATATATATATATATATATATATATATATATAAAGGATTAGGTTCAAAAGTGAACACTAGTGTAGCTTGCGAACTGAGTGAACTAATCCTGGCCATACACGTGTGTAGATAGATGGCCAGTATTTGATGTTGAAATACACTAGTGTATTTTACGATTTGATGTTGAGATCCTGGCCATACACAGGTGTAGATCAATGGCCAGGATTTGTTCACTTAGTTCGCAAATACACTAGTGTTCACTCTAGAACCCCACCATATATATATATATATATATATATATATATATATATATATATATATAAAGTATATCGTACATTACGGCTTAACGTACTTCACGTACGACAACATGCGTGATTTGTTCTATAACATGCGTGATTAATCTTTTTAATATACGTGATTATTGTGTTTCAACATGCGTGATTTTGGATTTTTGAGTTATAATGTGCGTGATTTTAAAATGAGCGTGCGTAATTACCTGTCGTACGTGATGTACGTTAAGCTGTAATGTACGTTAACCTTCCTCTATATATATATATGAAGTTTCAGTACATACCTACAATAAGACCCCTTTATCCTCATTTTGATAAGAAAATGCTCCAAAGCACTGCATGAAAAAAATCATTAGTTTCCAGTTTCTTGCTTCTATAAGCATAGTTAATTTATTGGTGCATGACTTAAAATGATAGCAGCGCTTACAAAATCCAACTTATTACAAGAAGAGCACAAATGGCCTCTCCCTTTGTGAACATTTGCTATTTCAGATTTGTATGCGATTCAATAATTCTCTCAGTTTGATTTTTTCACAGAGCAAATATTAACAGTATTATACATGACTCTTACAATCATATCATTGCTTAAATTCATGCATGGTTCTATAATTATTTACTGACTCAAACAGCCCGACGCATTTCAACTCGCAACAATATGTCTGTTTTGACCCAGACCAAATTACCACCTCCAGAGTCCACATATCAATAAAAATAGGAAAACTTGAATGTACCTGTGACAACTCGAAATCCCAAGGCTCTTTATGCACGAATTGTTTCTATTCATGATTCGGTCGTACGTTGTGAACTTGTTTGTTATGTAAGCATGTTATTGTATATTTGATTTAACAAAGGCCGTTAGGCGTCAAGTGGTTACGACACACGTTGATAACTGCACACGAATTTTGTATTGCACACTCCTATCTCGTTTGCATACCTCTCAGCCCACACAAACAGGCCCAAACCGCTAGGAGCCCAACCCACCCCTTGTTTCCTTGTATACGCATGATTATGAGGAGGATACAATTCCTTCACAAACTTTAAACCCTAGTCGCTTTCAAGACCCATGAAGGCAATGTCTTCGGCAAACCCTTCTTCTCGAGAACATCATCAGCATCCTAGCATGTCCTCCTCGATCAATCGGTTAGTGACTATGCGCAAATCTGTGTGATCTGATATGTATGATTGATGATTATGGTCGTGTAAGTTCTTAAGATTTAGAGAAAGTGAAAACCATGTTTGAATTATATGAGATGTGAGCACTAATTGAATATGAATAAATGGATGTGATGTTGTATGATCATTGGTTCGATGAGTGCTTGTTAGTATCAGTTGTGTTGATTGATGTCAATATGTGATGTAATCTTGATGTTATCAAACAAGTGGAGATGATAATAAAAAATGGCGGCCCATATGATCCATCAAGTACTAGGTGAATTAATTGATTTAGATGTGTCAGTAGCACTATAGGTTCAACCATGTGTATATCTTAATTATGTGTCAGTATAGTGAAGGGTAACCTTGTCAAGGAAATTGGCGGCCATGTGGGTGTTTTAATTTACAACTTTAACAAACCCTATTTTTCTAAACATGCGTGCGGCTAGAGATTGGTTAGTATCACTTGTTTGTTTGTGAGTAATATACTTGAGTCTTAAGAACCTGTTTGTTAGGTTATGCATGAATTAGAGTAAATACATTATGTGATGCATGGTGTTAATATACATACATACCCGGGGACAAACTGTTATCATGATCCCGAAGGGATCATGGTGATAGAATCTATAATCTAAGGTTACATGTACACTAGAGTGTGACAGTGAATAAAGGATACGCAATTACGTGTCGGTTGTAATGATTATCGCGATGAACTTGTCACGATAGTCAATAGGTGGGTTGGTTGCCTATATGTTATGGTTAGATGTTAATTAAGAGACTTGGGTCGAATGATGTATTAGTTGTAAATTTGTATTGTGTATGAAAGGACTGGTCGAATATATATTATGTTTGAGATTATATTTGTGGAGTGATTTGGTATGTTTTAATCATTCCAATATGTTGCATGACAAAGTGATAAGAAGAAACTGTTAAGATATATACGGATCTAATATGTAGTGTGAAACCGATTAGCTTGATAGGCTAGCCACAGACTTGTAGCATGATAACTGAATTTTATGATTAAGTGGTAACATACAGGTTTTTAACAAATAAGTGTTGTAAGTGGTTTAGGTAGTTTAAATAATATAGGGTAACTGGTTGTTGTGAATTAAGAATGCATGATGTTTGGATTGTGAGGTATGTAATTAGCAAATTATATACTGGCCAATCTCATATTAGTGTGTTTCAAGAATCAAATCATGAGTTGGATCATAAAATTATTGGGTATCACTGGACTACTTGCACGAGTTGGGCCAGGAACATGTTTGGATGCTAATGTAGTGTGTTGGTGGTTGGCCACACAACTAAAACACTTACTGTTTGGGGTCGGGTAGTGCAAATGAGACATGGGCTGCACATCGAGCCTAGGTACACACACACACGGAACTATCTTGGGCCGGTACGTCGGGTGGGCTGCGAACCGGCCTGCGGGTTATTTGCTTGGGCTGATTAACTTATAGGTACTTCAGCTGGGCTTAGTCATGCATCGGGCCTGGGTCTAATTGGCTTGACCGGTTGTGAACCAAGTTGAGATCGGGCTTTGCTTGTGTATTCATGAAACGTGTTGGTTAAATGTGTCATTGATTTGTATATTGTACAATTTGGGCATCAAAGGACTTGTTGTTATTTAATTTATACATGAATGGGGTGCGTCGGCTCATGAACTAGTTGCATGCTAAGAAACTGAGTTGTGATGTTATGAACTATATGGGTACTATTTATACAATAATCATGTAATATGTGAAATGCATGCGACTCAAATGTTCATTATGTGACTACGTGGTAGTTGATGCAAATTGTTACATGCATGATTTGATACGTGAGTTGATAGAATAAGATTCTAACTATTAGTGGTAACCCCAATAGGAACAAATTGATCAACGCGGAAGACGTAACGTATTCTACCGAGCACTCTAAGGTGAGTTCACTACTTTTGAGCATGCGTCCCGGTGGTTGGGACAGTCAGTGGGTATCCTGGGGAGGGATTAGTCTTTTGGGTAAAAACTGGAATATTGGATAATAATCTCACCCTATCATTTTTAAGTCCCATCTTTTGTTACTGGGGAGGTAACGGGGTATTAGTTGGTAGCGCTACTTAGGCTTGGCACCCTCACACCTTACCGGGGAGGATGGTTATGAACTAATGACCCAGTCGGGCCCAATGCTTTGATAGGAGCACTGGGGAACGGGCAAAACATACATCAGGAGCCGTTTTGTTCAGTATCGGGATATCATCAATATTAGTTTTGTTATCGTTAATGAACTGGAATAAACTCTTGGTAACAAACGTTTTTCATAAACTGTGAACTCGCCAGCTTTGTCTGATACACTTGTTGCATGCTCGCAGGTCGTTAGGTTTCATGGATTTGGATACTTGCTGTCTGGAGTAGCAGACGTGATCATGGGTCGTTTGGAATGATTGATGTGATTGAATTCTTGATACTATACTTTGTTTTAAACAGTTTAACTTTGGTTCATTATTTGCTTCCGCTGAACATATTGGTTTTCGTATAAACTTGTTGATGGTAATTTATTAATGATTGAGAACTTTATTTTGAAACTTGTATGGTTCAATGTAATTAGTGGCTCTTTGTCGGTACGTCACACGCCTATCAGGGACACTCCCTAGGTGGTATTTTGGGTGTGTGACAGTTTGGTATCAGAGCCACTGGTTATAGTGAACTTGGTTTTAAAACATTTTTTATAAAACCAGACTATAACCGAACGGATCCGAAATCGACCATGACACTCAGCTCCAGATTGCAAGGTTCGTCTCTCGTATACTGATTGTACTACGTAACTTGTGAACACTTACATATGATATTGCATGTGATTGCACGTTTAGCACAACAGTATGAATTCATTACTTGCATACGTTATGTGATTGGTAGTGTGGTGTTTCCTTTGACATTCTTGACTCGCGTTTCGTGATATTCTTTGCTAGCTACACGAGTTTGAGGAACCATTTGACATGAGTTAGGAGGAGCTGAGATGAGCATGAAAATCAAAATATTATTGTGGGTGCACACATAATAATACTGTGGGGTGCATGCGAGTCCCAGTGAGGCTTAACAAGTGAAAAAGGGGTCCCATTCTGTTATTAAATCAATGTGAACCACAACAGTTTATAAGAGTCATAGCAGTGATTGTCTCTTACTTGAACATGATCTTTTCACCCCACTCTGAATCCTTACGAATCTCGATGCTATCGAGTATCACCTGAACACTCATCTGAACGCCTAGTGAACTGTGTAAAATGTTAGGTGCTTTGTAACACCTCGAAAAATTACGTCCAATAATGTCTTGACACGTGTCATAAGGTTCCGGTATGTGAAAACAAACTTTAGAGGGACTAAAAGTGACAAACAGTGAAAACTATGGAACGTAAGGGTCCAAAGTGTCAACAATGGATAAATAGACTCTATGATAACCCTACATAATGTTCATAACCTTAAACGGGTGGTTCATGGATCATACGACGCAGAAATTGCACAAAAGTGAGAAATTGCAAACTATAGGGGCCAAAAGTGTCAACATGTTTAATTTATACCTCTGAGTGAACTTTTGGCAGACCCGAAGCTTTAAAATGCTAAAATATACTCACTAGAATATGTGGTTAAAATTTCGTGAAGTTTCGTCAACGTATGAGAAAGTTATGGCCAAAACCGTACTTAAGGGACTAAAAGCGTCAACGTCGAATTTCATGGCTTTTCGGTTGAGCGCAAAGTTATCCGAGGACATTACCATGTAGGTAAATGTCCCAAGGTTCTTAAAAACCAAGTTTGGGGGTTTACGGGTCGAGAAAAGTGGCCGAAACATCGCGTGCAAGTTCAGGGACCAAATCTGCCATGTTTGAAAGTTGTTGGCTGAACAGCAGGTCAGGCGACCCGCCTGGACTGACCCAAGCGGGCCGCGTGAGACCCCCAGTACCAAAAATTCGCGAAAATCTCATTTTAAGTCCGAATTTCAAGTTGTAAACAGCTGTGGCCACCTCCTTTTGCTCCAATTAGATGTCTTGCATGGCTAGGACAACAGTGTGCTACTCCCAAGCCTCTGAATTCAGCTTTAAAGCAGATCAAAGCTCATTTTCTTGGCATTCCCTTTGTGATCAAGAAGCTCTCATTTGCAAGAACCTTCAAGGCAGACTTCTGGAGCATTTCTGGACATCAAGGCCGATTCCTAGTGTTAACTAAGCATCAATAGGACCTTTGTAAGCTTCTAATTCAGTCCTTAATTCGTTCTTACATCGATTATTAGTAAAAGTCAAACTGATTGTTCATAAACTTTGACTTTCTGATTAAACGAGTTTCACTCAGTCATTTCTCAAATTGAAACCAGATATATATTGGTATTTATGTGGGAAACAAACCCTCTAAAGGGTATTATCTGAATCCCACTATATGCATGCTAATTGTCGAGTCAAACGTGTTTCTAAAAAGTCAACAGAAGTGATTTTTGAGAAAAAATAGCTTAAATGGTAATATAAATAACATGCAATCTGTTTGATCATCATAGATAGCTTTATAATGAATATAAGAATGTGTTTTACCACGATCAACTCGACAATCTTTAGTATAGATACGAATCGGAACCGAAAGTCTTGTAAAACGACTAATTCGTAGACTATCGATTCGGATTCGTACATGCATGTTTGAGATCTGTATTGGAGAGTATTTTTGACCATTTTTATTTTGGTAAAACTCTCTGGAATTTTTATTGTTTGAGTCTATACTTAGCCGATTCATTTGCATGTTTCCGATTATGCTTAAAAGTTGACTATTTTGCCCTTTTTGATATAAAACGTGATTTTTGGAAAAGTGAAAGAGTAGAAATCTTTATTTCTAATATATAAACTTGCACCGAAAATTTCGGATCAGTTGGTGGTCCAGATTTTGAGTTATGGCCATTAGCGTAAAACTATGTTCTTAAGTTACATAAACGGCCCTTTTCGCGTAGAACCCATTTCTGGCCACGTTTTGGTATAAAACTTTTTACCAACTGATGTATTATAATATTCTGGGAATTTTGATGATTTTTAATTAATTTTTGGCTGAACGGATCCTAGATCGCCTAGTTATTTCGGGTTATGTCGGTTTTGACCGTTTAAGCCATAAAATGAGTTTTACACATCCTTTTGACCCGAAACCTTTTTCTACTGATTTTAAATGTTAAATAAATTATTTTGAGCCTTCTGGAAATATAAAAATCTCAGCTTTCACATATAAACCCGGAAACGGCTCTAAATCGCATAATTAGCGTTTTAAGCGCATAGTAAGCGTTATACTTGTTTTAAACCTATAAGACTTATACCTACTGATGTAAATTGCATATTTTCATATAATAACAGTAAGTATAATATTTTGAACTCAGGTTTCTAGTTTTGGCAGTTTTAGCCCTTGTGAAATTACGAAAATACCCCTACGGTGCATAGTTGGTTTTAAATGATAAATTTGATATATGGGTCATACCCTACTGTTATAACATGTTAAATTAAGTATATTTTCTGTATGAACCAGACCCGAACCTCAGATTTCTAATTTTACTCTTTTATGATCTTTTAAATGACCAAAATGCCCTTCTAAAGCATAAATTGAGTTTAAAATTATTCCGGGCAATATAGAACATAACTTACTGATATTATATCATAATTAAAGCATATTATATCAGGGAACTTGCATTTGAATCATTTGTCTACCCGTATCGCCCTTTTAGCGTTCGGTTCGGTTTACGTAACTAGTTTGCGTAAATTGACCGAAACGGGTCAAACGTTATCATTTTTATTTCAAAATCCAGAATGTATTTAGTATACCCATATTATACAAGTATTCAAACTTGTCGGGTCTAAATCACATTCTATCCGGTCTTTCGCTTAATCGTGCGTTAACCGTATCATCCTTAAAACTAGCCGGTCAAAGCTTATGCTTAAATAAAAGACCCGTTAGGAATCTAATAGGTTAATTATAAACCTTTGTTCCAGATTAGGAGGCCCAGTAAAAGCTACCACACTTACCGTTTGTGTTACATACTTGCTCAGGTAAATACATTTTGACTTATTTTCCCTATACGGGCTTGGGGTACGGTATTTAAAATACCGCTTGATCGGGCGCACAAGTCCTGCGCCTTATGGGTGTACAGTCTTGAATAGCTTGTGCGACTCGTTTAAACAGTCTTGTCTTACTTTAGGCTTTGGGGGGTTATTGACCGTGTCCCGGATATCCTTGGCATTATCTTACGAGATGGCCACGACCAGAGCACGGGGTGTAGGCGTACACTCGGCGTGTATAACTCTTTAATGTGGTGTGTCATTTAATTCTTAGCCCGGACAGCAGATCCCGGGCCACCAAAGATACGAGTGCATGTAAATCGTTCACAAGTTTATATTATATAAATATCCCAAGTTAATAAAAATATTTATGCCTTGTGCATTTAAATCAATTTTCAATCCTTTTCAAAATGAGTCAGTCGATTTGTATTTACCAGTGTAAACTGACGTATTTTTCCCAAAAGGTTAAGTGCAGGTACTATACGAAAATAGGCTGGCTGTTTTCCTAAGAGCGTCCACTATAGTCTCGCAAGCTCGGACGACAAATATCTGTTGAACTATTTATTCTTATTTTTATTGATCCGCCTGTGGATCCGTTTCAACTACTGTGATATTATTATTGCACTTTATTTTAAAAGTTGAAATGTATCTATTCTGCTTCCGCTGTGCATTATTATATTGTGTTGATTGTCTATGACGATGCCAACTACGTCACTGTACCCCACACCGGGCCCACCGGTGACACGTGGAAATCAGGGTGTGACAGGTTGGTATCAGAGCCAACGCTGAGTGAATTAAACACTAGTCCCTTGTGTTTAATCTCAGTTACACAATTGCACAATCCTCGATTTTCGAGTCTAGACAAAGAACTTAGGAAATGCTCAACATTTCGTTTATTTTATTTATTTTTATTATTATCTTTGTCTTATATATTCTGTTGTGCAACTTGTTTGAATTTTGACAGGATCATTATGCCGCCACGGATGAGAGGTCGAGGAGGATTCGCTACATCGCACGACCATGAGGCAGGACCCTCACACAGACGAGCTCCGTCAGCTACGCACCACACTGCAGCCAATGATCTTTGGGGATCATTCGCCGAGCCGGCTAGACACTCGGTGTCTATGAGCACTTCACCATCACTACCCCAATCATTTGGGCCCCACTCGGAGAATGGGCCCCATGGTTCTCATGGATCTTACATACCGCTCCATCAGTCGCCTCACCAATACCCAGCACCAGTTTACCAGGGTGTGTATAACCCTGATGCATATTTGGACGAGCCAGTGGGTCATAACCCACTAGGACCAGAGGACCACTTTCCTGGTGATCACGAGATGGAAGTGGACGAGGATACGGACCCTTCACTGCCACCGTCAGGTACGCCCAACCATCCCATCGAGATATCGGATGGGTCGCCATTTAGGGGATCACGCTACAATGGTGTGGACAGCTTTCAGGAGAGATTTAAGCAGTACGATTGGTATTACACCCCCAGCCGCCACAACTCTCCGATGCTCCAGTCTCGCCATGGTTCGCCGGTGCACTCGCAGCACCACTCTCAGCAGCAGCAGCTTCAGCAGCAGCCGCTTCTACAGCAGGACCTATCTGAGGCCCTATGGCGTGACGTGATCACTCCGTCACCACCGCCGCCACCAGTTTTACCTCCTCCGCCTCAGAGGCCAAGGAGGAATGCGCGCATGTCTACGCGCGGAGGGATTCGCATAGGCACCCCTCCACATGTTGGTAGCAGCCGCTACACGCCTCTTCCCGAGGAGTCCGAGACGGGGGAGTCTCAGCATCCCGTATCGGAGGTCACTTCAGTACCGATCCCGCCTCTGCCGCCGCAGAACTATGGAGAGCCGATTCCGGCTTATGCCAGCACAGCTCAGTTTAACCCGTTCGAGCAGGTTTTCCCTCAGGGTTATGATTACACAGGAGACCCTTATTGGCAAGCTGTGAACTACAGCTCACTCCCACCTAGTGGTCCATTTGGAGACACTTGGACTGCTGGGCAGTCTACTTTTGGTTACCCTCCAGGTTACCAGCAGCCACAGCCACCGCAGCCGCAGCAGTACCAGCCACCGCCACCGGCGCCTATGATGTCGCCGCCGCAGGTTCAAGAAATCCTGCATGGGATTAACAGCATGCGACGTGAGTTGCAACACGAGATGCGAGCTGATCGCCGACGCAACAGTGGCATGTTCAAGAAGGTGTTTGACTTACTCAAGGGTAAGAGTAAGAAGGATCATTGAATCCTTTGATTGTTATCTCATTACTCATGTCCCTGCGTGGACATCTATTCCTGTACTCTACCCCTGCGTGGGTATATTTCCCTTATTCTACCCCTGTGTGGGTATGTTGTTCTGTTAACCCCTGCGTGGGTTTGTTTTGCTTAGTTGTTGTTGTTATTTGTTTAGCCCCTGCGGGGGCATGTTATTCATGTTATTTGAATTAAAGTCCCGTTTAGGGCAAGAATGTACTAGTACTTTATTTAAAATTTGAAATGGTTAATTTGAATTTCTCATTTTATTTATGTGCATGAATTTAATATTTAAATAATGGAAAATATCAATTTTTATTTGATTTGCCATTTATAAGAATCTTAGTAAGGTATAACCTAGCTTGAATGCCTTATTAACAGGCCTGGCCATGATGGTAAAACCTGGTTGAAAGGATTCAACTCCCTGTTAACATCTGGAAACATGCTAACATTCCTGGCTAAGCGTGATCTGAAAAATCACACAAGCCACCCTTTTTAATAAATTATCTACAGATTATATCTGTATACAAGTCTATTAATGACTTGATACCTACGGGTTATGACTATGTCATATAGTGGCAGTTGTGGTTATGACTCTCTGTCTAGTGAAGGATTAATTGTTTAATTATACAATTTATAATCCTATAAAAAAATCTAAATTTATAATTTAGTAGCTGTCCGTAGTGACTAGGCCTATTGTGCCAATATATATTTCATTCCATAATATAACTGCTAATAAAAGCCTTGAATGAAATTAATTTAATTAACTATTATGGTTATTAATACCATGGTTAATAATTCGTCTAGGACGATAATACTGATAGGTTTCTAAATAGACCTTGTCCTTTATTGTAGCTTAAAGCTACAATGGCCATATCGGAGGAGACCAACAGTCATTCTGGGGAACACTCAGATAATGCAAAGATTCACGTCACCGGTGCAGAGTTGCAAGCACTGATAGATAACGCTGTTGCCAAAGCTATGGATAGGCAATTCAGGGAATCTAGCGGTACTCGGAGTAGGACCCGAACAGTAACGCACGTAAAGCCCAAGACTCATTCTGAGGCTCATAGTAAGCCACCTTCTAAAAAGAGTGAGCCGAAGAAAGATGAGGATGATAATCACTCCTCCAACCACAGCAGTATTCCTAAGCAAGAAGTCAAGCTGAAGCATGATACATACAGCAAGTCCTGTACGTACAAATATTTCGTATCTTGCAAACCCAGAGATTTTACTGGGGAAAAAGGAGCAGTAGACTGCATGACGTGGATCGATGAGATGGATACTGTGGTTGATATCAGCGGGTGTGCTGATAGGGACGTCGTGAAGTACGTGTCCCAGTCGTTCAAGGGAGATGCGTTAGCATGGTGGAAGTCACTCCTACAAGCTGCCGGTAAGGCCACACTGTACGGTTTGTCATGGGAACAGTTTGTGGCACTGATCAAGGAGAACTTCTGCCCGCAGCATGAGGTTGAAAGAATTGAATCGGATTTTGTGTCTCTAGTTATGAAGAACCTCGATTGTCAAGCGTATCTTACTACGTTCAACACTCTATCGCGGTTAGTGCCTTATCTGGTGACCCCGGAGCCGCGAAGGATTGCTCGATTTATTGGGGGTCTGGCACCGGAGATAAAGGCAAGCGTCAAGGCTTCAAGGCCTACGACATTTAGATCAGTAGCGGATCTATCCCTCTCCCTCACTCAAGATGTTGTCAGATTGAGAGCTATGAAGAGCTCAGAGGAAAACAAGAGAAAGCGTGAGGATGACACCTCACGAAGATCTGAGAAACGACACAGAGGAAACAACGACCATAAGAAAGGGTCGGGGTTCAAGAAAGGAGATCAGTCGGGTGAGAAACCCAGATGCAAGGTTTGTAAGAGGCATCATTTTGGGAGATGCAGGCAGGAGTCTAAATCCCAGTCTTTCGAGAAACGTTGTGGGATCTGCAAGTCCACAGATCATAAAGCTGTGGATTGCAAGAAAATGAAGGATGCAACTTGTTTTGGTTGCAACGAGAAGGGGCACATTCGGCCCAACTGCCCAAAGAATGCAAAGAAAGCTGATGACGGGAAGAAGACTAATGCGAGAGTCTTCAGAATGGACGCCAAGGAGGCAGTTCTTGACGACAACGTCATTACAGGTACGTTTCTTGTAAATGATGTTTTTGCTAGAGTCTTGTTTGATTCAGGAGCTGATAAGTCGTTTGTAGATGATAAGTTTTGTAAATTGTTGAACCTTCCTGTTAAAACCTTAAGCGTAAAATATGAGGTGGAATTAGCCAACGGAACCATAGAAACCGCCTCGACTGTTCTAGATGGATGTGTTATATCCATTAGGAATCATTCTTTCCCGTTATCCGTGCTTCCCTTTAAGCTAGCCGGATTCGACATAGTGATAGGCATGGATTGGTTGTCGAGTAACCAAGCCCAGATTCTGTGCAAAAGAAAGCAAGTAATAGTTAAGACTCCGTCTGGTGAGTCACTTACTATTCAAGGAGATACTCAGCATGGATTGCCTGAGCAAGTGTCCATGCTCAAGGCATCCAGGTGCATGCAGAAGGGATGTGTCATTTACATGGCACAAGTTACCATTGATGAGCCGAAGCCGAAGATTGAGGATATCCCTGTTATCTCGGAATACCCTGAAGTATTTCCTGAAGAACTACCCGGGTTGCCACCAGATAGGCAAGTAGAGTTTCGGATAGACATCATTCCAGGCGCTGGGCCTGTAGCAAGAGCCCCATACAGATTGGCACCAACGGAGATGAAGGAGTTGAGAACGCAGTTGGATGATTTGTTAGCTAAAGGTTTTATTAGACCTAGCTCATCTCCTTGGGGAGCGCCAATCTTGTTCGTTAAAAAGAAGGATGGGTCGATGCGTCTGTGCATCGATTATCGTGAGCTTAACAAGGTCACTATCAAGAATAGATATCCGTTACCCAGGATCGATGATCTGTTCGATCAGTTGCAAGGAGCAAGCTATTTCTCCAAGATCGACCTGAGGTCAGGTTATCATCAGTTAAAGGTCAAGGATGAAGACGTACACAAGACCGCGTTTAGGACTCGTTATGGACATTACGAGTTCCTAGTGATGCCGTTTGGGCTCACAAACGCACCAGCCGCGTTCATGGATCTCATGAATCGCGTCTGCAAGCCTTATTTAGATAAGTTCGTCATCGTCTTTATTGATGACATCCTTATCTACTCTAAGAGCCAAGCCGACCATGAGAAACACCTTCGTTGTATTTTCAAACTTCTGCATCAAGAGAAGCTTTATGCCAAATTTTCGAAGTGTGAATTTTGGCTTCGAGAAGTCCAATTCCTTGGACATGTAGTAAGCAAGCGTGGTATCCAAGTAGATCCCGCTAAAGTAGAAGCAGTCATGAACTGGCAGGAGCCGAAGACTCCTACGGAGATTCGCAGTTTCCTCGGATTGGCAGGATATTATAGGCGATTTATTGAGAACTTTTCAAGAATTGCTGCGCCCCTAACTTCGTTGACTCGTAAGAAGATTAAGTTTGATTGGGGTCCTAAGCAGCAGGAATCCTTCGATATTCTGAAGAAGAAGCTGAGCAATGCGCCAGTGTTGACATTGCCTGATGGGATAGAGGAATTTGTGGTGTATTGTGACGCATCACATACTGGCATGGGTTGCGTACTCATGCAGAAAGGCAAAGTCATTGCCTACGCTTCTCGCCAGCTCAAGGTGCACGAGAAGAACTACACCACCCACGACTTGGAATTGGGTGCAGTTGTGTTTGCTTTGAAGTTATGGAGACATTACTTGTATGGAACCAAGTGTATAATATATTCAGATCACAGGAGTCTTCAACACTTGTTCAATCAGAAGGAATTGAACATGCGTCAAAGGCGTTGGATGGAAACTCTAAATGATTATGACTGCGAGATAAGATACCATCCAGGTAAGGCAAATGTAGTTGCCGACGCCTTAAGCAGAAAGGAAAGGGTGAAACCAATCAGAATCAATGCCAAGCGCATTGAAATAAGAAATAATTTGAATGAAAGGGTGTTAGCTGCACAGAAGGAAGCTGTGTTGGAAGCTAACTATCCTGCAGAAAAGTTAGGAGTAACTGAGCAGCAGTTATCCTACGACAAAGATGGAATGCTACGACTAAACGGACGAATATGGGTTCCAGTTTATGGAGGACTTCGGGATGTTATCCTCCAGGAAGCCCACAGCTCTAAATATTCCGTTCATCCTGGAGCTGATAAGATGTACCAGGATTTGAAAGCAAACTACTGGTGGATTGGTTTGAAAAAGTCAGTAGCTGAACATGTAGCTAAATGTTTGACTTGTGCGCAAGTCAAGGCTGAGCATCAGAAGCCGTCAGGTTTGCTTCAACAACCTGAAATTCCCAAGTGGAAATGGGAAATGGTAACAATGGATTTCATCACCAAGTTGCCTAAGACGAAAAAGGGAAATGATACCATATGGGTCATTGTGGATAGACTGACTAAGTCAGCTCATTTCCTACCCATCAAGGAGACGTATAGCTCAGATATGTTAGCCCAATTATACGTTGATAAGATTGTAGCGCTACATGGTATACCTATATCTATTATCTCCGATAGAGATACTAGATATACGTCACATTTTTGGAAGAGTTTCCAACAATCGTTGGGCACTCGTTTGAATTTTAGTACGGCTTATCATCCTCAGACTGATGGTCAGAGTGAGCGTACTATTCAAACTTTGGAAGACATGCTTCGTGCATGTGCGATCGACTTGGGTGGTAGTTGGGATAAGAACCTACCACTGATTGAATTCTCCTACAACAATAGCTACCATTCCAGCATAAAGGCTGCACCTTTTGAGGCCCTATACGGTAGAAAGTGTAGATCGCCCATTTGTTGGGCCGAAGTTGGAGATGTCCAGTTGTCAGGACCAGATATCGTCTTTGAGACGACAGACAAAATCGTTCAGATTCGCGATCGTTTGAAAGCTGCCAGGGATAGGCAGAAAAGTTATGCGGATCCTAAGCGCAAAGACTTTCACTTCGATGTAGGTGATAAGGTATTGCTCAAAGTATCGCCCTGGAAGGGTGTGATGCGATTCGGAAAGAAAGGCAAGCTAAGCCCGAGATATATAGGACCTTTCGAGATTATCGAACGTGTCGGGTCAGTCGCTTATAAGTTAAACTTGCCTGAAGAGCTTAGTGCTATTCACAATGTGTTTCACATCTGTAATTTGAAGAAGTGTTTCGCTGACGAGTCACTGGTTATACCGCATACAGATATACACATAGACGAGAGTCTGAAATTTGTGGAAAAACCTTTGTCGATTGAGGATCGACAGGTAAAGAAGCTTCGAAGGAAGCACGTGCCTATTGTTAAGGTCAAATGGGATGCCCGTAGAGGTCCCGAATACACGTGGGAAGTGGAATCCACGATGCAAGAGAAATACCCTCATTTGTTTCAGTAAATCTTGAGGTCGAGATTTCTTTTAAGGGGTGAGGATGTAACACCTCAAAAAATTACGTCCAATAATGTCTTGACACGTGTCATAAGGTTCCGGTATGTGAAAACAAACTTTAGAGGGACTAAAAGTGACAAACAGTGAAAACTATGGAACGTAAGGGTCCAAAGTGTCAACAATGGATAAATAGACTCTATGATAACCCTACATAATGTTCATAACCTTAAACGGGTGGTTCATGGATCATACGACGCAGAAATTGCACAAAAGTGAGAAATTGCAAACTATAGGGGCCAAAAGTGTCAACATGTTTAATTTATACCTCTGAGTGAACTTTTGGCAGACCCGAAGCTTTAAAATGCTAAAATATACTCACTAGAATATGTGGTTAAAATTTCGTGAAGTTTCGTCAACGTATGAGAAAGTTATGGCCAAAACCGTACTTAAGGGACTAAAAGCGTCAACGTCGAATTTCATGGCTTTTCGGTTGAGCGCAAAGTTATCCGAGGACATTACCATGTAGGTAAATGTCCCAAGGTTCTTAAAAACCAAGTTTGGGGGTTTACGGGTCGAGAAAAGTGGCCGAAACATCGCGTGCAAGTTCAGGGACCAAATCTGCCATGTTTGAAAGTTGTTGGCTGAACAGCAGGTCAGGCGACCCGCCTGGACTGACCCAAGCGGGCCGCGTGAGACCCCCAGTACCAAAAATTCGCGAAAATCTCATTTTAAGTCCGAATTTCAAGTTGTAAACAGCTGTGGCCACCTCCTTTTGCTCCAATTAGATGTCTTGCATGGCTAGGACAACAGTGTGCTACTCCCAAGCCTCTGAATTCAGCTTTAAAGCAGATCAAAGCTCATTTTCTTGGCATTCCCTTTGTGATCAAGAAGCTCTCATTTGCAAGAACCTTCAAGGCAGACTTCTGGAGCATTTCTGGACATCAAGGCCGATTCCTAGTGTTAACTAAGCATCAATAGGACCTTTGTAAGCTTCTAATTCAGTCCTTAATTCGTTCTTACATCGATTATTAGTAAAAGTCAAACTGATTGTTCATAAACTTTGACTTTCTGATTAAACGAGTTTCACTCAGTCATTTCTCAAATTGAAACCAGATATATATTGGTATTTATGTGGGAAACAAACCCTCTAAAGGGTATTATCTGAATCCCACTATATGCATGCTAATTGTCGAGTCAAACGTGTTTCTAAAAAGTCAACAGAAGTGATTTTTGAGAAAAAATAGCTTAAATGGTAATATAAATAACATGCAATCTGTTTGATCATCATAGATAGCTTTATAATGAATATAAGAATGTGTTTTACCACGATCAACTCGACAATCTTTAGTATAGATACGAATCGGAACCGAAAGTCTTGTAAAACGACTAATTCGTAGACTATCGATTCGGATTCGTACATGCATGTTTGAGATCTGTATTGGAGAGTATTTTTGACCATTTTTATTTTGGTAAAACTCTCTGGAATTTTTATTGTTTGAGTCTATACTTAGCCGATTCATTTGCATGTTTCCGATTATGCTTAAAAGTTGACTATTTTGCCCTTTTTGATATAAAACGTGATTTTTGGAAAAGTGAAAGAGTAGAAATCTTTATTTCTAATATATAAACTTGCACCGAAAATTTCGGATCAGTTGGTGGTCCAGATTTTGAGTTATGGCCATTAGCGTAAAACTATGTTCTTAAGTTACATAAACGGCCCTTTTCGCGTAGAACCCATTTCTGGCCACGTTTTGGTATAAAACTTTTTACCAACTGATGTATTATAATATTCTGGGAATTTTGATGATTTTTAATTAATTTTTGGCTGAACGGATCCTAGATCGCCTAGTTATTTCGGGTTATGTCGGTTTTGACCGTTTAAGCCATAAAATGAGTTTTACACATCCTTTTGACCCGAAACCTTTTTCTACTGATTTTAAATGTTAAATAAATTATTTTGAGCCTTCTGGAAATATAAAAATCTCAGCTTTCACATATAAACCCGGAAACGGCTCTAAATCGCATAATTAGCGTTTTAAGCGCATAGTAAGCGTTATACTTGTTTTAAACCTATAAGACTTATACCTACTGATGTAAATTGCATATTTTCATATAATAACAGTAAGTATAATATTTTGAACTCAGGTTTCTAGTTTTGGCAGTTTTAGCCCTTGTGAAATTACGAAAATACCCCTACGGTGCATAGTTGGTTTTAAATGATAAATTTGATATATGGGTCATACCCTACTGTTATAACATGTTAAATTAAGTATATTTTCTGTATGAACCAGACCCGAACCTCAGATTTCTAATTTTACTCTTTTATGATCTTTTAAATGACCAAAATGCCCTTCTAAAGCATAAATTGAGTTTAAAATTATTCCGGGCAATATAGAACATAACTTACTGATATTATATCATAATTAAAGCATATTATATCAGGGAACTTGCATTTGAATCATTTGTCTACCCGTATCGCCCTTTTAGCGTTCGGTTCGGTTTACGTAACTAGTTTGCGTAAATTGACCGAAACGGGTCAAACGTTATCATTTTTATTTCAAAATCCAGAATGTATTTAGTATACCCATATTATACAAGTATTCAAACTTGTCGGGTCTAAATCACATTCTATCCGGTCTTTCGCTTAATCGTGCGTTAACCGTATCATCCTTAAAACTAACCGGTCAAAGCTTATGCTTAAATAAAAGACCCGTTAGGAATCTAATAGGTTAATTATAAACCTTTGTTCCAGATTAGGAGGCCCAGTAAAAGCTACCACACTTACCGTTTGTGTTACATACTTGCTCAGGTAAATACATTTTGACTTATTTTCCCTATACGGGCTTGGGGTACGGTATTTAAAATACCGCTTGATCGGGCGCACAAGTCCTGCGCCTTATGGGTGTATAGTCTTGAATAGCTTGTGCGACTCGTTTAAACAGTCTTGTCTTACTTTAGGCTTTGGGGGGTTATTGACCGTGTCCCGGATATCCTTGGCATTATCTTACGAGATGGCCACGACCAGAGCACGGGGTGTAGGCGTACACTCCGCGTGTATAACTCTTTAATGTGGTGTGTCATTTAATTCTTAGCCCGGACAGCAGATCCCGGGCCACCAAAGATACGAGTGCATGTAAATCGTTCACAAGTTTATATTATATAAATATCCCAAGTTAATAAAAATATTTATGCCTTGTGCATTTAAATCAATTTTCAATCCTTTTCAAAATGAGTCAGTCGATTTGTATTTACCAGTGTAAACTGACGTATTTTTCCCAAAAGGTTAAGTGCAGGTACTATACGAAAATAGGCTGGCTGTTTTCCTAAGAGCGTCCACTATAGTCTCGCAAGCTCGGACGACAAATATCTGTTGAACTATTTATTCTTATTTTTATTGATCCGCCTGTGGATCCGTTTCAACTACTGTGATATTATTATTGCACTTTATTTTAAAAGTTGAAATGTATCTATTCTGCTTCCGCTGTGCATTATTATATTGTGTTGATTGTCTATGACGATGCCAACTACGTCACTGTACCCCACACCGGGCCCACCGGTGACACGTGGAAATCAGGGTGTGACAGGTTGGTATCAGAGCCAACGCTGAGTGAATTAAACACTAGTCCCTTGTGTTTAATCTCAGTTACACAATTGCACAATCCTCGATTTTCGAGTCTAGACAAAGAACTTAGGAAATGCTCAACATTTCGTTTATTTTATTTATTTTTATTATTATCTTTGTCTTATATATTCTGTTGTGCAACTTGTTTGAATTTTGACAGGATCATTATGCCGCCACGGATGAGAGGTCGAGGAGGATTCGCTACATCGCACGACCATGAGGCAGGACCCTCACACAGACGAGCTCCGTCAGCTACGCACCACACTGCAGCCAATGATCTTTGGGGATCATTCGCCGAGCCGGCTAGACACTCGGTGTCTATGAGCACTTCACCATCACTACCCCAATCATTTGGGCCCCACTCGGAGAATGGGCCCCATGGTTCTCATGGATCTTACATACCGCTCCATCAGTCGCCTCACCAATACCCAGCACCAGTTTACCAGGGTGTGTATAACCCTGATGCATATTTGGACGAGCCAGTGGGTCATAACCCACTAGGACCAGAGGACCACTTTCCTGGTGATCACGAGATGGAAGTGGACGAGGATACGGACCCTTCACTGCCACCGTCAGGTACGCCCAACCATCCCATCGAGATATCGGATGGGTCGCCATTTAGGGGATCACGCTACAATGGTGTGGACAGCTTTCAGGAGAGATTTAAGCAGTACGATTGGTATTACACCCCCAGCCGCCACAACTCTCCGATGCTCCAGTCTCGCCATGGTTCGCCGGTGCACTCGCAGCACCACTCTCAGCAGCAGCAGCTTCAGCAGCAGCCGCTTCTACAGCAGGACCTATCTGAGGCCCTATGGCGTGACGTGATCACTCCGTCACCACCGCCGCCACCAGTTTTACCTCCTCCGCCTCAGAGGCCAAGGAGGAATGCGCGCATGTCTACGCGCGGAGGGATTCGCATAGGCACCCCTCCACATGTTGGTAGCAGCCGCTACACGCCTCTTCCCGAGGAGTCCGAGACGGGGGAGTCTCAGCATCCCGTATCGGAGGTCACTTCAGTACCGATTCCGCCTCTGCCGCCGCAGAACTATGGAGAGCCGATTCCGGCTTATGCCAGCACAGCTCAGTTTAAGCCGTTCGAGCAGGTTTTCCCTCAGGGTTATGATTACACAGGAGACCCTTATTGGCAAGCTGTGAACTACAGCTCACTCCCACCTAGTGGTCCATTTGGAGACACTTGGACTGCTGGGCAGTCTACTTTTGGTTACCCTCCAGGTTACCAGCAGCCACAGCCACCGCAGCCGCAGCAGTACCAGCCACCGCCACCGGCGCCTATGATGTCGCCGCCGCAGGTTCAAGAAATCCTGCATGGGATTAACAGCATGCGACGTGAGTTGCAACACGAGATGCGAGCTGATCGCCGACGCAACAGTGGCATGTTCAAGAAGGTGTTTGACTTACTCAAGGGTAAGAGTAAGAAGGATCATTGAATCCTTTGATTGTTATCTCATTACTCATGTCCCTGCGTGGACATCTATTCCTGTACTCTACCCCTGCGTGGGTATATTTCCCTTATTCTACCCCTGTGTGGGTATGTTGTTCTGTTAACCCCTGTGTGGGTTTGTTTTGCTTAGTTGTTGTTGTTATTTGTTTAGCCCCTGCGGGGGCATGTTATTCATGTTATTTGAATTAAAGTCCCGTTTAGGGCAAGAATGTACTAGTACTTTATTTAAAATTTGAAATGGTTAATTTGAATTTCTCATTTTATTTATGTGCATGAATTTAATATTTAAATAATGGAAAATATCAATTTTTATTTGATTTGCCATTTATAAGAATCTTAGTAAGGTATAACCTAGCTTGAATGCCTTATTAACAGGCCTGGCCATGATGGTAAAACCTGGTTGAAAGGATTCAACTCCCTGTTAACATCTGGAAACATGCTAACATTCCTGGCTAAGCGTGATCTGAAAAATCACACAAGCCACCCTTTTTAATAAATTATCTACAGATTATATCTGTATACAAGTCTATTAATGACTTGATACCTACGGGTTATGACTATGTCATATAGTGGCAGTTGTGGTTATGACTCTCTGTCTAGTGAAGGATTAATTGTTTAATTATACAATTTATAATCCTATAAAAAAAATCTAAATTTATAATTTAGTAGCTGTCCGTAGTGACTAGGCCTATTGTGCCAATATATATTTCATTCCATAATATAACTGCTAATAAAAGCCTTGAATGAAATTAATTTAATTAACTATTATGGTTATTAATACCATGGTTAATAATTCGTCTAGGACGATAATACTGATAGGTTTCTAAATAGACCTTGTCCTTTATTGTAGCTTAAAGCTACAATGGCCAAATCGGAGGAGACCAACAGTCATTCTGGGGAACACTCAGATAATGCAAAGATTCACGTCACCGGTGCAGAGTTGCAAGCACTGATAGATAACGCTGTTGCCAAAGCTATGGATAGGCAATTTAGGGAATCTAGCGGTACTCGGAGTAGGAACCGAACAGTAACGCACGTAAAGCCCAAGACTCATTCTGAGGCTCATAGTAAGCCACCTTCTAAAAAGAGTGAGCCGAAGAAAGATGAGGATGATAATCACTCCTCCAACCACAGCAGTATTCCTAAGCAAGAAGTCAAGCTGAAGCATGATACATACAGCAAGTCCTGTACGTACAAATATTTCGTATCTTGCAAACCCAGAGATTTTACTGGGGAAAAAGGAGCAGTAGACTGCATGACGTGGATCGATGAGATGGATACTGTGGTTGATATCAGCGGGTGTGCTGATAGGGACGTCGTGAAGTACGTGTCCCAGTCGTTCAAGGGAGATGCGTTAGCATGGTGGAAGTCATTCCTACAAGCTGCCGGTAAGGCCACACTGTACGGTTTGTCATGGGAACAGTTTGTGGCACTGATCAAGGAGAACTTCTGCCCGCAGCATGAGGTTGAAAGAATTGAATCGGATTTTGTGTCTCTAGTTATGAAGAACCTCGATTGTCAAGCGTATCTTACTACGTTCAACACTCTATCGCGGTTAGTGCCTTATCTGGTGACCCCGGAGCCGCGAAGGATTGCTCGATTTATTGGGGGTCTGGCACCGGAGATAAAGGCAAGCGTCAAGGCTTCAAGGCCTACGACATTTAGATAAGTAGCGGATCTATCCCTCTCCCTCACTCAAGATGTTGTCAGATTGAGAGCTATGAAGAGCTCAGAGGAAAACAAGAGAAAGCGTGAGGATAACACCTCACGAAGATCTGAGAAACGACACAGAGGAAACAACGACCATAAGAAAGGGTCGGGGTTCAAGAAAGGAGATCAGTCGGGTGAGAAACCCAGATGCAAGGTTTGTAAGAGGCATCATTTTGGGAGATGCAGGCAGGAGTCTAAATCCCAGTCTTTCGAGAAACGTTGTGGGATCTGCAAGTCCACAGATCATAAAGCTGTGGATTGCAAGAAAATGAAGGATGCAACTTGTTTTGGTTGCAACGAGAAGGGGCACATTCGGCCCAACTGCCCAAAGAATGCAAAGAAAGCTGACGACGGGAAGAAGACTAATGCGAGAGTCTTCAGAATGGACGCCAAGGAGGCAGTTCTTGACGACAACGTCATTACAGGTACGTTTCTTGTAAATGATGTTTTTGCTAGAGTCTTGTTTGATTCAGGAGCTGATAAGTCGTTTGTAGATGATAAGTTTTGTAAATTGTTGAACCTTCCTGTTAAAACCTTAAGCGTAAAATATGAGGTGGAATTAGCCGACGGAACCATAGAAACCGCCTCGACTGTTCTAGATGGATGTGTTATATCCATTAGGAATCATTCTTTCCCGTTATCCGTGCTTCCCTTTAAGCTAGCCGGATTCGACATAGTGATAGGCATGGATTGGTTGTCGAGTAACCAAGCCCAGATTCTGTGCAACAGAAAGCAAGTAATAGTTAAGACTCCGTCTGGTGAGTCACTTACTATTCAAGGAGATACTCAGCATGGATTGCCTGAGCAAGTGTCCATGCTCAAGGCATCCAGGTGCATGCAGAAGGGATGTGTCATTTACATGGCACAAGTTACCATTGATGAGCCGAAGCCGAAGATTGAGGATATCCCTGTTATCTCGGAATACCCTGAAGTATTTCCTGAAGAACTACCCGGGTTGCCACCGGATAGGCAAGTAGAGTTTCGGATAGACATCATTCCAGGCGCTGGGCCTGTAGCAAGAGCCCCATACAGATTGGCACCAACGGAGATGAAGGAGTTGAGAACGCAATTGGATGATTTGTTAGCTAAAGGTTTTATTAGACCTAGCTCATCTCCTTGGGGAGCGCCAATCTTGTTCGTTAAAAAGAAGGATGGGTCGATGCGTCTGTGCATCGATTATCGTGAGCTTAACAAGGTCACTATCAAGAATAGATATCCGTTACCCAGGATCGATGATCTGTTCGATCAGTTGCAAGGAGCAAGCTATTTCTCCAAGATCGACCTGAGGTCAGGTTATCATCAGTTAAAGGTCAAGGATGAAGACGTACACAAGACCGCGTTTAGGACTCGTTATGGACATTACGAGTTCCTAGTGATGCCGTTTGGGCTCACAAACGCACCAGCCGCGTTCATGGATCTCATGAATCGCGTCTGCAAGCCTTATTTAGATAAGTTCGTCATCGTCTTTATTGATGACATCCTTATCTACTCTAAGAGCCAAGCCGACCATGAGAAACACCTTCGTTGTATTTTCAAACTTCTGCATCAAGAGAAGCTTTATGCCAAATTTTCGAAGTGTGAATTTTGGCTTCGAGAAGTCCAATTCCTTGGACATGTAGTAAGCAAGCGTGGTATCCAAGTAGATCCCGCTAAAGTAGAAGCAGTCATGAACTGGCAGGAGCCGAAGACTCCTACGGAGATTCGCAGTTTCCTCGGATTGGCAGGATATTATAGGCGATTTATTGAGAACTTTTCAAGAATTGCTGCGCCCCTAACTTCGTTGACTCGTAAGAAGATTAAGTTTGATTGGGGTCCTAAGCAGCAGGAATCCTTCGATATTCTGAAGAAGAAGCTGAGCAATGCGCCAGTGTTGACATTGCCTGATGGGATAGAGGAATTGTGGTGTATTGTGACGCATCACATACTGGCATGGGTTGCGTACTCATGCAGAAAGGCAAAGTCATTGCCTACGCTTCTCGCCAGCTCAAGGTGCACGAGAAGAACTACACCACCCACGACTTGGAATTGGGTGCAGTTGTGTTTGCTTTGAAGTTATGGAGACATTACTTGTATGGAACCAAGTGTATAATATATTCAGATCACAGGAGTCTTCAACACTTGTTCAATCAGAAGGAATTGAACATGCGTCAAAGGCGTTGGATGGAAACTCTAAATGATTATGACTGCGAGATAAGATACCATCCAGGTAAGGCAAATGTAGTTGCCGACGCCTTAAGCAGAAAGGAAAGGGTGAAACCAATCAGAATCAATGCCAAGCGCATTGAAATAAGAAATAATTTGAATGAAAGGGTGTTAGCTGCACAGAAGGAAGCTGTGTTGGAAGCTAACTATCCTGCAGAAAAGTTAGGAGTAACTGAGCAGCAGTTATCCTACGACAAAGATGGAATGCTACGACTAAACGGACGAATATGGGTTCCAGTTTATGGAGGACTTCGGGATGTTATCCTCCAGGAAGCCCACAGCTCTAAATATTCCGTTCATCTTGGAGCTGATAAGATGTACCAGGATTTGAAAGCAAACTACTGGTGGATTGGTTTGAAAAAGTCAGTAGCTGAACATGTAGCTAAATGTTTGACTTGTGCGCAAGTCAAGGCTGAGCATCAGAAGCCGTCAGGTTTGCTTCAACAACCTGAAATTCCCAAGTGGAAATGGGAAATGGTGACAATGGATTTCATCACCAAGTTGCCTAAGACGAAAAAGGGAAATGATACCATATGGGTCATTGTGGATAGACTGACTAAGTCAGCTCATTTCCTACCCATCAAGGAGACGTATAGCTCAGATATGTTAGCCCAATTATACGTTGATAAGATTGTAGCGCTACATGGTATACCTATATCTATTATCTCCGATAGAGATACTAGATATACGCCACATTTTTGGAAGAGTTTCCAACAATCGTTGGGCACTCGTTTGAATTTTAGTACGGCTTATCATCCTCAGACTGATGGTCAGAGTGAGCGTACTATTCAAACTTTGGAAGACATGCTTCGTGCATGTGCGATCGACTTGGGTGGTAGTTGGGATAAGAACCTACCACTGATTGAATTCTCCTACAACAATAGCTACCATTCCAGCATAAAGGCTGCACCTTTTGAGGCCCTATACGGTAGAAAGTGTAGATCGCCCATTTGTTGGGCCGAAGTTGGAGATGTCCAGTTGTCAGGACCAGATATCGTCTTTGAGACGACAGACAAGATCGTTCAGATTCGCGATCGTTTGAAAGCTGCCAGGGATAGGCAGAAAAGTTATGCGGATCCTAAGCGCAAAGACTTTCACTTCGATGTAGGTGATAAGGTATTGCTCAAAGTATCGCCCTGGAAGGGTGTGATGCGATTCGGAAAGAAAGGCAAGCTAAGCCCGAGATATATAGGACCTTTCGAGATTATCGAACGTGTCGGGTCAGTCGCTTATAAGTTAAACTTGCCTGAAGAGCTTAGTGCTATTCACAATGTGTTTCACATCTGTAATTTGAAGAAGTGTTTCGCTGACGAGTCACTGGTTATACCGCATACAGATATACACATAGACGAGAGTCTGAAATTTGTGGAAAAACCTTTGTCGATTGAGGATCGACAGGTAAAGAAGCTTCGAAGGAAGCACGTGCCTATTGTTAAGGTCAAATGGGATGCCCGTAGAGGTCCCGAATACACGTGGGAAGTGGAATCCACGATGCAAGAGAAATACCCTCATTTGTTTCAGTAAATCTCGAGGTCGAGATTTCTTTTAAGGGGTGAGGATGTAACACCTCGAAAAATTACGTCCAATAATGTCTTGACACGTGTCATAAGGTTCCGGTATGTGAAAACAAACTTTAGAGGGACTAAAAGTGACAAACAGTGAAAACTATGGAACGTAAGGGTCCAAAGTGTCAACAATGGATAAATAGACTCTATGATAACCCTACATAATGTTCATAACCTTAAACGGGTGGTTCATGGATCATACGACGCAGAAATTGCACAAAAGTGAGAAATTGCAAACTATAGGGGCCAAAAGTGTCAACATGTTTAATTTATACCTCTGAGTGAACTTTTGGCAGACCCGAAGCTTTAAAATGCTAAAATATACTCACTAGAATATGTGGTTAAAATTTCGTGAAGTTTCGTCAACGTATGAGAAAGTTATGGCCAAAACCGTACTTAAGGGACTAAAAGCGTCAACGTCGAATTTCATGGCTTTTCGGTTGAGCGCAAAGTTATCCGAGGACATTACCATGTAGGTAAATGTCCCAAGGTTCTTAAAAACCAAGTTTGGGGGTTTACGGGTCGAGAAAAGTGGCCGAAACATCGCGTGCAAGTTCAGGGACCAAATCTGCCATGTTTGAAAGTTGTTGGCTGAACAGCAGGTCAGGCGACCCGCCTGGACTGACCCAAGCGGGCCGCGTGAGACCCCCAGTACCAAAAATTCGCGAAAATCTCATTTTAAGTCCGAATTTCAAGTTGTAAACAGCTGTGGCCACCTCCTTTTGCTCCAATTAGATGTCTTGCATGGCTAGGACAACAGTGTGCTACTCCCAAGCCTCTGAATTCAGCTTTAAAGCAGATCAAAGCTCATTTTCTTGGCATTCCCTTTGTGATCAAGAAGCTCTCATTTGCAAGAACCTTCAAGGCAGACTTCTGGAGCATTTCTGGACATCAAGGCCGATTCCTAGTGTTAACTAAGCATCAATAGGACCTTTGTAAGCTTCTAATTCAGTCCTTAATTCGTTCTTACATCGATTATTAGTAAAAGTCAAACTGATTGTTCATAAACTTTGACTTTCTGATTAAACGAGTTTCACTCAGTCATTTCTCAAATTGAAACCAGATATATATTGGTATTTATGTGGGAAACAAACCCTCTAAAGGGTATTATCTGAATCCCACTATATGCATGCTAATTGTCGAGTCAAACGTGTTTCTAAAAAGTCAACAGAAGTGATTTTTGAGAAAAAATAGCTTAAATGGTAATATAAATAACATGCAATCTGTTTGATCATCATAGATAGCTTTATAATGAATATAAGAATGTGTTTTACCACGATCAACTCGACAATCTTTAGTATAGATACGAATCGGAACCGAAAGTCTTGTAAAACGACTAATTCGTAGACTATCGATTCGGATTCGTACATGCATGTTTGAGATCTGTATTGGAGAGTATTTTTGACCATTTTTATTTTGGTAAAACTCTCTGGAATTTTTATTGTTTGAGTCTATACTTAGCCGATTCATTTGCATGTTTCCGATTATGCTTAAAAGTTGACTATTTTGCCCTTTTTGATATAAAACGTGATTTTTGGAAAAGTGAAAGAGTAGAAATCTTTATTTCTAATATATAAACTTGCACCGAAAATTTCGGATCAGTTGGTGGTCCAGATTTTGAGTTATGGCCATTAGCGTAAAACTATGTTCTTAAGTTACATAAACGGCCCTTTTCGCGTAGAACCCATTTCTGGCCACGTTTTGGTATAAAACTTTTTACCAACTGATGTATTATAATATTCTGGGAATTTTGATGATTTTTAATTAATTTTTGGCTGAACGGATCCTAGATCGCCTAGTTATTTCGGGTTATGTCGGTTTTGACCGTTTAAGCCATAAAATGAGTTTTACACATCCTTTTGACCCGAAACCTTTTTCTACTGATTTTAAATGTTAAATAAATTATTTTGAGCCTTCTGGAAATATAAAAATCTCAGCTTTCACATATAAACCCGGAAACGGCTCTAAATCGCATAATTAGCGTTTTAAGCGCATAGTAAGCGTTATACTTGTTTTAAACCTATAAGACTTATACCTACTGATGTAAATTGCATATTTTCATATAATAACAGTAAGTATAATATTTTGAACTCAGGTTTCTAGTTTTGGCAGTTTTAGCCCTTGTGAAATTACGAAAATACCCCTACGGTGCATAGTTGGTTTTAAATGATAAATTTGATATATGGGTCATACCCTACTGTTATAACATGTTAAATTAAGTATATTTTCTGTATGAACCAGACCCGAACCTCAGATTTCTAATTTTACTCTTTTATGATCTTTTAAATGACCAAAATGCCCTTCTAAAGCATAAATTGAGTTTAAAATTATTCCGGGCAATATAGAACATAACTTACTGATATTATATCATAATTAAAGCATATTATATCAGGGAACTTGCATTTGAATCATTTGTCTACCCGTATCGCCCTTTTAGCGTTCGGTTCGGTTTACGTAACTAGTTTGCGTAAATTGACCGAAACGGGTCAAACGTTATCATTTTTATTTCAAAATCCAGAATGTATTTAGTATACCCATATTATACAAGTATTCAAACTTGTCGGGTCTAAATCACATTCTATCCGGTCTTTCGCTTAATCGTGCGTTAACCGTATCATCCTTAAAACTAACCGGTCAAAGCTTATGCTTAAATAAAAGACCCGTTAGGAATCTAATAGGTTAATTATAAACCTTTGTTCCAGATTAGGAGGCCCAGTAAAAGCTACCACACTTACCGTTTGTGTTACATACTTGCTCAGGTAAATACATTTTGACTTATTTTCCCTATACGGGCTTGGGGTACGGTATTTAAAATACCGCTTGATCGGGCGCACAAGTCCTGCGCCTTATGGGTGTACAGTCTTGAATAGCTTGTGCGACTCGTTTAAACAGTCTTGTCTTACTTTAGGCTTTGGGGGGTTATTGACCGTGTCCCGGATATCCTTGGCATTATCTTACGAGATGGCCACGACCAGAGCACGGGGTGTAGGCGTACACTCGGCGTGTATAACTCTTTAATGTGGTGTGTCATTTAATTCTTAGCCCGGACAGCAGATCCCGGGCCACCAAAGATACGAGTGCATGTAAATCGTTCACAAGTTTATATTATATAAATATCCCAAGTTAATAAAAATATTTATGCCTTGTGCATTTAAATCAATTTTCAATCCTTTTCAAAATGAGTCAGTCGATTTGTATTTACCAGTGTAAACTGACGTATTTTTCCCAAAAGGTTAAGTGCAGGTACTATACGAAAATAGGCTGGCTGTTTTCCTAAGAGCGTCCACTATAGTCTCGCAAGCTCGGACGACAAATATCTGTTGAACTATTTATTCTTATTTTTATTGATCCGCCTGTGGATCCGTTTCAACTACTGTGATATTATTATTGCACTTTATTTTAAAAGTTGAAATGTATCTATTCTGCTTCCGCTGTGCATTATTATATTGTGTTGATTGTCTATGACGATGCCAACTACGTCACTGTACCCCACACCGGGCCCACCGGTGACACGTGGAAATCGGGGTGTGACATGCTTGTTCGAACGTCCCAGAGTTGGATGTTGCAACATCAATGATTGCTCTATACCTCTACCACTTCTCTTTGTTTGCTGGAACTCACTGTACTAACGTCTTATTCTCCGAAGTGCGATCACTTCTGCAACACTCTCACAACAGACCGTGTATTACTCAAACAACTTGCAACATCGATAGACAAGAAGAGGAGCATAGTACTTTACCAGCCTCAGTATTAGAACGACCCTGATTACCGGCAACTAACACCAGCGAATTGACTTCAATCAAATCCTTAACACCAGTCAACGACTTATGGGAGTCAATTCTTACAAATCAATCGGGGCATAAGTGATGACAAATGACTATAGTGTGGAATGTGTAGCTGCCAGCCCAGTGAGTAGTGCTTTAGGACGTGGCAAGAAATGTGAAAGGATGGACCCTAATGGCGAAAGGTCGTAGGACTCCGTTTCGAGCAACGACATTAGAAGCAACAATCACGATGACATGAAGGTACTCGCAAATCATGACTTTCGGTATGGAAATGATGGTGGCTTCAACAAGGATTGGCCGATGTTAAGTAAGGATGCCAACAACCCATGGAACAATGGCAGTTTTGGGAATCCTAGTAGCAGTAGCAACAACACTGGGAGTGGTACTCGTGGAAGGGCATTAAGGACTGGCTTAGGCGACGCTAGGCATATTAGCAACATGGTAGCTTGTATGAGTAGCTAATCGTTTCGTCTCTATTCTGTTTAACCCTGATGCTCCTTGAATCTGAACCTGTTGTGGGATCGGCTGATGGTAAGACAATTGAAATTTCATATGTTCGTTGGGATGCAAACTCGACCTTGTGGGACAAGTGTTCGACATCGACCTTTTCTCTGCTACCCTTGATAGTTTTGGTACAGTAGTCTGTATGAGTTGGTTATCCAAATATACCGCAGATATACCCTGTGAGGAAGATTTCGTCTATCATAAAGTATCCGGGAGGTGCAGAGGTTAGCACCAATTCAGCAATGAAGGCCAGAAGTATCCACAGAAGGATTACCCCGCTATGTTAGAACTTGTTACTGATGCTAAGGCTAAGGAAAAGAGGATCGAGGATCCACCCATTGTTCGTGATTTCTTCCTATGTGCTACCAAAAGAACTATCAGGTTTACTTTCACATCGTCAGGTGGAATACTAGATCGGTATCATGCCAGAGGCAGCCCTGATTACTCGTACTAGTACCGTCTTGCACCAGGAGGGTTGCAAGAGCTGTCTAATCCACTATGGGAACCGTTGAACAAGAGTTTTGTTGAACCTAGCTTTTCTCTTTGGGAAGCTCAGTTATATTCGGGAGGATAAAGCCTTTTTCATATGTGTACTGACTAATGAGAACTCATCAAGGTGACAAACCAGAACCGTTTGTCTCGATCATGTATTGACAACCTGTTGACTAGTTGCAAGGGTCAAGCTCATATTTGAAGAATGATTAGCGAACGAACTAACATCAGATGGAAGTCCAAAGGGAGGATGTTCCTAAAACGGCATATCGAACACAATGCGACCACTGCTAGGAGACACGGGAAGGATTATTCCATGACCTTTTGGGGTAAAACCACACACCAGTAGCTCTATGGATCACATGAATAGACCGTATTTATTGAGGACGTCCTGAATCACATCCAGGAGAAAGGAACACCATGGACTGCATTTGTATCAGATTTTAGAGATCCCGAGGGTACGGGAGATCAAGTGGTGTACCATGACGGTTCGAATCAGAGTTCCAGTTACACGCCAACGCAACACGAAGAAAGTAATGACCCACTCGGTGGATTTACAAGAAGATTTGCACGCGTCACAACCTGCGGTGGAAACCGTGGTCTTTGGAGTTAAGTTGGAGGCATCAATTAGACGGTACCGAATGCACTACTTAGACCGATCACAAGGGACTCCCGTGTATCTTTGTTTTGGAAGGGCTAAACATATAATAGCATCGCTAGATGGAACTTTTGAATGATTACGACGGTGAAGTATGAACGTGCACGAACTTTGCAGCTCACTATCGATTCTAACTTACCTGGTCAGACTCGCTCTGTTCAAACTGGAGAACTGAAGGAAGAGGATTTTCAAGTTAAATAATGAATGTGGGTTTCGATATATGATGTGTGTAAAATGCAACATATAAATCACATCAATTAAGGTATAAAACTAACCCTTTTTAAGTACTAATGTTGGAAAAAGAGTGTTTTTGTCTTCCTTTTGTATTTTCAGGATGAAATGAGCTCAAAATCACAAAAAAAGCAAAAAGACAACTAATTCTAGCATAAATACAAGAAAAGGAATAAAAGTAGACTGCCCGGACCCTCAACGGCACCTCCCAAGGCAAAGAAGAGAAAACAGAAGACTGAACACGCCCCGTGTCCAGCGAACACGGGGCCGTGCCCAAGAAGCAGCAGAAAAGACAAACCAGTAGAAGCTTCCATTGCCCACCACGGGGCCGTGTCCAGCGGGCACGGGGGCGTGGTGAAAGTACAGCAGGCGCATTAATTGTAATTGCGAATTACAATTAATGAAGAGAGAGAATGTCAGACGGGCACGGGGGCGTGTCCAGCGGACACGGGGCCGTGCCCAGCCTTCTGTTCAGCCTATAAATAGGGGTGCTTGGTTTCATTCCATCTCATCCCTTGGCACACCACCTCTCTCAGACTCCATCCACCACCCACCACCACCATAACACCATCATCCACCACCATCATCCATTGTCCATCGTAGAGTGTGTGAGTCGTCTCGGGATCCAAGATTGATCGTAAGAGTTCTTGACAATCAAGGCCATGTTTGCCTAAGTCTCTTACATCACTTGGTGAAGACAAGTGTTTAGTATAATACTTTTTATTTTTAATCTTTTTCACTTTTTATTTGGTTTTGTATTAATGACTTTAATAACTAGTTACTTATGTTGAAGGTGATCTTTCCTTATCGTTTGTCCGTGGTGTCTTGGCATTATTTTACTGTCTATATAAAATAAAAGATTTTCACCATTCATATCTCCACGGTCTATATGGAGGTATGTTGGCTACCTGGTCGGGGGTTAAGGGAACGGTTTGGTAAGGGTCTTGCCCTTGTTCAGCGTTTAGAGGTCCTGCTTGGGACCTGGGTCAAATTTAGTAGGATCTCCTTCAATGCCCATAGGTATTGGATGGCGGGGATCCAAACTCTTTGACCCCCTCATAAGTTAACTACTATTAATACTATAACCCGGCTATTTAGGAGTGTATCCCTGCTGACTCAGACTACTTAGCCGAGGGTAACGTCACCGCCGAAAGCGGGGCCTACCACAATTTGCATTAATAACTTAATTCATTATCTTTCAATAATCCGACCCTTTAGGATTGTATCCTTGCTGACTCAAACTACTGGGTTGAGGGTAACGTCGCCTTCAAAAGAGGGGCCTACTACAATAACTAAGATAATCTCTTAAACAAGTGCAAAAGTGCGAAAATAATCAAAGGTTATACTAACACACGTGTCGGATCCAAGTGATTCATCTTGTCTATCTGTTTTTATTTTATTTTATTTTTCAGCATTTAGTTGGTTTTTATTTTTCTTAGTTTAAAACATTTTTCTCACTTTTTTATTTGATTAGACGTTGAGGATAAACCGGTATTAAAAGCTCTTGTGTCCTTGGACGACCTCGGTATCTTACCAACACTATACTACGCCCACGATGGGTGCACTTGCCCATATGTGTGTTTAGTGATCGTAAATATCGTGTTTTATAAATTTAAAACTTGGCTAAAAGTGTAAAAAGGGGCTTAAATATACATTTAAAATATATTACACTACACACGCATCAAGTTTTTGGCGTCGTTGCCGGGGACACAAGGATTTTAAGAAAGTTAGGAATCAACGGCCTAATCATATTTTTATTTTTTCTTTAATTTTTAGGATTTTTTCGTAGATTTTCAGCTTCTGCAGAGCTCAGCACGGGGCCGTGCCTGGTCGGACACGGGCCGTGCCCAGCATCGTTACTGGCAGTTTTTGTTTTCCAAGTTACAGAAGGCTGACCACGGGGCCGTGCCGGTGCAACACGGGGCCGTGTCCAACTTCCAGTAACTGGGATCTGGAAAACAATCACTGAAATTCCGACCACGGGCCGTGTTCGCTCAACACGGGGCCGTGGTGAACCTTCTGACCAACATTCTTTTCTGTTTTTATTGCAGGACTTGGAACCCGACGCCAACCTCACGTAGTGTATGAGCTCCAGTTCCAATAAAGACATAAAAGAACCACTAGAAGAACCCGAACGCTTTCTCAGAAAAAGGTTAAAAGCCAAAAACCAAGAGAAGGTTTCGGGTGATCCACCTCCAATGGCGGACCAACGTACCCTTATGGATTATCTACGACCCACCGTAGGTAATCTAGGCGCCGCTATCAATGCTCCGAATGTCGAAGCCAGTAACTTCGAACTTCGGCCGCATTTGATACAAATGCTCCAAAACTCCGCAACCTTCCACGGGCTTGCGGACGAGGATCCCCATCTACATATAACTAATTTCTTGGAAATATGTGATACCTTTCGGATCAATGGAGCATCAAACGACGCCATCCGCCTCCGTATGTTTCCCTTCTCACTAAAAGACCGAGCGAAAGCTTGGCTCAACGCCCTCCCAGCTGGATCGGTAAACACCTGGGATGAACTAGCCCAAAAATTTCTATATAAGTATTTCCCTCCTGCTAAAACTGCTAAGTTAATGGCTGAAATTAATACATATTCACAAGAGGACGGGGAATCCTTATATGAAACTTGGGAAAGGTTCAAGGAGCTATTACGCAAGTGTCCCCATCACGGCCTCGCAATATGGCAACAAGTATCCACTTTCTATAATGGATTGTTGCCACACACTAGGCAGACACTTGATTCTAGCTCCGGGGGACTTTTAGGTAATCGACGCCCACACGAAATATATAATCAAATTGAGGAAATTGCTCAAACCAATTTTCAATGGCACACCCCCCGGGGAAATAAGTCTATCGCCCCGGGCGCCCATAAGGTCGATGAAAGCATTTCTTTACAAGCCCAAATCGAGGCCCTTTCTTCAAAGATAAAAAAATTGGAAATGACAAAAACAGTCTCGGTTATGGCTTGTGAAGGGTGTGGTGGGTCACATGAAAATTGGAGTTGCATGAAAGAAACAGACGATCAACAAGAAATGGTAAACTACATTGATAATAGAACTAGGCCGTCGGGTCCCCCAACGGGAACTTACAACCAAGGATGGCGAAACCACCCAAACCTTGGTTGGAGGGAACCCGGCAATAGTAGTAACCAACAAACCCAACGAACAAACTTTCAGCAACCAAGAAATGAGTCACAAAATTTCACTCAACAAAGTGGACGAGAAAGGCTCGAAGATACGATATATCGCCTCGTCTCCGACACTGATAAGAAAAACTCGTAAAGATTTCTACAATTAGAATCAAATTTTAGAAATCAACAAGCTAGTATTCGAAACATAGAAAAACAATTAAATCAAATAGCTCAAAATTTTTCCGAGAGACCGCAAGGCGCATTACCTAGCAATACCGAAACAAACCCAAAAGCACAAGTTCACCTCATCACACTACGGAACCGCACCGTAGGGCCTGCAGAAGTGCTGCCACCAACGGAGGAAACAGTACCCACACCTCTGCAGAAAAAGGACTCCCCTCCGTCACCAGAGCCTACCAAGGCTCCTCGAGTTCCATACCCCGGTAGGTTAATTCGTCAAAAGACCAATGAGCAATTCGCCAAGTTCGAAAGTCTGTTAAAACAATTGCATGTCAATATTCCTTTTATCGAAGTCCTAACTCAAATGCCCAAGTACTCTAAATTCATGAGGGACTTCCTTACACATAAAAAGAAAATTGAAAACTTGCAATTAGTCAATTTAGGCGAAGAATGCTCTGCCCTCGTACTCAATAAACTTCCCCAAAAGAAAATCGATCCCGGAAGCTTCACGATTCCTTGCTCAATAGGGAAATCACCCGTTCGTAATGCCTTAGCCGACCTTGGGGCTAGCATTAACCTCATGCCCTCATCAATGTTCAAAAGACTCGGCTTAGGAACCACAAGCCCTACAAAAATAAGCATACAATTAGCCGATCGATCCCTCAAATTCCCACAAGGTGTCATCGAGAATGTCTTGGTAAAGGTAAGCAGATTCGTTTATCCAGCTGACTTTGTCATACTCGATATGGAGGAAGACACCGAGGTCCCCCTTATACTAGGGAGACCCTTCCTTGCCACCGCCCAAGCAGTGGTGGATATGAATGATGGGACACTCACCTTGAGGTACGGGGATGATGAAGTGAAGTTCAGGGTTGGGAAGAGAATAGAGGACGACGACCCGGTCAATTACATGAAGGTTATTGATTCAAGCTTGGATGCTGCTATCCGACGGTGTAACATGGGACGCCAGACATCCCACTCAGAAAACATATAACCTCGCATTGGGTCTAGCCAAGGACCCTTATAAACGTGGCGCACCACGGAGGCATTCCGCGGAACTATCCTTAGTTTAGTTTAATCTTTTAGTTTTATTTTGCAGAATAAAACACACTCATGGTGGTAATGGATGAAAAAGGGAACGAGAAAAATGGACCCATGCACAAAGAACAGAGCAACCCGACACAAATCTCCATCACAGAAGGCTCAACACGGGCCGTGCCCAACCAACACGACCCCGTGCTGAGCCACCTGCAGAAAAACACCCAGTTCAGGTAACTGGACACGGGCCGTGTTCAGCGGGCACGCCCCCGTGTCCAGGCTTCTGTTTTAATTCTTTAATTTTTGTTACTGGCACCTGACCACGGGGCCGTGCCCGGTCACCACGGGGCCGTGTCCAGGATGCCAGTAACATAAATCTTTGCTTTTTAACCTACTTTTACACATTATAATCAACCAAAAACCTTATTTTTGGACACATTGAGGACAATGTGTAATTTAAGTGTGGGGGGGATGCTAAAACCTTGAATTTTGCAAATCTTAAATACAAGCCTTACACAAAACTCTATTGGAACCGCTAAACACCCCAAATTTTTTCAAAAACTTTTTCATTTTTTTAATCATTTACTTGTCTTAGTTTAAGTTGGGAATAACAAGTTCTGAAAAGGTTATATTTTTACAAATTTACAACCGATAGCGTCGTGATAACAAAGAACCAACATAAGAAAATTACGAAATGGCATAACAAGTCTAGTTAAAAATTCGATTATATATACTTGATCACATTAAAAACCCATTCCCACAAAAGTGAGTTTTGAGCCTTTATTGAGCATAAAGATATACATATTTAGACTAAATGCTCATTTTTCGTTTCTTGTGTGAATAGCCGCTTGGTTCTTACAACTCTAGAACTTGCCACGACAATACATTCCCGGTCCTTACCAACTTAAACCCAAGTAAGTAAGTGATGGAGGCATTAGGACTAACCATATTTTTCTTTCTAAACCATTACTTTTCATTTTTTTACCACCTACCCAAAATCCCCCTAGATAGCCCCTTTGAGCCTAAACCTTTCATTTCATTACCCCAAAACCCTTTTTACCCACCAAAAACCCTTTTTATTTTTCACCCTTTATTTTAGTAACAAGCTCGGTTTTTCGTAAACTCGCCTTTTTATGTGAAAAAAAAAGAAACAATGATGAAGTCAAAAACAAACAAAAGCTATATAAAAGCTTGTTTGGAGAAATACTTCAAAATAAAAAGTCACTAAAAACAAGGTATGGCACGAAAACCGACGCTTTTTACGATTTTCGCCCTTTTTTCTAACTAACCCAACCAACCACCTTTAACCCAAGCCTAACCCTTCACCCCAAAAGTCCTCTTGATATTTACAAAGGTAAAAAGTTAAAAAGGAGGAGGATTGATTGCTTGGCAAGCCTATGGAAGGCGTAAGTTCCATGCCGCTCTCGAGTGATTCACTAAAAATTACACCTTCGGCCGAGTGTTGAGTGATCCCCCGCGAGGTATGTGAACTTGTATATAAATGGAATTTTAATAAGGCATGCTATGCCCAAATAACTAATTTATCTTATGAAACGTTCAAAATAAATCATAACGAATAGGATTGTAAATAAATAAAAATAAAACTTACAAAGACCTTGGATTCCCAACACTCTAGGACAAGCTAAAAACTTTCTCTTCTACCTATTCCATTTGGGAGTGTAAGCCATATTTAAAAGAGTTTTGCTTGAGGACAAGCAAAAGTTCAAGTGTGGGGGTATTTGATGTGTGTAAAATGCAACATATAAATCACATCAATTAAGGCATAAAACTAACCCTTTTTAAGTACTAATGTTGGAAAAAGAGTGTTTTTGTCTTCCTTTTGTATTTTCAGGACGAAATGAGCTCAAAATCACAAAAGAAGCAAAAAGACAACTAATTCTAGCATAAATATAAGAAAAGGAATAAAAGTAGACTGCCCGGACCCTCAACGGCACCTCCCAAGGCAAAGAAGAGAAAACAGAAGACTGAACACGCCCCGTGTCCAGCGAACACGGGGCCGTGCCCAAGAAGCAGCAGAAAAGACAAACCAGTAGAAGCTTCCATTGCCCACCACGGAGCCGTGTCCAGCGGGCACGGGGGCGTGGTGAAAGTAGAGCAGGCGCATTAATTGTAATTGCGAATTACAATTAATGAAGAAAGAGAATGTCAGACGGGCACGGGGGCGTGTCCAGCGGACACGGGGCCGTGCCCAGCCTTCTGTTCAGCCTATAAATAGGGGTGCTTGGTTTCATTCCATCTCATCCCTTGGCACACCACCTCTCTCACACTCCATCCACCACCCACCACCACCATAACACCATCATCCACCACCATCATCCATTGTCCATCGTAGAGTGTGTGAGTCGTCTCGGGATCCAAGATTGATCGTAAGAGTTCTTGACAATCAAGACCATGTTTGCCTAAGTCTCTTACATCACTTGGTGAAGACAAGTGTTTAGTATAATACTTTTTATTTTTAATCTTTTGCACTTTTTATTTGGTTTTGTATTAATGACTTTAATAACTAGTTACTTATGTTGAAGGTGATCTTTCCTTATCGTTTGTCCGTGGTGTCTTGGCATTATTTTACTGTCTATATAAAATAAAAGATTTTCACCATTCATATCTCCACGGTCTATATGGAGGTATGTTGGCTACCTGGTCGGGGGTTAAGGGAACGGTTTGGTAAGGGTCTTGCCCTTGTGCAGCGTTTAGAGGTCCTGCTTGGGACCTGGGTCAAATTTAGTAGGATCTCCTTCAATGCCCATAGGTATTGGATGGCGGGGATCCGAACTCTTTGACCCCCTCATAAGTTAACTACTATTAATACTATAACCCGGCTATTTAGGAGTGTATCCCTGCTGACTCAGACTACTTAGCCGAGGGTAACGTCACCGCCGAAAGCGGGGCCTACCACAATTTGCATTAATAACTTAATTCATTATCTTTCAATAATCCGACCTTTTAGGATTGTATCCTTGCTGACTCAAACTACTGGGTTGAGGGTAACGTCGCCTTCAAAAGAGGGGCCTACTACAATAACTAAGATAATCTCTTAAACAAGTGCAAAAGTGCGAAAATAATCAAAGGTTATACTAACACACGTGTCGGATCCAAGTGATTCATCTTGTCTATCTGTTTTTATTTTATTTTATTTTTCAGCATTTAGTTGGTTTTTATTTTTCTTAGTTTAAAACATTTTTCTCACTTTTTTATTTGATTAGACGTTGAGGATAAACCGGTATTAAAAGCTCTTGTGTCCTTGGACGACCTCGGTATCTTACCAACACTATACTACGTCCACGATGGGTGCACTTGCCCATATGTGTGTTTAGTGTTCGTAAATATCGTGTTTTATAAATTTAAAACTTGGCTAAAAGTGTAAAAAGGGGCTTAAATATACATTTAAAATATATTACACTACACACTCATCAATATACGGCAACTTTAGGGAACTTGTGTGGAGCAAGGCGCATCAGCCTCGATATTCTGGTCATCTGGGTTTTGATGAGATATATTGGGACTTATAAACCTAGCACTGGTGATCGGGCATGAAGGCCTACCTAGCTATGATTGTGAATGATGATTGACTCGTGGGAAAGTCAAGGTGGAGTATCAGCAACCGGAAAACACCCGTAGGGAAATGAGAACAGATCTGGATTCTGTCACTAGTCTACTTACAACTCGAAATGGAAACAATATCACCTAGGTGATCGTTGATGGTCTCACGTTACCCGCACACTTTCTTGCAATCAAGAAAACTGACGAGTCTTCACAGTTGTGAATGTTCCTCTTAGAGAGGCGGCTTTTAGGCACGAGGTGCCAACTCCTGTTATCTCTGATTTTGACCTATATCTGATTTATGGCAGGCAATACACAACACTCTTGGCTCACGGTCTGCGAGAAACGAACTGTCCTGACACACGAGAACATGCTGCGAGCATGGGTGTGATTAACTTTAGTAAGAGTTAGAAGAATGTAACACCTCGAAAATTTCCGTAAGGCTGTCGCTGGCAGCAGGTTTTGGACAGCTGCCTGTTCAGCCTGTTACACCGACTTAAAGGGATGGTATTCGAAACCAGGGACATTCTAGATAGTATTTAGCCACATAGGGGCACCTGGAACCATCTCACATCAATTGTAGGGTCACTTGGCATGATCTTGAGCCATGAGGTGCACTATATAAGAAGCTTGAGTTGTGACTATTTGGACTTGCTCACTTGCATTCTTGTTCAAGCACCTTGGAGCTTCTCTGGACAGCAACCAAGATTCCCTTAAGTCTCTAATCCTATTTAGGACCATTGTAAGTGATCCTAATCCTCTTTAATCCATTTTAGCTTAGTTAATTAGCTAAAAGTCAAACTATCATAATTAAGGTTTGACTTCGGGATTAGTCCATAATTACTCAGTCAAACCTCGAATTAAAAATACCTATAAGTAGGTAATTATGGGGGTAACAAACCCTTAAAAGGGCATTATCAGATTCCCACTCTAACCATGTTAATTGTCGAGTCAAAGTACACTTTAAAAAGTCAACAGAATGCTTAAGTCCAAATTAACGCATAATTAGCAATGTAGGATACATGCAACCTGTTTGATCATTAATATAACTTGGTAACTAATGTAAGAACATGTCCCAACACGTTCAACTCGACAATTTTCTGTTTAGACCCGGTTTGGAACCGAAAGTCGCATAGTTTGACTTTCGCTTTGACTTTCAGTTCTGACCCGTTTTAGTCAAGATTAAGATTGCCTTAGAGCTTCTTTTGGACCTAGTAACATGTTAGTATAACCCTCTGTGATTATACGGCTTAGTTCACTAGTTGTCTAATTATTATGCAAATTTCCGTTAAATGCCCATATGTTGACCATTATGCCCAAATGTCCATAAAATATGATTTTTGAAAATGTAAAAGGGTAGACATCTTAGTTACTGAATTATAGACTTGTAACCAAAATTCGACATCAGTTTGAGGTCTAGAATTAAAGTTATGCTCATTAGCGTAATTAGGAGCTTTCTTAGTAATTAAATGGCGTAAATTGCATATAGCCTATCTAAACCCAAATTTTTATACAAAACTTTATACCCACTGATATATAATAATATTTTGGGAATTTTAAAGATTTTTATTTATTTTTAGGTTGAGCATAACTTAGAATTTTAAGCTTAATTTGGCTAATGCCGGTTTTGCCCTTTTGGGCTATAAAATGAGTTTTATAAATCCTTTTGACCTCAAACCTTTTTCTACTGATTTGTTATATTAAATACATTATTTTGAGCCTTCTAGAATTATAAAAATATCAGCTTTTCTTTTAAAACCCGGAAATGGCTCCAAATCGCCTTTTTAGGCATTTTTACGACATAGTCTATGTCAAAACTAGTTTATATGTATAAGAGTCAATACCTACTGATATATTTAGTGAAATTCTATATTGTAACAGTAAACTAAAGATTGAAACTCAGATTTCCAGTTTTGACCTTTTAGGCCTATGTGAAATTACCAAAATGCCCTTTCGGTGCATAAGATGGTTATTATTAATAAAATTCACATATATATGATACCCTACTGTTATAACATGATAAACTAAGTATAATTACTGATTTATTCAGATATATAACTCAGATTGCTAGTCTAACTCTTTTATACCCTTTTAAATGACCAAAATGCCCTTATGAGGCGTAATTTGAGTTTAAAATCATTCGGGGCATAATAGGACATATCTTACTGATATCACAACATATTTGGTGCATATAATCTCAGGAAACTTGTATATGATTTATATGGTTACCCGTTACGCATTTTCGCGTTCGGATCGGCTTATGTAACTAGTTTACGCATAATAGCCGAAACGGGTCAAACCATATCATCTTTGTCTCAAAATCCAGAATGTGATCAATTTACCCATATTATACAAGTCTCCAAAATTGTTGGGCCTAAATCACATTCCTTCTCGGTTTTCGCCCTCCATGCGATTAAACCATATTTATTCTTTGAAACTAACCGGTCTAAGCTTAGGCTATATTAAAGACCCGTTAGGATTCTAATATAAACCTTCGTTCCAGAATAGGAGACAAGTAAAAGATACTTGCATTTGCTTATTGTGGTTTATACTTACTCAGGTAAATACTTTTAACTTATTTTCCCTTATACGGGCTTGGGGTACAGTATATAAAATACCGTTTGGTCGGGCAATTGACCCTAGCTCATTAGTAGTTGGGTATTATCAATGTGACCCGTTTAAAATTTAGTTTTGTTTGTTTTACGCCTTTGGGAGTTTAATGACCATGTCCTGGATATCCTTGGCATCATTTTACGAAATGGCCACGACCTTGACACGCGGGTGTAGGCGTACACCCGACAATGTGTCCATATAATTCAGGTATAACCGTTGGTTTTCCGCCACGGATTTATACTATGTGGTGTGTCTATTAACCTTAAACCCGGCACGAGCCGGGCGACTGAACGCATAACAAACATGTAATTCTTTTACAAGATTAAATTTGATTAATTATTCCCAAGTTATAAAAAGTTTTGTGCCATGTGCATTCAAATCAAATTTTAAAACCTTTTCAAAATGAGTCAGTTAAATTGTATTTACCAGTGTAAACTGACGTATTTTTCCCAAAAGATTAAGTGCAGGTTCTACACGTAATAGGCAGGCTACTCCTTAGCATTGTAGAGTCTCACAAGCTTGGATGCCATTCATCTGTTGAACAATTTTCCTTTTTATGTTGATCCGCCTGTGGATCTATTTCAGCTACTATGTGATACTAGATATTACATTTTATATGGTTGAAATAAATCTATTTTATTGCTTCCGCTGTGCATTATAATTTGTGTTGTTTGACTATGATGATATCGACTACGTCACGATACTCCCCCACCGGGCCCACCGGTGACACATGGAAATTAGGGGTGTGACAAAGAACATTTACTTTTGGTTGAGTTCTACTACAGCAGTTACCGTTTTAGTATTTAGACAACTCTGTTAAAGGCATTGCACGGACAGTAACGTTAATCCCCTTGTCAGATTAGGGTGGGTGACAACGTAATCGCAGGTCCAGGACTTGTACTTGAAACTTTTGGGAAGATTGCTTGGATCGGAAATTGTTTGGCGGCAATGCGTGATCGTCATGAAACCTGATAACTTAGAGAACACTGGGAGTTCGTTGTAGGCAGTCGTATCATGTTGAAAGACTCACCCTGGGAGGGTGTGGTACGCTTGGGGGCGTGACAAGCTTAATTTACGTTACGTCAAGTTACTCAGAACTCTGGGAAGAATCGGTCACGTCGCCTGCAAACTCGAGTTACCCGACGAATTAGGTAACGTACATGATGTCATTTATGTCTCGAATCTAAGGCAGTGTTTGTCCGATGAAACGCTGGTGATACTCTAATTAGAGCCTGAGGTTAAAGACAAGTCGCAGTTGTTGAGGAATCTACTGAAATCTTGGACTAGGACGTCAAGATTCGTTGACTTAGTCGAATTTCAAATTATGAGAGTTCGTAGGAACTCAAGTCGTGGACTGGAGTTCACGTGGGAATGCAATGATCGGAGTAAGCTCTAGTATCCTCAGTTGTTTAAACAGTTGTATCAACTTCTGATATCACTGGTGAATTTTGGGACGAAATACCCTTTCAAGTTGGGGATGATGTGGCACCCGAGAAAAATCCACAGTCATTCTGATTTAGCACCGCGCCACTTTTGGATTACTTATCAAATTTCAGGACGAAATTTCTTTCAAGATGGGGATGATGTGACAACTCGAAATCCCAAGGCTCTTTATGCACGGATTCTTTCTATTCATGATTCGGCCGTACGTTGTGAACTTGTTTGTTATGTAAGCATGTTATTGTATATTTGATTTAACAAAGGCCGTTAGGCGTCAAGTGGTTACGGCACACGTTGATAACCGCACACGAATTTTGTATCGCACACTCCCATCTCGTTTGCATACCTCTCGGCCCACACAAACAGGCCCAAACCGCTAGGAGCCCAACCCACCCCTCGTTTCCTTGTATACGCGTGATTATGAGGAGGATACAATTCCTTTACAAACTTTAAACCCTAGTCGCTTCCAAGACCCATGAAGGCAATGTCTTCGGCAAACCCTTCTTCTCGAGAACATCATCAGCATCCTAGCATGTCCTCCTCGATCAATCGGTTAGTATAATCGTGTTTGTGTTAATTCTGATTGATTGTTTCTGACTATGCGCAAATCTGTGTGATCTGATATGTATGATTGATGATTATGATCGTGTAAGTTCTTAAGATTTAGAGAAAGTAAAAACCATGTTTGAATTATATGAGATGTGAGCACTAATTGAATATGAATAAATGGATGTGATGTTGTATGACCATTGGTTCGATGAGTGCTTGTTAGTATCAGTTGTGTTGATTGATGTCAATATGTGATGTAATCTTGATGTTACAAACAAGTGGAGATGATAATAAAAAACGGTGGCCCATATGATCCATCAAGTACTAGGTGAATTAATTGATTTAGATGTGTCAGTAGCACCATAGGTTCAACCATGTGCATATCTTAGTTATGTGTCAGTATAGTGAAGGGTAACCTTGTTAAGGAAATCGGCGGCCATGTGGGTATTTTAATTTACAACTTTAACAAACCCTATTTTTCTAAACATGTGTGCGGCTAGAGATTGGTTAGTATCACTTGTTTGTTTGTGAGTAATATACTTGAGTATTGAGAACCTGTTTGTCAGGTTATGCATGAATTGGAGTAAATACATTATGTGATGCATGGTGTTAATATACATACATACCTAGGGACAAAATGTTATCATGATCCCGAAGGGATCATGGTGATAGAATCCATAATCTAAGGTTACATGTACACTAGAGTTTGACAATGAATAAAGGATATGCAATTACGTGTCGGTTGTAATGATTATCACGATGAACTTGTCATGATAGTCAATAGGTGGGTTGGTTGCCTATATGTTATGGTTAGATGTTAATTAAGAGACTTGGGTCGCATGATGTATTAGTTGTAAATTTGTGTTGTGTCTGAAAGGACTGATCGAATACATATTATGTTTGAGATTATATTTGTGGAGTGATTTGGTATGTTTTAATCATTCCAATATGTTGCATGACAAAGTGATAATAAGAAACTGTTAAGATATATATGGATCTAATATGTAGTGTGAAACCGATTACTTTGATAGGCTAGCCGCAGACTTGTAGCATGATAACTGAATTTTATGATTAAGTGGTAACATACAGGTTTTTAACAAATAAGTGTTGTAAGTGGTTTAGGTAGTTTAAATAATATAGGGTAACTGGTTGTTGTGAATTAAGAATGCATGATGTTTGGATTGTGAGGTATGTAATTAACAAATCATATACTGGCCAATCTCATATTAGTGTGTTTCAAGAATCAAATCATGAGTTGGATCATAAAATTGTTGGGTATCAATGGACTACTTGCACGAGTTGGGCCAGGAACATGTTTGGATAGCTAATGTAGTGTGTTGGTGGTTGGCCACACAACTAAAACACTTACTGTTTAGGGCCGGGTAGTGCAAATGAGACATGGGCTGCACATCGAACCCAGGTACACACACGCATGGAACTATCTTGGGCCGGTACGTTGGGTGGGTTGCGAGCCGGCCTGCGCGTCATTTGCTTGGGCCGATTAACTTATAGGTACTTCAGCTGGGCTTAGTCATGCATCAGGCTTGGGTCTAATTGGCTTGACCGGCTGTGAACCAAGTTGAGATCGGGCTTTGCTTGGGTATTCATGAAACGTGTTGGTTAAATGTGTCATTGATTTGTATATTGTACAATTTGGGCATCAAAGGACTTGTTGTTATTTAATTTATACATGAATGGGGTGTGTTGGCTCATGAACTAGTTGCATGCTAAGAAACTGAGTTGTGATGTTATGAACTATATGGGTACTATTTATACAATAATCATGTAATATGTGAAATGCATGCGACTCGAATGTTCATTATGTGACTACGTGGTAGTTGATGCAAATTGTCACATGCATGATTTGATACATGAGTAGATAGAATAAGATTCTAACTATTAGTGGTAACCCCAATAGGAACAAATTGATCAACTCGGAACACGTAACGTATTCTACCGAGCACTCTAAGGTGAGTTCACTACTTTTGAGCATGCGTCCTGGTGGTTGGGACAGTCAGTGGGTATCCCGGGGTGGGATAAGTCTTTTGGGTAAAAACTGGAATATTGGATAATAATCTCACCCTATCATTTTTAAGTCCCATCTTTTGTTACCGGGGAGGTAACGGGGTATTAGTTAGTAGCGCTACTTAGGTTTGGCACCCTCACACCATACCGGGGAGGATGGTTGTGAACTAGTGACCCAGTCGGGCCAGTGCTTTAATAGGAGCACTGGGGAACGGGCAAAACATACATCAGGAGCCGTCTTGTTCAGTATCGAGATATTATCAATATTACTTTTGTTTTCGTTAATGAACTGGAATAAACTCTTGGTAACAAACGTTTTTCATAAACTGTGAACTTGCAAGCTTTGTCTGATACACTTGTTGCGTGCTCGCAGGTCGTTAGTTTTCATGGATTTGGATACTTGCTGTCTGGAGTAGCAGACGTGATCATGGGTCGTTTGGAGTGATTGATGTGATTGAATTCTTGATACTATACTTTGTTTTAAACAGTTTAACTTTGGTTCATTATTTGCTTCCGCTGAACATATTGGTTTTCATATAAACTTGTTGATGGTAATTTATTAATGATTGAGAACTTTATTTTGAAACTTGTATGGTTCAATGTAATTAGTGGCTCTTTGTCGGTACGTCACACGCCTATCAGGGACACTCCCTAGGTGGTATTTTGGGGGTGTGACAGTACCCTTGAAAGCCAGACAAAGATAGGAGAAAACCGTCCAAGCTCAGAAGCAGTGGTCTTCCCACCCGAAACTCTGAGTCGAATGTGCTTAGTTATTTCAGTTACAAGAGAAAGGTAATTCAGTGATTTCTCCCGTCGCAGCCCCTCCCTACGTAACCACATCCTCCTCTTCCATAATAACCACCGCCACAAGACCGCCCTCCTCGGTATGTCCCACGCCCACGCCCACGCCCACCCCTACCACCACCTCTATACCTTGAAGATTCTCCAAATGTCTGCAACAGAGCACCATAACACATCAGCAAACCTAAAAACATAACATAGCATCAGGAAAGTAATCCTCAAAGGGTTTAAAAATGATAACAACTCATTTCGTCTGGATAGTTTAGACAATAATCCATATGTTCCTTTATCCTATCCTATTAATGCAGAACATAAAAGATCATTAAACTAGTAAAAGTAACTAAAATAAACATAAAAAAAATTTCCTAATACTTCCACCATAAACTTGCTTAAACTCATCCTTTTCTCAAGACACAAATGGCACACTCCTTCCCATTAATTCATCTGCAACAACAAAAAAACTGCATTAAATAAACCATATAATCACATAATTATAAACCCTAAGTTGTTAATCATACTAACTGTGGAAAACTTTAAAGCTAAAATTAAGATGTGTCCAATGTGACCATACCAAAGCCTAAATCAAGAAAGAAGTTGCAGGTGTATCCATCACATGAGTAGGTGTCTCTACTGTCATTAGAAGGCAATCATTAGCCCTAAATATCAAGTTTTAACAATTAGCTTTAGATATCAAGTTCTAACAAACCCTAGACTAAAAATTATCCAAATTCCAAGTGCCAGAAGAAAAAATTAACACAATATATAGCATAAAAAATTACCAAATTCATCAATTGTTGAGATACGGTGGTGAGTTCCTTGAAACCAGCGGTGGTGCGGTGTATTTCGATGGTGGTGAATGGTGGGTCTCGGATACTGTAGACGGTGGTTATTTGGGGGTCTCGAGTGGTGGGTGCCTAGTGCTCCGGTGGTGGTGCCCATCTCAGGTGGTTGTGGTCGTCTCAAATGCAGGCAACGATGGTGGTCTTCTCAGGCTTGTGCGATTTGGGGGGAAAGTGGGAAGCAAAGGTCGCCTAAGGGTTTTGTTGATGTTAGGGGCGATATATCAAGATATAACACCAACCATTGGATCGTTTTGTTGATCAAGGGCCAGACTCTCATCTAAGTTGCCAAAACACGGATCAGACTTTCAGTGATGACTTTTTACATGTCCTCGGTAAAAGTGTCGCCGGTAATGTTGATATTTCTTGTAGTGAGAACAACACGGGACCCGCCGCCGCCACCGCCATAGTGGCCTTATGCCGCCAATTTCTCTCGTTCTCTCTCTATTTCTCTGTTGTTGCAGCCGTATGCCGCCACCGCCATGGTGGCCGGCCATTTAATCACGTGAAAACATGGGGGTTTTGTGGTGGACTTAAGGTGAAGAAGGAGGCTAGTGGTGTGGTGTGAGTGTCACCTCAGAGCAAAGAACGGCGGGCATAGTCATCGGGGTCCAACTCTGGCCGCCGGACAGGAAACGAGAGGGGGGGAGACAGGGGTATCGGCTGCTCAGGGGTATTAGGGTTTGAAAGAAATGAGGAAGAGAGTTCTAGTTTTGAAGATATGAGAGATAGAGCAATCAGATTTTAAATGTGTGATAGAGAGAGAGTGAAAGACTTTGAAGACTGACAGAGACAGAGGGGGATTTGACATATAGAGTAAATTACTAATTTGCCCTTTTAGTTTTAAAATAATATTGCATACGTGTCATTATCTTATTGGTGGAGAGTGGTTTTCGCAACTGGGGATGGTTTTCATTTGAACCGATCCCTATATATATTTAGTTTAAAAATAATACTCCATACGTGTCATTATCTTATTGGTGGAGAGCGGTTCTCGCAACTGAGGATGGTTTTCATTTGAAACGATCCCTGTATATATATATATATATAATATATATAGGGTAAGGGGTAAGGTTCATGCGAGAAACACCTTTATTGCGATAACCGCAAGAACCAATGTGAACACAACCTAAAATAGCTAAAAAGACCTAACCCCCCCCCCCCCTCAAAAAAAAAAAAAAAAACCTAAACCCCCCTCCCCCACCCTCAAAAACCTAACCCCCCCCCCCCCACGCTAAAATGCTAAAAACTAAACCCCCAAAAAACCTAAAACAATCAAAAAAAATCTAAACAAACAAAAAAACACAATTTTTTTAATATTTTTTACATTAAAATCGCTATTTTTAGTAGCCAAACAAAATTTAAAAAAAAAATAAAAATTTTTGGCTGCTAAAATTAGCGATTTTTTTATAAAAAATATTAAAAAAAATGTTTGTGTGTTTTTTAGCTATTTTTGGTTGTGTTCACATTGGTTCTCGCGGTTCTCGCAATAAAGGGTGGTTCCCAACGGATCATTCTCCTATATATATATATAGGGTAATGCTCCATAGAAAACCTTAGATTTTGAGAAAACTTTGCAAACCCTGTTGTGTGGTCTAGATTGCTCCACATCAACATATGATTTTAGAGCTTTGGAGGGTAAGATTGTCTTTTTACACATGTTGTATCATTTCATACACACACCCCAATGCATGACTGTAAGTCATTTCATTCACCATCATAAGTTTTGTACTTTACCCCACCCTCTTACCAACTCCTTCATCTTTCTCTCTCTAAAAAACATCAAGAACACTTTTTTTTTTTAAATTTTATCAGATTTGAACAAACCATTTCTCAAAGACCTAGATGTAGATCTTATACTCATTCCTTTCTATTGAAGCCACCAAATCTGAGGATCGAAGCAATTATCGAAGCTCTTCAAGAAAAGAAAGTAAGGTGTTTCTCTCATCACATCTTTAATTCTGTTTTTAGAGAGAGAAAACTGATTTTTGGAGAGAGAAACAACAATATTCATCTTGTTCATCTGGACACCAAGAACACACGCATAAATGTGTGTGAGAGAAACACGTTTAAAGATCTTACTTTTGTTATTTATGTAATTTGTTTAGATTTATACTTTTTATGATATTTGATAGATTTAAATTCAGAGCTTCGTTTGTTTATTTCAAAATCTTAAATCAAGACCAAGAAGAAATTTTTGTGTGCCCAATTTCTTTCTTCAAAAATCCGGTCTTCTTAGTTGTTTCAGATCTACATGTGTTTCAAACATATGGGTTTGAAGCAGATTTGATGTTTTATTCATTACTTTTGAGTTTTTTTATGAGTTCTTTGATTTTCGGTGATGTTATTTTCAATAAAATGTTTGTCTTTTTTTTCATCCTTACCAGGTGGTGATTCTACTAGATGGCATATCCTGTTACTACAACCCGTAGCTACACATGTTACATTTTTTACAGCTACATATGTAACGACCCTTTGTTATATATGTTAATGACCAGCTTATTGGAATAGGTTAATGGAGTTTATGCAAGAGATGAGTTAGCAAAGGTAGCAGATAAACAGCAAAGACAGACCGTTAATGGAAGCTCCACCGCTTCTTAGCGATCTGTGTTTTCGTACACTAGTAATATGTAATGTGAGACTCTTATTATTTTGTCTAGGACGTGTTGTTAAAAATGTTCTGGCCTTCCGAACTTCTACCCTGAAGTCGACCTCAGTATATTTGTGTTGCTTTTGGGCTCTATGCATCCATTTTTGTGTAACTTGCTTGTAGGCAATGTAGCTTTTTACAAGTTTACCAGTACATTAATCTCTAACACATGTTATGTGTAACTTGCTGAAAGTCTTAACACACGTTATAATAGAGCCTTGACACACGTTATATCAGTTATACCGTTATGGGTATAGTAGACGACCCACCATTTTTCTTAGTGCTATGTATTTTCGTTTCTAGTAATATGTAATGTGAGAGTCTTATTGTTTTGTCTAGTACATGATGTTAAAACGGTATGGACTTAACACATTCTGGAAGTCTTAACACACGTTATAAAAGAGGCTTAACACACGTTATATCAGGTATACTATGTTGCTATTAAGTTACTATTGGATTTTATGCATCAATTCTGGAAGTCTTAACACACGTTATAATAGAGGCTTAACACACGTTATACATGTCAGGCGCGTAACACATGTTACAGTATGTATATACAAATCATGGTGTTTTGGAAACCACTAGCTTATACATGACACCATGTTGGGTTAAACCAAGATTATAACATAGGCTTAACACATGTTATCCCAGGTATACGGTGTTATAATATTAACTTGTATGTTCCATATTAAATTATTAACTTGCATACGTGTTACGATCAGTACATGCACATAATGGTGTTTTGCAAACCACTTTCATATACATGAATATAAGTCGGGTTATAATGGATGCTTACATGTTATCATATGTATACAAGTGGGGTCACAACAAGATTACGATATTAACTAAGCTCACCATTAAACTCATCGCCCCCGTCGACTGTTTTCACCCTTGTCACATGTTAAGCAATTACATGTTCCTTACAGACAAATTGTAACACCTGTTAGATTAGTATATACACATCATGGTGTTTTGTAAACCACTAGCTTATACATGAATACATGTCAGGTTACAAAAAGATTATAACAGTGGCTTAACACATGTTATACATTCCAAAATGTGCAAAACAAATGACCCGTTTCATATTATATATTCCAAAATTACCGGTACATGTGTTACCATAAATGGCTCGTTTCATATTACACGTTACATACTAACTTGTACATTTATTACTTGTACAAGTTTTACGCTCAGTATCCACATTATCGGATATTTTAAACATCAACAAAAATAAAATAGATATTACTTGTTTTTTTTTAAATTAACAAAAGGTTAACACACGTTATATATCATTCTAACATGGGCTTAACACATGTTATACATGAACACATGTCAAGTTAAATCATGGTGTTCTGTTACAGCATGATCCACCAACACATGTTATAAATGAACGAAGACTTCTTTCCCAAAGGATATGACTTATTCAATGTCCCCGCATTAACGTCGCCTACATCCATCCAGCTTGTCAGTTGAATATCTTTTATGGATCTGTTTCTGTAAATCAACACACGTTATATATCATTCTAATAGGTGCTTAACACATGTTATGGGTCTGTCTCTGTAAATCAAGCAACCCAATAAAAAAACAATTATTGTTAAGATTAAAAGCCCTAAACAAGCAACCAAACCAAAAAAAAAAAAAAAAAAAAAAAAAAAAAAAAAAAAAAAAAAAAACCGTTCAAAATCTCATCCTAAAGTTTTGGATTTATTTAAAATACATGAACATTAACCATTACTAGAACACGCATTAACTTCGCTTACATCCATCCAGCTTGTCAATTGAATATCTTTATGGGCTTGTTTCTGTAAATCAACACACGTTATATAACATTCTAACAGGGGGGCTTAACACATGTTCTGGGCCTGAGACTGTGAATCAAGTAACCCAACAAAAAAACACTTACTGTTCAGATCAAAAACCCAAATAAGCAACCCAAACCAACAAAAAAACAGCTACTATTAAGATCAAAAGCCCCTAACAAGCAACCAAACCAACAAAAAATCCCCTTCAAAATCTCATCCTAAAGTTTTTTATTTATTTAAAATACATGAACATAAGCATTACTAAAACACTTTTAGCACACAAAAACATATTAACAATTATTTCAACAAAAATCAAGTGTGAAATGATATTTCAAGAACACTTATCGGATCTATAACCGTCCGATGAACACGAAGAAGATCTTCAAACCTTCTTCTCACACACACACTCGTGCGTGTGTCTTTGTGATAAAGATTGTTGTTTCTCTATCTAAAACATCAACTTTCTCTCTCTAAAAACATTAATCTTGTCATCGTTCTCTCTCTAAAACAACATACTTCAAACTTCTTCTCTCTCACACACTTGTATGTGTGTTCTTGGTGTTATAGATGAACATGATAAAGATTGTTGTTTCTCTCTCTAAAACAAAAAATTCATCTCTCTAAAAACTTGTGTCCTGCCATCATTCTCTCTCTAAAAGATCTGGGATTAGTATTTGTTGAGATCACTTTTAGATCTGGGATTAGTGTTTCTTGGAATCTTGAAGGTAGATATTTGAATTCTTAAATGAGATCATCTTCTTCTTGTTCTTCTTCACGTTTGTGGGGTGGGGGAGGAAAGAGAAAGAGGTAAGAGAAAGAGTTGGTGATTTGATGGTAGTGCATAGGGAAGTGGAGTGGGTTATTTGCAGTTGTACCAGACAAAATATAAGAATTATTTTAAATCTAATAATTACCCAAAAAAAGTAGAGCCATTGATCAAACACAATCAATGGATGAGGTTGGGTTTCCAAGGTTTTCTCAAAAAGATGGGATTTTCCATATAACCCAACCCTATATATATATATATATATATGTATCATCTCTTTCAAATGGAAATAAGTTGGACCGAAAAAGAGGAGATAGCCTCGGATATGGCTTGGGTGAGTGTCCAAGAAGAAACGCCTCCTGCTGAATCGCTTGCATTGTGGAATGTCGTTTTTAAACAATTCTGTCAACATTTGGGTCAGACTCACCGCAATATAGAACAAATTAATTCAAAGTTTAGGGATATCCATGTAATGTTTAGAAGATTTGACATGGTCTTCAACGAGCTGATGAATGGCAAGGGTGAGGTGGCCCATGTCGAGTACAAATATCGCTATGGAAATTCGAAATTTAAGCACCTTTCGGCATTACAAATTTTGGGAAACTATCTCCAATGGAGAAACTAGTTTAATTAAGTTATCTTTTAAATTGTGTATTTTTTATTTAAATTAAGTAGCTTTATTTGAATTATGTAGTTTTCATATTAGTAATGTAATTTTTATTTAGATTATGTAACTTTTATTTTAATTAGAATATTGTATTTTAAATATTTATTTACATTAAAATAATTTATATTTAAGGAAATCTAAAGAAATATTGGACTACATCAAGTAATTTGGGAAAATGAGAAAAGTGGGTGAAAAACTAAAATTGCGTTGATGTGCCACACATAGAAAATGGAGGGATTTGGGACGACACCTTATGCCTTAAACTTCAAGAGTCTGTTAACTTAAAAAAAAATTGTATATTTTTTTTGGATATTTTGGAATAAATTTTGTTGAAACATATTTGGGTTTTTTTTCTTTTTTTGATTGATATGAAACACATGTGAATATGCTTTTGGGCATATCACGACTTTTACGTTTTCACTTTCAGTTACTATAACGAGTGTCGGTAACATAACAAACTAAATTGATACCGATCGAATTTTAGCCACGTAGCTCGGGAATCCTACTAGTTATAAATTTAAATTGATTATAGAATGATCTATACTATATAATAAAAGAAACCATTTTTGGGACACTTATCATCATATTAGGGCATCTCTTATAGATAATTATTATTTTAATTTAATCTTTTCTAATTAATTATAGATAACTCTTCTATTAAATATTATTTAGTTTAACATCTTATGGATAATTATTATTTAGTTTAATCTTCTTCTCATTTATAATACTATTTAGAGAAAATTACGATTTTGGCCCCTGTAGTTATATCACTTTTACCCTTTTAGCCCAAAAAAGAATTCTTTTACATCTGAGCCCCCAACATCTTCTTTTCTAACCCTTTTGGCCCCTAACACTAACCCCATCCATTAAATGTTAGGGGCAAAAAATGTTAAAAAAGACTTTAGGGGCCAAAAAGGTTAGAATAAAAGACGTTGAGGGCTTAGATGTTAAAAAATCTTTTTTGGGTTAAAAGGGTAAAAGTGATATAACCACGGGGGGCACAATCGTAATTTTATTATTTGATGTATAAAATAAGATTTATTCAATTCGTACAATACACGAGGTTTTTTAAGAATATATATATATTTTATTATTTAGTACAGAAAATTACATTTATTCAAACCGTGTAATACACATATTTTTAAAGATGTAATTTTTTTATTATTTGGTATATAAAATTATATTTATTCAACCCGTGTAATAAATGGGTTTTTTTAAAGATGTATTATTTTATTATTTGGTAAATAATATTACATTTATTCAACTCGTGTAATACACGTGATTTTAAAGATATAACTTTTTTATTTTGTATATAAAATTACATTTATTCAACCTGTACAATATTGTCTTTTTATTATTTAATATATAAAATTATATTTATTCAACTCGTGCAATAAAGAAGGTTTTTAAAGATATATTATTTTATTATTTAGTATATAAAATTTATTTATTCAACACGTGTAATGCACGGGGTTATAACCTAGTTTACTTATAAAAGAAAACTACGTGAATAATATTTTGCTTATTGTTTTAAAATTTAATCTTTTGATCGTTAATAAAAGTTATGTCTCTTGATCGACACCACCTTCATCGCATCATCATCCTCATTTTCAACATGACCTTCGTCATCATTATCCTCATCTTTGACATCCACGTCATCATAAGGGTGTTGATTACATTGACACGTTTAGGTTTATGGTTAAACATTCTACTATCCAATTTTATTATTTTTTCCCACAAATAGGACATACAACATGTTGATGTCAACAATGTCTTTCTTCTTGACAACTTATCCTGTGTCATGACACAACGTCCATGCTTTGTTGACTCGACTTGGCAACATTATGTGTGTTGTAGAAGACAATTTTTCGCCTCAAGCTTGTAACTCGAGCTTGATTTTCCAAATTATTTTCTTCACTTATTCTCCTGTTTTTATCGGTGTATTGTTTACATATCTCTATTTGTCTATATTTGTGCCACGTACGGTTATGTGTTATCACTTGATATATGTTGGCTACATTATTATTACCGGAAGCTAATTAATGTTTTCACATATTTAATTGGACGCTTATATTCATAGATGTGCTCAAGGTCTTGTGTACTATATCTTTTCTTTTTTTTTTTTTTTTTTGGGAATCCAATTTTTTTTTTTTTTTTTTTCAGATTGTGTTATACTTCTCTTAATGTAGAGATGCTTACGCGATTTATTATATTGTACCAGATTCAATAAGTTTCAGCCCATATCTACTTTAGTTTCATTTAGATGACAACTTTCTTGACACTAATTTGATATTTCTGCCGATGATCCTTTTTAAATAGGAGTACTGTGGGAGTCGTTATACAACATCTTGTATTGATTCAATATGAGATAGCTTATGCATTTAGTAAGGTTTCTCATTTTTAAAGAAACCTACTAATCGGCACTGTGTTATGGTCAAACGTGTTTTACGATATCTTAAGTGTATAATCTCTCAAGGTTTGACTACTCGACAATCCCCTAGTTTAAGTATGCTTTCCTACGCCGATGTTGATTGGGTTGAATGCCCTGATGGTTGTCGTTCTGCCACATGCTATTGTGCTTTTCTTGGACCCAAACTTATCAGTCGGAGTTCCAAGAAACAACATATTGTTGCTCACCCAGTACAGAGGCTGAGTATCGTGCACTCGCTTACATCTCTTCCGAGACTCGTTGGATTACAATTGTGTAACATGAGTTACGTATTACTCTACCATGTTCACCTACACTATGCAATATTGGACCATCTATTAAGCAATTAATTCAGTGTTTTATCAGCGAACAAACACCTTGAGATTGATTAACATTTTATAAAATATATGGTTTTGGTTCAATTTCTAAGTGTCATCTATGTGTCTACTACTACTCAGTTGGCAGTCATCCACTCAGTTTGACATTCTAATTCTTAGATTCAAGCTTCAAGTTGTGCTCGTTATGTTTGAGCATGCATATTAGGGGTAGGGGTCGTCATCACTCACAACATCCAATCAAGTTCCGTCATGTCATCAACCATTATTTCATCACTCACAAACTTTTTTAGTTGCAATACCTATCACTCACCATCACACCCAACAATTCCCCCCCCCCCCCCCCACCAACAATTACCCTCACCACACTCAAATAATCACGCGTGAAAAAATGCACGCGTTATACAAATGGTACCGTGAAACTAGGAGGTGGCGGTGGGGTTTTGTGATTTTCCACACGTGGAAAAGTTCCATCACATACAAAAAGATTACCACCCAGGTGGCCTTAGACAATTACTAACAATTTTAGTTGTTAGGGGACCCGGGGTGGTGGAATCTTTCCTCGTGATAAACAACTTCCACGCGTGATAAATGCAATCAAACCATTGCCACCCTACAAAATAAACGCGTGAATGTTAATTTCTGTGATATTTTGAAGCGTGGTAAATGGAACATGTGAGGGGGTGTGAGGGTTTATTGTTGGCTGTTGTGAGTGATGTGCATTTCTGTTAGAATATTCGGCCTGAATTAGAAGCGCTCAAATCATGGAGCTATTGCTGCATTCAAACATTGACCACTATAATCTTGGGATAGACAAGGTGGCCATAATTTCCTCTCTATCAATCAGTTTAATATGTTTCCTTGTATAGGGTCCTAGGTTCTCTATATATGGGTTGTTATTGACTCCTTGTAAACATAAGAAAAAAAACTCAATAAATAAAATCTCTGATTACCAGCTTCACATGGTATCAGAGCGCGTTTGATCCTGGAAATTTTGATCCACCGTTAACAAGATGACGGTTGCTGAAACCCAAAGAAATCAAATTCCTGATGAATTAACATTGAAGATTGTTGCACTCCTAAGGAATGGTCTCGGAGCACAGCCAACTACGGTCAACTCTGAGAACCTTTCTTTAGGAACAAAACTTGGTGGAGATAACTATGCCATATGGGCAACACTGATGAAGAAAGCAATTGGAGGTAGGGGAGAAGTTCTCACATTACAGGGGATCCATCACCTCCTTTAAAAACCGATGCAGGTTATTCACGTTGGGAACAAGATGACCAGTGTGTCTTCACCTGGATTATCCAAAATCTTGAATCCAACCTGGTGAATAACGCCTCACAATATCCTATTGAAAAAGCCCTGTGGGATGGTCTAGCCACCGCATACGGATCCGGAACCGATTCACTGCAGTTGTTCGACCTCCATAAACGGGCGAACTCCCTAAAACAAGGGTCTGATACTCTAGAAGATTTGTGGAGTAAACTACAAGGCATTTGGATGTCGATTGACAGAAGAGAACCGAATCCAATGAAGGACTCGGAAGACATTCAGATTTACAATAAGAAAACTCAAGAACAAAGACTTTACCAGTTACTCATGGCGGTTGATGACAAACTAGAGCCAATAAGAAGAGATATTCTGAAGAAAAGAACCTCTCCCAACTGTTGAATCTGCATATGCCGCCATCAGAAGAGAGGTTGCCAGAATGACTATCCTAAAAGCCGGACCTTCTGATAACGATTCAACTGAAATCGGGTTGGGTTTGGCAGCCAAGGACTCACAACAAAGAACAAGGTTTCGACCTAAAGAAAAAGAAGATAAATCTAAACTATTTTGCACCCATTGCCAGATGAAAAGGCATACTAAGGAACAATGCTTCAGTATAGTCGGGTATCCAGAATGGTGGGAGGGCGGTCAGAAGCCATAGAACAGCCAACGCTCAATTGCTGATGGAAAAGGTGCGTCGGTAACAGGGGAGGAGAGTCCACCGGAAAAGAACCACATGGAAGCGGCTGCAACAAGTGATGGCCCGATAGGTACCGGGCTCTCTTCTAAAGTTTTTTGTGATCAGCCCATGTCCCACTCTAGGAAGCCAAATAACTGGATTTGGGACTGTGGAGCTACGGATACTATGTCATACGATTACAAAGATTTTTGTAACTGGGTGCCACCGTCAAAATACCACATTGAAACCGCTAGTGGAGAAAAAATTCAAGTCAAAGGGGGGAGGATCTATCACTTTCTCAGAAAAAATGAAAATTAATAATTGCTTATATAACCCTTCTCTTTCCTCAAAATTATTATCTATTAACCAAGTCACAAAACAACCCAACTGTGTGGTACTTATGTATCCAACTTTCTGTGTTCTACAGGACATTCGTACGAAGGAGATCATTGGGCATGGTACTGAACGGGGAGGTCTTTACTATGTTGATGAAGTGGTTCACAAGGTACATGCCATTTTGCTCACGGGACAATCGAAAGACAACTATGGGTATGGCATCGACGTCTAGGTCATCCCTCTTTTAATTATCTTAAATTTTTGTTTCCTAGTCTTTTTCCAAATAACTCCGTTCAAGAGATTTGTGAAACTTGCATTATGGCAAAAAGTCACAGGGCCTCGTTCCAAAAAATGATACTAGAGTTGACTCTGTTTTTTCATTAATTCATTCCGATGTCTGGGGTCCGGCTCCAAATAGTACCAATAGTCGGATCAGATACTTTTTTATATTTGTGGATGATTTTTCACGAATGAATTGGGTCTACTTCATGAAACATAAATCCGAAGTTCCTGAAATTTTTGTTGAGTTTTACAAAATGGTTCAAACTCAGTTTGGGAAAACAATTCAGATCCTCCGCTCTGATAATGGAACGGAGTTTGTGAACAAAAAATGAAAAATTTCTTTCAAGAACATGGTCTTATCCATCAAACTACGTGTACGAACACTCCTCAACAAAACGGAACGTCGGAACGAAAAAATCGTACACTTCTTGAAAAAACTCGTGCCATTATGATTGAGTCTCATGTTTCGTTGTCTTACTGGCCTGAGGCCCTGGCCACATCGGCCTACCTTGTTAACCGCATCCCAACTAAAATCCTAGGACATAAAACACCTCTAGATAATCTTGCTACCCAAGTTAAAGTTCCATCCATTATGACCTTACCTCCTAAGGTCTTTGGCTGTACCGTGTTCATTCACACACCAAAAACGGATCGAAGTATATTGAGTGTGTGTGCCGAGAAATGTGTCTTTATTGGGTACGGGGTCCATCAAAAGGGCTATCGTTGCTACAACCCTGTTACTTGTCGGGTTCATGTCACCATGGACCTTGACTTCATTGAGTCAGCCTATTTTTTCGACCACCAATCCAGCACTCAGGGGGAGAAACCAGGTGAGTCACTCGATTGGCTACTATATCATAGTTTGTCTACGGATGTCACAACAGAGCTGGTAGATGGAGCCGCCGAACCTGCTTCGTTCAACATGGGAGAGGATGAACCAGATGACCACACCAATGAATCTCCTGAAAACAATGTCCATCCGGCCGAAGTCTCCGAAACCGCACCAATTGATGAAGAGACAAACAATGAGGTAAACGATTTAAAACATCACGGTAATTTACAAAATGATAGTTCTGATCATAATAATCCAGAAAATCATCTTGAGGAGCAAGAGGAGCAGCAGAGTGTTCTTCCCCGAGAAGAAATAGGGGAATCCCTCCCAACCGGTTTTCACCAGAACTGTAACGCCCTGCTTTTTCATACTTTCCATAATTAGAAAGCTCGCCTTGTAATGCTATTTTTGGAAATCTTGTATTATTGTAGTCGTCTTTTCGTTGTAAAATCCGAGACTTGGATCATAAATAAAATTCGCATTTCTTTAAATTCACCATCTACATATTCATACATGTTCATACGTTCGAATTCATTGTACATCGAATCCTTATTTGTAATTCATACTTATACTTATTCACGATGCATGTCCATGCTTGTCCTTATATTGTTGATACCTAAAAACCCCTAATAATATGCTTATTTATACAACGGTTAATCATCTAATATGTGACATATACTTGTCACTTACAAACATGTTACATACTTGTACATTACACTTTTTACCTAGTTAAATCATGTTTTATTACATATTTCACCTTGTTACAAGTTAGGGGAAACATTGTTGCATATTATTACACAACTTAATTAACAAAATTACTCATTATAATGTTTTAAAAAATAAAAAAAAATAAAGAAATATGGCAGCCCCAATTCAGCAAAATTCAGCCCCATATAGTTGGGTTTTGTGGGCTAGTTTCAAGGTGTAACCCCTTCTAAACACTTCCAAAGCCCAACCCATTGAAACCCTAATCCTTCCCCCTATAAATACCACTTATAACCAGCCTCCCTACCACTTTTGCAACACTAAAAACTCTCAAAACATCCTCCAAACCGTAGCTGAAAGCAAAGGTTCGAGCAGATTGACACCCCTTCACGAAAATGAGCATAACTCACTCAATTCTTATACGATTCACTTGATTCTTTTTCCTACTTGCTTGGATAATCATGGGGTTCGATTCCTAGACTTCTCCTTGGAGAAATCAGACCTGGAAATGCCCCGAAATAGTCCATAAACTTTCTGTTTGATTTTTATGTTCTTCAAAACTTGTTTAAACCTATGCAACTTGTGTCTAACACATCTCATGCCTATGTCCTAATACTTACAACTTATCCTATGGTTGGTTAAGCTTAAAAACAAGGTTGAGACATTTGAAATCAGAGGATTAAACCTCATAAACTTGGTGTTTTGTCTAGGGTTTCAACCCACAAATCATGTCAAACATAGTCTTTGATACATGAGTGATTATGGAACAACTTGGGTTGTCCAAACATACAATCCTCACATGATTTGATGATTTCTATTAGTTAGTTTACTTTACATACATGTAAAGACCTTAGTTCATGACCCTCCTTGGTTGTTTTTACATCAAGTGTAGTGGTGAACATCAAAGGGGTACCTAAATGGAAGCCTTGTCTTCCTACCCCATCCATGACACCCATGACTCAACTTGAGGTACCTAAATGAAGATGTAATCTTCTACCTCTTACTTGAATACTTGAACATTTGGACTTAATAATATGTGTATATTATACAACCTAAATACTATCTATGTACACTAGAATCATTGATGTTGAAATCATATTCATTTGTCAAAGTAGTAGGTTATCATCTAAGGACCTAAACCTTGTTATGATTCTTATGGGTGTTCAACTCATGAAATCATTATAACCCTTGTGGTTACCAAGTGTCATACAAGTGTTATGTGTGAAGATGAATATTTTGATATAATATTTTCATGTCACTTTCATTCTGAATCTCGACTCTAAACATGCTTGAACTTAAACCTTTACGCATTCAACCTTCCAACCTCGTCAACTTTGTCACATTGGATAGTCGGAAAACATATGCAAACTTTGTGAGTATACTCGTATTTCCCCCTTTTACTTTTACCACTTTTGGGGTGTAACATGTTTATCTATCAACTTACACGTGAACATTTTGCTTAAACACATGAACATTCCTATAACATGCTTGTATACGTGATGGCTTGATGCTTTAAACTTGGATTTATCTTATGTGTTGAATTTATCATTAACTTCGTACGAGCCAAACCGTGACATATGTAGCGCTATAGGATTAAAGACCCGCCCCTTTATCTCGGTTATGTCATGAGCATATTGCGTTTCCTTGGTTTGATATGTTAGACACATACCATATTTAAAGGCTTATCTTGAATCACATGCTTGCTATGAGTAATTGTTCAAAACTTATCTTTTGCTATGTACGTATCAAACTTGTATACTCGCCTTTACTTTTGCATTGAACTTTATTTTAACATGTTACAGGTGGATGTTGACGATGCATGGAATCTAGTAGGATGCTTAGATACACACTTAGAAAGAATTGTATTTGTATTGTATCATTTTATTATTCATGTTGTTGTACTTTGTTTCAAAACCTTGTACTAGATTCTTTAGAAATGAAATGAAATGATTATTTAAATACTTGTCACAATTATTAGCGTTATGATGTCTCGAGCAATCTTCACACTTCGTCTCATCCCGATGTTTCCACCATTGGTTGGGGTGTGACAGATTGGTATCAGAGCCATAACTATAGGGAATTAGGAAAAGTAGGAATGCTTTAACCTAGTCTATAGTTCTAGAGCCTTATTCGTACGTTTTACTAAAAACTACTTGCATGCTATCTTATTTGCTTTTATTTATTCTCTTGATCTTGTAAGCATATGTGTCACTTATGCGTTAACACTTAACATGCTATACTTATTTTTATTATGTGTTAATACCTGTTTCATCGTCTTATCCTTTATGTGTGTTCTTGACATACTTTTTATGCATTAATATTCGTTTCATCATTTCACTTTTATTGTGATATTCTTGACATGTTATACTTGTTTGTTTAATCTTTAATATACACTTTTCCTCACGCGTTTTACTCGACTATTCTAAATCCGACAACACACATATTGCACAAACGAGACGAGTCCACCAAAATAGGCGTGAAACCCACAATTTGGTGAATGACTCTCAATCCTTCTACCTTTCTTTTTACACGGAATTCACCACCAAGTTAGGAGTGAAATCCTCACCTTGATGGAGAAATTCGAATTTCAAATTCTAGTGGACCCTCGTCATAGTGTTGAAATTAAATTTTGACCCGACGAGTACCAACCACACTTAGGATACGAAATCGTCAAGATAGGGGTGAAACCCGCACCTTGCCGACTAGTTCCACTCCTTGATTTTTTCATAAATCCCGCCAAGTCTCGAAATTTCGATTGATTTGGGACATGTAGTAACCGGAAGGGTAAATACCGTTAACCGACTTGTCGGCGAGGGTATTTTACCTATTAGGCCAAAGCATGCTCCTCAAATTCAAAAGACTTTTCGACCACTTTGGTTAGTCAAAGTTCCATTTGGAACACTCCAAACTTTGGTCAAACATGTGTTTCTATTATTTATTTATACGATGCAATCTTTCAAACTCGAGTTTACTTTCGATTTCTCTTTTCACACACACAACATATTGAACCTTTTCCATACATTTATACGTATGCATGATTTCATATAATTTAAATTCGTTTTCCTTGTAACGACAAGTGGAGAAATATCATCGAGATGAGAGTGACTTCCTTACCTTGACGATTAGCTCCACTCCCTTTTCCTTAAAACGACCTCACCAACGAGTTAGGGGTGATTCCCTTACTTAGGTGACCGTTACCAAAACTTCTCTTTCGAAATATCTTATTATGCAAACTCGATCATACTTTATACCCAAATTATTTAATGTTATTTAAAAATACCCACTCATACAGATTTCGAAATACATTGTTTCATCAAACGTACTTTTTATTCTACAATCTATTTTCACTCAACTCATATACGCGAAATTCATAGTCATGTCTTAAAACGTTTTATTGCTCGAACTTCAAAACCTTACGAAATGCTATCTATCAATTTAATCGGTTCAATGAAACTCTTGCCCATGAACTTCATATGCGACTTAATCACTAAAACACGCCCACCTTCTACTTTTAATCAAAATCCAACCAACCTTTCCCGAATACTTATAAGATCTTATAGAAGTTATATGATTGTTTTACCAAATACCCTTTCCAACACCAACAAATCAATTGTTATTTTATTTTTATTTCTAAGTCCTTTTGCTAAATTTCCCTTCTAAAGATCCTAGTTTTCACAAGGACCTCCTAAATTCATAATTTCTTATTTGATGAAACGAACTTACTTTTTAACGAAAACCTTTTTCCTACACCAATTTACAAAACACGCGGCCAAGAAGTCTTCATGGGAACCGGCAATCTTTGACTTACATGAATTTTTTTTTTTTTAACAAAAGTAGCATTTCAATCATTACAAAAATACATTATGCTTAACCAATTAGTACTTTATATCCTCTTACATACACAACTATATTCTACCCTTTCAACCAAGGTCAACCTAATTTTGATTCGATAAACTCAATGTTTCATTTAAACAACTATACATGCATATCATCGTACACATTTTGGTCGATACCTCGCGATAACATCATTTATATCATTCGTATTTACATACTCGACCTTTTGAATGTTTTATACACTTAGATCCGTGGTGTCCCAACAAACACTATTTACGCAATATTTATTTTTCATACCTACACCTATGTTCATACGTCTTATGCTTGTACTTATACGCATACTACTTATACGTTTTACGCTTCTACTTGTACACATACTACTTACACGTTTTATGTTTATGCTCATACATACATGCGTATTCATACTTAAACTTATGCTCATACTTTCATCCTTACTCATGATTCATACATTCGTACCTATACGCGAGCGCAACCCGAGGGATTCGCTTGCGTGGTTCCCACACATACTTAAACATGGACTTGCTTATATACTACATTCTTGTACGTACACATTCTAAATTTTTTTTTATGTATACCCCGATTCATACACAACTGGTACGAGCTATGCGGATCATGCGACGATCAAAATAATCACGGGTGCACACGGGATTATAGTGATAGGCGTATGAGAACCATAGAGTGTGCTACTGCGTATGGTAATACACGGAACGTAACATGACACCGAAGACGAAACGGACGTAACATGGTCAAAACATGGTGGATACGCCGCTGGTACTTCCTATATATAAGTGTTTTCACCATGTTACCAAACTTTCGTAAAACGTGCCATGAGAAATTCAGTGTTTTACAGACCTTTTGGACCTAATACAAGCTTTAAACAACTCACAAACGCAACATATCCGATTATCCATGCCGAGACTTCATCTTTAACACGCTACTTTCGTCTATCTAATACTTATATCATTCATATACTTGCATTCATTTAGTGTCAATTGTTCACCCCATACTCCTATTATTCTCCATTATCCTTTCTTTCATATGAACCCCGTTCACATTCAAACTTATTTAAACTCCTTTGCCTATGCGCACGCATACCCGTTTTACCTATGCTTAAACGCCTCAACCCATTTTAGTCAAACAAATTCCTATCCTATCGTTCTTCAAAATTTCGTACTTTTCTAAACGTTTCAAAACTCCCAAGTCTCGATTCTTTTAGCCAAAATGCTTTTTCTCCAAGGTCTTCCTCTTGAATAAATTTCGGGACGAAATTTCCTAAAGGAGGGGAGACTGTAACGCCCTGCTTTTTCATACTTTCCATAATTAGAAAGCTCGCCTTGTAATGCTATTTTTGGAAATCTTGTATTATTGTAGTCGTCTTTTCGTTGTAAAATCCGAGACTTGGATCATAAATAAAATTCGTATTTCTTTAAATTCACCATCTACATATTCATACATGTTCATACGTTCGAATTCATTGTACATCGAATCCTTATTTGTAATTCATACTTATACTTATTCACGATGCATGTCCATGCTTGTCCTTATATTGTTGATACCTAAAAACCCCTAATAATATGCTTATTTATACAACGGTTAATCATCTAATATGTGACATATACTTGTCACTTACAAACATGTTACATACTTGTACATTACACTTTTTACCTAGTTAAATCATGTTTTATTACATATTTCACCTTGTTACAAGTTAGGGGAAACATTGTTGCATATTATTACACAACTTAATTAACAAAATTACTCATTATAATGTTTTAAAAAATAAAAAAAAATAAAGAAATATGGCAGCCCCAATTCAGCAAAATTCAGCCCCATATAGTTGGGTTTTGTGGGCTAGTTTCAAGGTGTAACCCCTTCTAAACACTTCCAAAGCCCAACCCATTGAAACCCTAATCCTTCCCCCTATAAATACCACTTATAACCAGCCTCCCTACCACTTTTGCAACACTAAAAACTCTCAAAACATCCTCCAAACCGTAGCTGAAAGCAAAGGTTCGAGCAGATTGACACCCCTTCACGAAAATGAGCATAACTCACTCAATTCTTATCCGATTCACTTGATTCTCTTTCCTACTTGCTTGGATAATCATGGGGTTCGATTCCTAGACTTCTCCTTGGAGAAATCAGACCTGGAAATGCCCCGAAATAGTCCATAAACTTTCTGTTTGATTTTTATGTTCTTCAAAACTTGTTTAAACCTATGCAACTTGTGTCTAACACATCTCATGCCTATGTCCTAATGCTTACAACTTATCCCATGGTTGGTTAAGCTTAAAAACAAGGTTGAGACATTTGAAATCAGAGGATTAAACCTCATAAACTTGGTGTTTTGTCTAGGGTTTCAACCCACAAATCATGTCAAACATAGTCTTTGATACATGAGTGATTATGGAACAACTTGGGTTGTCCAAACATACAATCCTCACATGATTTGATGATTTCTATTAGTTAGTTTACTTTACATACATGTAAAGACCTTAGTTCATGACCCTCCTTGGTTGTTTTTTGTGACAACTCGAACTTTAGACTTATTTTGTAACGTTTCGTGCTAATGTAAAAGGCTACTATTTAATGATTTTTGTGAAACGTTATGTGCTTTATGTGTTACATGTATGTGTGTTTGGTATGCGTATATGCTAATTGAGCCAACTCGCACCGCACAAGCCCACTAGGGGCTGCACTGTTTGTACGACCTTTGGGGCGGCCCTATGTTGGGTTCGGCCCACTTGACACTCGCAAAACACAAAACCGGAGTGGGGGTTTGAATTCATGCTCTTTACCTAAACACAAACACACAACAACTACCCTATCTCTCTCTCGTTCCTCTCTCTCTCGTTGACTTGGAGACCGACGGCAGGAAACACCCACAACTCGGATCACCTTGCTTCTTCTTATAATCCGGTTAGTGTGTTTGTTGCTTGATTGTTTGCACATGATGTTGAATCTGATTTACTGCATGAAATCACTAATGTGGATTACCGAAACTTGTTGTATAACCTGAAATTGTGTTCTAGAATCACCGTAGATTTGACTTGTATTTGATCACAATACTGCGCTTGATTGATGAACCATTAGGGTTGCTATGTCATTACATGCTAACTGTTAGGATGGTTGGTGATGGTTATTGACCGATTGATTATGTATGTAAACTAGGGTTCTTGATAGATATTACATGTCACCTGTGATGCTCCTGTTGCAATGGTTGATAGTACTTGTAAATGATTGATTAACAATTACATGGTTAATGGAAAAGGAAATCGAATACAGTTGCTGTGTTATTGTAACCGGTAATCGGTTAATGGATGATGAGCATATGATTTGTCTTGTATGATCATTGGGTAGAAATGGTGGCTGGATTATTGTGGTCCAATCAAAAATATAGCTCACTAAATACTCTAATATATATATCAAAAGGTCAATGGTGCATGTGACTTCTTTGTAATTGTCGGCCACTATGCTTGAATTGTATATGATTAACATGGTGGCAAATAATTGGTCCAATAAAACTCTAAAGGTGGTTAAAGTTGTCGGCCATGAAATGCATTGCATGTTGTTGTTGACGGTGTTGAAACCGACAACTGGTCTAATTCTTGGTCATGCTTGTGTGGTCTAATCATAATATTACATCAAGAATTTAGTTCATGTGAGTGTATTCAATTAATATAAGGAAGGGTCCAATCAGTGGGATGATTTTTTTGGTCCAATGGTGTTCGGCGATGGTGGCTAGGTGTCGGCCACTAGGGCTTGTAAGTGGTTGTGATATTGTTTGTGAACTTGAGGGCTATCCGACTTTTGTTTGGTGTTGTGTGTGTGTCCGAGGTTTAACCCCCACACCCCCTCCCCCACTTGGTCCGAGTTTTAAAGGGAACCATTTATCCGACCTTTAAAAGCTTGATGATGTCCGAGCTTCTTTAATATATGTCAATAAGTCCGAGTTTTTTGGTTAATCTTGTTAAGTCTATAAACATCTGGTAGGTTGCTTACTTAGCTAAATTATTTAACTTTTTCATTACGTGACTTGGTTAAGGAAGTGCATTTAACGTTTGTTAACACGTTAGCCAATTATGTCCTGTTAGACATGTATCCTTGCCAGTGTGTGAGTTCCGTTAAGTGCGTTAACTGAATGAAGTATGTAAATTGCATGATAACTCTGTCGAACATAAATGGTGCGATGTTGATTGAACTGTATACGTGATAATCATCAGAGATGTAAAGCATGCGACTGTTGTTAACCTGATGATCTGTAAAGCGTGTTATTGATTAACTACGTTAGAAATGATCAAGCACTCTACCATGTGATGCATATTTGGATGAATGTGAAATATAACTGTTAGGAGTTGCATGACGATGATTGCTTGAACACACTTTGTGACATAGATTACATGTGAAATATTGCGAATTCGAAACTGATTATTATGCGTGCACAAAATAGGACTTGACTGGTTACCTGTGAGTGCATAACCTAGCATACCGAGCAAACCAAGGTGAGTTCACACAGCCAAGGCATGGGGTTCCCAGGGTGGGAATGGGATTTGATTATTTACTGGTACTTATCTATACTGGAACGTAGTGATGTGAATTGATGAACTATGGTACATACTCTGCTGATTGAACTACGACTAGACTAGTAACACTTATTGAACTGATCTTCGCACACCTGCCAAGGGTTGGCCGCGATATTATGACTGACTTCGCACACCTGCCTTTGGAAGGCCGCGAACTGTACTTTACTAAACTTCGCACACCTGCCTGGTAGGCCGCGATACGGATAAACCTAGTCTAGAATACACGGGATGAACATCCCCTAATATCTTCGCATACCTGCCTGGGAGGCCGCGATGGAAACTAATACGATACATGACATAACGAACGAACATACTACTACGCACACCATACTATTACTGAACTGTAAACTGTGAACTCGCTCAACTAGTTTGTTGATCCTCTGTTACATGCCTTGCAGGTCGTTAGATTCATGGAGCTTGCACAGGGAGGAGCAGGTCGTTGTGGAGCATGGATTATGTTTTGAAACTTATTGAACTTAGGTTACACATTTGGGTTTTCGTACTTATGCTTCCGCTATACTTATAAACTATGATTATGTTTTAAATACCTATCGTATTGAATGATTGGTTTACATTTATTATATCTGATACTAATTACATGTTCGATATGATTGGTGGCTTGATCCTGGTCATGTCACGCTCCCAAGCAGTGGTACTCCGCGTGTGGATTTTGGGGGTGTGACAGATTGGTATCAGAGCCATTGGTTATAGAGAACTTGGTTTTAATATGGGAAAACGTTTTTATTAAAACCAGACTATAACCAGAACAGTGCTCTCAACGATCCACAACGACGCCTCGCTCCACGTGCAAGACTTTACATCCTAGGTAATAAGGTTTATGTTTATTACCTGCTTGCTAGAACTACATAGAACCTTGCTCGTAGTATGCTTACATTACTTTGCTCACTACTTGTCACTGCTTAAGAACACCTATGTGCCTACACTTTTCTGTCATCGCACTACTCGCGAACCATTCATACTTATGCTACCTTTACTGTTCGATCATGTCTGGACGTGTTGACATGACTCAAGCCCAGTTGACGGCTCTCATTAACGAACAAGTTGCTCCGGCGCTTGCAACCGCACAAGCAGGAGGTATAACCTGCTATTCCAAACCTATCCTAGGATGTTAGATCCTAATCTCGTGACCCAACTCTCGCGCTTAACCTTGACCTATCTTTCTCGTGCAACGGGTCAGAACGCACAGCAACCTGTCTGCACATTCAAGAACTTCATGGACTGTCGTCCAAGCACATTCAGTGGCACAGAAGGAGCAGTGGGACTACTCCATTGGTTTGGGAAGCTCGAGTCGGTATTCGAGGTGTGTGAATGCCCTGAGGCTCGCAGGGTCAAGTACGCCACTGTTACGTTGGAAGGAATCGCGCTAACCTGGTGGAACGCGCAAGTTCAGATATTAGGGCTGGCAGCTGCTAACGCCACCCCTGGAACGAATTCAAAAAAAAAACATTAAAAAGGGAATACTGCACGCGTGATGACATCCGCAAGTTGGAAGTGGAGCTTTACCATTTGAAAATGACGGGGTCAGGAAATTGATGCTTATACGAAACGGCCGAACGAACTGGCCATCTTGTGTCCAAGCATGGTGGACCCTCCAAGCAAGCGTATCGAATTGTACCTCAGGGGTCTAGCCTCAGAGATGCAGAGCCATGCTACATCGGCTAACCTCGACAATATCCAAGACATTCAGCGTCTTGCTCATCACCTCACGGATCAGGCAGTGGAACAGAACAGGCTACCTAGTTGTATCAGCGCTATTACTACCGCTATCACTTCTGCTACTCCCGCTACTCCTAGTGACAACAAGCGGAAATGGGATGGGTATTCCAGCAAGGGTTCAGCTATCGTTCAGTCTCAAGCACAGCAGCAGCGCAAGAATGGTGATCACCAGAGCCGAGTCAACGACTTTCCTCAGGTGTTTCTTAAAGATTTACCAGGTCTACCGCCTCATCGCCATGCCATTTGGGCTTACGAACGCGCCTGCAGTTATGGACCTTACGAACAGGGTGTGCAAACCCTATCTTGACAAGTTCGTCATTGTCTTCATCGACGACATTCCGATCTACTCCAAGAGTCAGGAGGAGCACGAACAGCACTTACGTCTTATATGCTGACACAGAAAGGTGTCACCTACCGTTGGGGAGATTCCCAGGAAACCGCTTTTCAGTACCTAAAAGATAGGCTTTGCAGCGCGCCTATTCTCTCATTGCCAGAGGGCACGGACGACTTTGTGGTTTATTGTGACGCGTCGATACAGGGTCTTGGGTGTGTATTGATGCAGCGGGATAAGGTCATTGCCTACGCTGCTCGTCAACTAAAGGTTCATGAACGAAACTACACGACGCACGATTTAGAGCTGGGAGCTGTTGTTTTCGCGCTTAAGATATGGCGACACTACCTGTACGGTACCAGGTGCACGATTTACACCGATCACAGGAGTCTCGAGCATATCCTTAAGCAGAAGGATTTGGACATGCGTCAACAAAGATGGGTTGAACTACTGAACGACTACGAATGCGCCATCAAGTATCATCCAGGCAAGGCCAATGTTGTGGCCGACGCCCTCAGTCGAAAGGACACTCTACCTAAGCGCGTGCTAGCGCTACAGCTTACTATTCAGTCCAGTCTTCCTGCACAGATACGAGCTGCTTAGATAGAAGTACTGAAACCCGAAAACGTCATGGCTGAAGCCTTACGCGGATCAAGGCAACGAATGGAACAAAAGGAAGACGGCGCCTACTATGTAACGGGGCGTATTTGGGTCCCACTTTAGGGCGGTTTACGAGAGCTTGTTATGGACGAAGCACACAGGTCTCGCTACTCGGTACATCCGGAGTCGGACAAAATGTACCACGACATCAGAACTACTTATTGGTGGCCTAGCATGAAGGCCCACATTGCAAGTGTTTGACCTGTGCGAGAGTCAAGATTGAATACCAGAAGCCAGCTGGTCTACTTCAGCAGCCCAGGATACCACAGTGGAAATGGGAAGAAATTTCCATGGATTTTGTTACGGGCTTACCAAGGTCTCAGCGTGGGAACGATACGATATGGGTGATCGTGGATCGACTCACCAAGTCTGCACACTTCCTAGCGATAAAGGAAACGGATAAGTTCTCCACTCTCGCAGACATTTACCTCAAAGAAGTTGTTTCAAGGCACGGGGTGCCCATCTCCATCATTTCGGATCGCGATGCACGATTCACGTCAGAGCTATGGTTAGACATGAGCACAGCATATCACCCTCAGACGGATGGGCAGTCTGAGCGAACGATTCAAACTCTTGAAGACATGCTTCGGGCATGCGTTATCGATTTCGGCAACAGCTGGGAAAAGCATCTCCCTTTGGTGGAATTCTCGTATAATAACAGTTATCACACCAGCATTCAAGCCGCTCCATTCGAGGCATTGTACGGGCGTAAATGCCGGTCACCTCTCTGTTGGGCAGAGGTGGGGGATAGTCAGATTACGGGTCCAGAGATTGTTGTGGACGCCATGGAAAAGATTGCACAGATACGACAACGTATGGCGGCAGCACGCGACCGTCAGAAAGCCTACGCGGATAAGCGTAAAAGGCCTTTGGAATTTCAGGTCGGGGACCGGGTATTGTTGAAAGTTTCACCCTGGAAGGGTGTGGTACGTTTTGGCAAACGGGGTAAATTAAACCCACGATATGTCGGACCATTCGAAATCATAGAAAAGATCGGCAAATTAGCCTACAGATTGAACTTACCAGCTGAACTCGGGGCAGTTCACAATGTCTTTCATGTATCGAACTTAAAGAGGTGCCTATCAGACGAAACCCTCATCATTCCTTTTAAGGAACTCACTATCGACGAGCGGTTGCAGTTCGTCGAGGAACCAGTTGAAATCACGGACCGGGATGTGAAGGTCCTCAAACACAAGAGAATCCCTCTTGTTCGAGTTCGTTGGAACTCCCAACGTGGCCCAGAGTACACCTGGGAACGCGAAGATAGGATGACAGAAAAGTACCCCCAGTTATTCGAACCCAATGCTACCACAACTGAGGCTGAAGCTACTACTTCGGAATTTCGGGATGAAATTCCAGATCAACGGGGGGAGGATGTGACACCCCAGGAAAACCAGTGAACGATTGAACTTACCTAGCTTCCTCAGTGAGTGCATACCAAATTTCGGGACGAAATTTCCAATTAGTTGGGGATAATGTGACAACTCGAACTTTAGACTTATTTTGTAACGTTTCGTGCTAATGTAAAAGGCTACTATTTAATGATTTTTGTGAAACGTTATGTGCTTTATGTGTTACATGTATGTGTGTTTGGTATGCGTATATGCTAATTGAGCCAACTCGCACCGCACAAGCCCACTAGGGGCTGCACTGTTTGTACGACCTTTGGGGCGGCCCTATGTTGGGTTCGGCCCACTTGACACTCGCAAAACACAAAACCGGAGTGGGGGTTTGAATTTATGCTCTTTACCTAAACACAAACACACAACAACTACCCTATCTCTCTCTCGTTCCTCTCTCTCTCGTTGACTTGGAGACCGACGGCAGGAAACACCCACAACTCGGATCACCTTGCTTCTTCTTATAATCCGGTTAGTGTGTTTGTTGCTTGATTGTTTGCACATGATGTTGAATCTGATTTACTGCATGAAATCACTAATGTGGATTACCGAAACTTGTTGTATAACCTGAAATTGTGTTCTAGAATCACCGTAGATTTGACTTGTATTTGATCACAATACTGCGCTTGATTGATGAACCATTAGGGTTGCTATGTCATTACATGCTAACTGTTAGGATGGTTGGTGATGGTTATTGACCGATTGATTATGTATGTAAACTAGGGTTCTTGATAGATATTACATGTCACCTGTGATGCTCCTGTTGCAATGGTTGATAGTACTTGTAAATGATTGATTAACAATTACATGGTTAATGGAAAAGGAAATCGAATACAGTTGCTGTGTTATTGTAACCGGTAATCGGTTAATGGATGATGAGCATATGATTTGTCTTGTATGATCATTGGGTAGAAATGGTGGCTGGATTATTGTGGTCCAATCAAAAATATAGCTCACTAAATACTCTAATATATATATCAAAAGGTCAATGGTGCATGTGACTTCTTTGTAATTGTCGGCCACTATGCTTGAATTGTATATGATTAACATGGTGGCAAATAATTGGTCCAATAAAACTCTAAAGGTGGTTAAAGTTGTCGGCCATGAAATGCATTGCATGTTGTTGTTGACGGTGTTGAAACCGACAACTGGTCTAATTCTTGGTCATGCTTGTGTGGTCTAATCATAATATTACATCAAGAATTTAGTTCATGTGAGTGTATTCAATTAATATAAGGAAGGGTCCAATCAGTGGGATGATTTTTTTGGTCCAATGGTGTTCGGCGATGGTGGCTAGGTGTCGGCCACTAGGGCTTGTAAGTGGTTGTGATATTGTTTGTGAACTTGAGGGCTATCCGACTTTTGTTTGGTGTTGTGTGTGTGTCCGAGGTTTAACCCCCACACCCCCTCCCCCACTTGGTCCGAGTTTTAAAGGGAACCATTTATCCGACCTTTAAAAGCTTGATGATGTCCGAGCTTCTTTAATATATGTCAATAAGTCCGAGTTTTTTGGTTAATCCTGTTAAGTCTATAAACATCTGGTAGGTTGCTTACTTAGCTAAATTATTTAACTTTTTCATTACGTGACTTGGTTAAGGAAGTGCATTTAACGTTTGTTAACACGTTAGCCAATTATGTCCTGTTAGACATGTATCCTTGCCAGTGTGTGAGTTCCGTTAAGTGCGTTAACTGAATGAAGTATGTAAATTGCATGATAACTCTGTCGAACATAAATGGTGCGATGTTGATTGAACTGTATACGTGATAATCATCAGAGATGTAAAGCATGCGACTGTTGTTAACCTGATGATCTGTAAAGCGTGTTATTGATTAACTACGTTAGAAATGATCAAGCACTCTACCATGTGATGCATATTTGGATGAATGTGAAATATAACTGTTAGGAGTTGCATGACGATGATTGCTTGAACACACTTTGTGACATAGATTACATGTGAAATATTGCGAATTCGAAACTGATTATTATGCGTGCACAAAATAGGACATGACTGGTTACCTGTGAGTGCATAACCTAGCATACCGAGCAAACCAAGGTGAGTTCACACAGCCAAGGCATGGGGTTCCCAGGGTGGGAATGGGATTTGATTATTTACTGGTACTTATCTATACTGGAACGTAGTGATGTGAATTGATGAACTATGGTACATACTCTGCTGATTGAACTACGACTAGACTAGTAACACTTATTGAACTGATCTTCGCACACCTGCCAAGGGTTGGCCGCGATATTATGACTGACTTCGCACACCTGCCTTTGGAAGGCCGCGAACTGTACTTTACTAAACTTCGCACACCTGCCTGGTAGGCCGCGATACGGATAAACCTAGTCTAGAATACACGGGATGAACATCCCCTAATATCTTCGCATACCTGCCTGGGAGGCCGCGATGGAAACTAATACGATACATGACATAACGAACGAACATACTACTACGCACACCATACTATTACTGAACTGTAAACTGTGAACTCGCTCAACTAGTTTGTTGATCCTCTGTTACATGCCTTGCAGGTCGTTAGATTCATGGAGCTTGCACAGGGAGGAGCAGGTCGTTGTGGAGCATGGATTATGTTTTGAAACTTATTGAACTTAGGTTACACATTTGGGTTTTCGTACTTATGCTTCCGCTATACTTATAAACTATGATTATGTTTTAAATACCTATCGTATTGAATGATTGGTTTACATTTATTATATCTGATACTAATTACATGTTCGATATGATTGGTGGCTTGATCCTGGTCATGTCACGCTCCCAAGCAGTGGTACTCCGCGTGTGGATTTTGGGGGTGTGACATTTTTACATCAAGTGTAGTGGTGAACATCAAAGGGGTACCTAAATGGAAGCCTTGTCTTCCTACCCCATCCATGACACCCATGACTCAACTTGAGGTACCTAAATGAAGATGTAATCTTCTACCTCTTACTTGAATACTTGAACATTTGGACTTAATAATATGTGTATATTATACAACCTAAATACTATCTATGTACACTAGAATCATTGATGTTGAAATCATATTCATTTGTCAAAGTAGTAGGTTATCATCTAAGGACCTAAACCTTGTTATGATTCTTATGGGTGTTCAACTCATGAAATCATTATAACCCTTGTGGTTACCAAGTGTCATACAAGTGTTATGTGTGAAGATGAATATTTTGATATAATATTTTCATGTCACTTTCATTCTGAATCTCGACTCTAAACATGCTTGAACTTAAACCTTTACGCATTCAACCTTCCAACCTCGTCAACTTTGTCACATTGGATAGTCGGAAAACATATGCAAACTTTGTGAGTATACTCGTATTTCCCCCTTTTTACTTTTACCACTTTTGGGGTGTAACATGTTTATCTATCAACTTACACGTGAACATTTTGCTTAAACACATGAACATTCCTATAACATGCTTGTATACGTGATGGCTTGATGCTTTAAACTTGGATTTATCTTATGTGTTGAATTTATCATTAACTTCGTACGAGCCAAACCGTGACATATGTAGCGCTATAGGATTAACGACCCGCCCCTTTATCTCGGTTATGTCATGAGCATATTGCGTTTCCTTGGTTTGATATGTTAGACACATACCATATTTAAAGGCTTATCTTGAATCACATGCTTGCTATGAGGAATTGTTCAAAACTTATCTTTTGCTATGTACGTATCAAACTTGTATACTCGCCTTTGCTTTTGCATTGAACTTTATTTTAACATGTTACAGGTGGATGTTGACGATGCATGGAATCTAGTAGGATGCTTAGATACACACTTAGAAAGAATTGTATTTGTATTGTATCATTTTATTATTCATGTTGTTGTACTTTGTTTCAAAACCTTGTACTTGATTCTTTATAAATGAAATGAAATGATTATTTAAATACTTGTCACAATTATTAGCGTTATGATGTCTCGGGCAATCTTCACACTTCGTCTCATCCCGATGTTTCCGCCATTGGTTGGGGTGTGACAAGAACGAATCTCTCGCACCTCAAAATACCCAGTTGCAACTAACAGGGGGAGAGTTGCCAATATAGCAAAAGCTTTTTCAGCCAAGATACTTTCAGAAAAAATCCCTAACACGGTTCAAGAAACCAAGGAGATAGCCGAATGGAGAGAAGCAATGGACAAAGAAATGGAGACTTTGAAAAAAAATGGCACATGGGAAAAATGTCCTTTACCACAAGGTGAGATTGGTTGCCAAAGGGTAAACACAGACATACAGTATTGATTACTCTGAAACTTTTTTCCCAGTTGCTAAAATTGACACTATCAGAGTTCTCTTCTCTGTAGCAGCAAATAGAGACTGGCCCCTTCATCAGTTTGATGTAAAAAATGCTTTTCTGCATGGAGACTTGAAGGAAGAGGTGTATATGGAAGGCCCCCCAGGGTTCTCAGATGAGTATAAGGAAAACGGGGTGTGTAGACTAAAAAAGGCATTGTATGGGCTCAAACAATCTCCGCGCGCATGGTTTGGAAGGTTTACTATAGCCATGAGAAAATATGGGTACAAACAAAGTAATGCCGACCACACCTTGTTTTACAAAAAAAAGAGGAAAGTTGATTACATGTGTCATAATATATGTTGATGATATGATCATAACAGGGAGTGACCAAGAGGAGATCAACTCCCTTCGGAGAAATCTCTTCACCGAATTTGAAATGAAAGACCTTGGGGGATTAAAATATTTCCTAGGGATCGAAGTTCTTAGGTCAAAGGAAGGAATCTTTATCTCTCAAAGAAAATATATATTGGATTTGCTTGCCGAAGTGGGCATGGTTGACTGCAAGCCCAGTGATACTCCTATGATGGTAAACCATAAACTCAAAATAATAGAAGGAACCAAATTAGCGAATAAAGAAAGATACCAAAGGCAAGTAGGGAAGCTGATTTACCTGGCTCACACTCGACTCGACATCGCGTATGCTGTGGGAGTTGTTAGTCAATTTATGCACAACCCTCAAGAAGATCATATGGAAGCGGTTATGAGGATCATGAGATACCTAAGGTATCGTGTTTAAGAAAAATAGTCACCTTGACGCCGAAGTTTTCACAGATGCTGATTGGGGAGGGAATCCCAATGATAGACGATCTACTGCCGGGTACTTTACTCTCCTCGGAGGAAATATGGTAACGTGGAGAAGCAAGAAGCAGAAAGTTGTTTCTTTATCAAGTGCAGAATCCGAATTCAGGGGCATAGCTAAAGGGATTACTGAAATTCTTTGGTTAAGGAAAATAATGAAAGAAATCGGAGCTCCTTTCGAGCGTCCAGTTCAGTTAAAATGTGATAATAAGGTTGCTATCAAAATCTCAGAGAACCTGGTGGAACATGACAGAACCAAACACGTTGAAATAGATCGTCACTTCATAAAGGAAAAGATTGAGGATGGTACCATTGAAATTCCGTTTGTGAAGTCTGAAGATCGGCTTGCAAACATTCTCACAAAGGCGGTTAGGACAAAATCATTTGAATCAGTTTTATCCAAGTTGGGTATTGGAGATCCCACTACACAATTTGAGGGGGAGTGTTAGAATATTCGGCCTAATTTAGAAGCGCTCAAATCATGGAGCAATTGCTGCAGTCAAACATTGACCACTATAATCTTGGGATAGACAGGGTGGCCATAATTTCCTCTCTATCAATCAGTTTAATATGTTTCCTTGTATAGGGTCCTAGGTTCTCTATATATGGGTTGTTATTGACTCCTTGTAAACAAAAGAAAAAAAAAACTCAATAAATAAAATCTCTGATTACCAGCATCATAATTTCCACTAAAAAGGTTGTGCGTGATGAAATAATGGTTGATGACATGATAGAAATTGATTGGATGTTGTGAGTGATAAATGAGTGATGAGTGATAACCACCCCTACCCCCTTACAAGTAGAGTTCTTCTGTTATTTGTTATTAGTAGTCAGATCCTATCTATATAGGAGCCTTGTATTGTATATTGTCATATTGACAATCCATTCTAGTGATTACACTTTCTGCACTTACTTTAAACCAGGTGGTCCAGATGGTAGATTGTGTTCCATCCAGATTTTGAGCCGATGTAGTTAGGTCCTTCACATTCGAAGATATGTGGTCGGTTACCTTGTACTTTTAGAATAATATTTTGGATTTCATTCCTTTTGACGTGAAGTTTTTAATACGAGAATTAGGGGAGTGGGGATGGTCATCACTCATCACTTACAACATCCAATCAAGTTCCGCCATGTCATCAACCATTATTCCATCACTCACAACCTTATTTTAATGGCGGTGGTCATCACTAGTGATGGGATTCCACCACTCACAACTTTTTTTAATTTTTTTCATGGTGCTTGCCCAAATATTTGAATTGACTTCTCTGGAGGGTGTTTTTGGGATAAAAGTTTAAGTGTAGGGGTGACAAGTGTAATATAAAGATGCTGTTACGTGGATTATATAGATGCCGCATGTCCAAATTCGATGAAGTTCAACGCTTTGTTAATTCCACGCGTTAATTTTGAAGGTGGCGGCGGTGTGCTTTTGGCCATCACTCGTGATGGTTGTCCATCACGGAACCACCCCCACTGCCCTTAAGAATTTAAGATATAATGTTTATATTGAAATATATAGGTATCATGTGAAATAGAATGATTTATGGTTAATCAAATATTAGGGGAGTGGGGGTGGATACGTTATCCCCAGTGATAAACAAATTCAACGCGTGGAATAATTCTGAAGACCATCGCCACCAACTTTTTCACGAGTGATGATTTCAAGTGCGTGATAAAATCAACGCGTTATGGGCTTGTGAGTGATAAATGGATGTGAGGAGGTGTGAGGGTTTATTGTTTGGTGTTGTGAGTGATGACATTGCCACTGAAAAAGGATGTGAGTGATGAAAAAATGGTTGATGACATGGCGGAACTTGATTGGATGTTTGTGAGTGATAGAATATTTGCAAGTAATACCACCCCCACTCCCCTTAGGGTGGAGGGTATAAGGGTGTTTGACATGTGCGGTGAGTGGGTGTCACCGATCGGTGACCACCCCCACTTGATTGAGTTGGGTATTTGATTTGGAGAGAGGTTGCCATTTTCGGTGAGTGTTCATCGATTTGTTTGAGAGGAGAGGAGAGAGGAGGGACTAATCATGTTTTTTTTTAATTGAGGGGTGTTTGACTATACCTAGTGATTGAGTGTAAAATGGAGAGTAGAACGGGGAATTGACATGACATAATACTATTGGGTAGGATTTCACTCAAACACCCTAAGTTGTTTGACTATAACCTCCACCCTTAGGGTATACGGTGTGGAAAGTGGTAAACCCACTTTACCAATTGGCAAACCAATGCCAACATAGTTTGCCGAACACCATTTGCCGAAAAGGGGGCAAAATCGGTGAGTGCATGCCGATTCGGGAAGAGGGAGGGATGTGAGAGAGACGGTATTGTGGGGTGGGGTCCAATCCAATCTCAACCAATCACACCTTTTTCCTTTTTTTTAAAAAATAGTTTACCACTTCACCAAGTGTCTAAACCATTGCCAACATTTTGAGCATAGTTTACCACTTTGACATGACACACTCTCATTAGTTGATTTTTTAGTTTGCCACTCAAAGTGTTTAACCACTTCCTACACCCTTACACCTAAAGAAATAGTTGCAAAATGTGTATATAGTGTGGGTGTATTTTGTGTTTGTAGAGCCATAAATAAAAAGGAAATACACTGCAGGTTGACCAGAAAGAGGATTCGTTTCCTTAATTAGAAATGCTTAATTTTACGCTTATCTGTCCACACTCATTTCATTCATTCATTCCAACATGTCATTATTTCAACACCATCATCCCTTTCCCCTCTTCCTGCCCCTACCCTTTACCTAGTTGACAGTGCTACCATCCCTACCCCTACCCCCTTCTTTTTTTTTTTTAAAGCTCTTCAATATATACGTACATTAATTATGTATCTACGTACCAACAATGTGAACTAATAAATTATAAATTTGATATTTCAAAAAATAACTAATAAATTATAAATTTGATATTTCAAAAACTAATGAAAACTAAGCTAAGTTTGAGAAACAAAAATTTGAAACATAAAGGGCATTCCCATCTCTTCCATCATCTCTTCCTCCATTATAAATTTTAGAAGAAAAATCTCCTAAAAACTTACTCCAATCCATACATCATTTCATTACCTCAACCCTAAACTATAAAAATTGCTACACTAACTTTTTATATATAAAAAGCTAATATTCGTCCTCCATCAAATTATTATGCTTATAAAAAACTAAAATAAATATTTGTGAGTCAGATAAAGTTAAAAATAGTGTATAGGAAGTGAGAGGTTTTTTAAATTGAAAGATAAATTAAAAAGTATGTTTTTAGTTAAATTATATGGTAGAAAATGATGGAGAGGATATGAATGCTCTAACATATTATAAATATAATGTTTCATGATATGGTAGAAAATGATGGAGGGGATGTCAATGCTCTAATATATTATAAATATAATATTTCTTGATAAATAGAGATTCACTACGTCAAAACTCGTCTACGGCCACAATTTTCTCAAAACCGCCCTACCACTTCGACTAAATGTGTGACTAAAGGTTATTTATAAGATTTTAAAACACTTTTAGTCACACATTTTATTATTAGTGTGACCATTGTACTTGTATAACAGTTAGGTATCTTTAGCCACATTTTAGAAAAATATGTGACATTTACTATCAACAACTAGAAAAGAGTGGCCAAATGTGATCTACTGCCACTTTATTGGTTTGATTTTTTTTATTTATGTAACCAAAACACATCTTTTCGAAACTTTAGCTACTTTTTTAATAAAAAAAGTGCAACAATTATTAGCCATAGTTAAAAGGTGTGACCAAATGTTACTAACTGTCATAGTACGTTTTCACTACTAAAAAGTACAATATTTTCAGCACCATCTTCCGTAGGAAATGCGTCACAAAATGAAATTTCTAGTGAATTTGCTACAAAATACACATGTAGCAAAACCCCTCATAGGAAACTAGTTTCTTACGCGTTTCCTATGCATTTTCCTAACCATTTCTGACAGAAAAGGGGCGTCGAAAATTGCTATACATTTCCTACAGCTTTTTTTAGTTGTTTTTATTAGAATAAACTTTATCATTAATCTTTTATGACACGTTTGTGAAAAAAAAAAAAAAAAACATTTTATTTAAGTTTTCTTCTTTTGCGACACATTTCCGACAAAAGACATATTTTTTGTTTATTGTTTTTTGTATGCTACACATTTCTGACAAAACGTAATTTTGTTTTATTTACTTTCTTAATTTCCTACGCATTTCCGAAAAATAATATTATTATTTATTTTTTCCTACGCATTTCCAACACTCTTAATGTCCTTACGCATTTCTGACGAATCTTAAAAAAAAGAATTTTCAAAAAGTTTTTTATGATAGTTTTCTGTCAGTAAAAGTCACATAAATTGATTTTTAATTTATTTTGCATGATTTCATTATATTTCAAAAATATCCAAATATAAAAGGTAATAGTTCCGTAACAAATGTGTAGTAACTTACTACGTATTTCCGACGCAATAGTAAATAATAACAATATTAGTTTAACATTTAAATATGAGTTAAATAGAATAACAATTTATCCGTCGTAAATGCATAGCAAATTGCTATGTATTTCCGACGCAAAACTTAGAATTAGTATTTGTGTTGCTATTGTGTCACAGATTAACTAAAAATGGTGGTTTATTTTTCATAGGAAATGCATCTTATATGTGACGAAATTTGCGACACATTTTTTTGCGTATGAAATTTCTGTAGCAAAATGACTCACTTTTCTTGTAGTGTTTTAATGATGAAGCTGAAAGCCAATACAGATAGCCATTTACGAGTATGTGTGACTAAAGAGCAGTGTATTAGCCACTTTGTAAAATAAAAAAATTAATAACTACGGTCACGGTTAAAGTTTTACGTGTGGCTAAAAAATTTCAATAGTGATTGGAAAATAATCACATATGACTACTAGTTGTCTATTGTCACACTTAATTAGCTTTGTGTGTCCAAATGTTACCAACTGCCATGGTATTATTTTGAACTTTTTTCATGAGCACAAATGTTACCATCTCTTTTAAACCTTTAATCACACATTTTGTGACATTAGTGTGGCCAAATGTTACTAATTGCAATGGTATAGCATTGATGGCACAAAATTTGGTATAAATAACCTACATTTCTGATCAGATTGAAATCAACTAGCCATTTCTCATTCTCACAAACATGTTCTTCACCTCCCCCCCTCCAAATAAAACCTAACAAAATTCATTCAGAAAAACACAATGGCCGATGAAATGGTTGTTGCTTGGTGTTATACTGAAAGGGAATTCTACTTGTTGATTAGTGATAGAAGCAAAAGAAGCTTCCACTCTGCCAAAAGTGTGCTAGTAAATTTTTAAGAACTGATCTTAAGGAGATTGCACAAGTTGGAAAAATCACGAGGAAGCGATAGTGCACGAACCGCCAAGTTATTTCAAGTTCTTGTCGGAAGAATTCATGGTGTTGGTGAGTTGGAGCAATGGGACTGTTGATGAATATAATCCAGGTTTCAATCCCCTTTTCAAATGATCTTGGTTTTCTAAAGGAGTTGTTTGACCTTCCACTGATCAACCAACCTGAAGCACCATTTGGAGAGGCTAGTCAAGAATCAGACCGAACTGTGGTCACATACTCGTGAGGATCTGATAGAAGAAGATGAGGATGAAGATGACGATGATGATCTACTGCGAAGGAGGGGAGCTTGGGGTAGATTATGAAGAAGAAACAGATTTTAGTGTTTCTCCATGTTGGTAGTAGTAGTGGTGAAATATTGGGTTTTTTGTTCCTTGTTTGCTGATGGATTTTGTTGGTTGATAGTGGTGATTGTGATAGTGGTTGCAAATGGAAATTTAATTATTTTGATAATATAATATAGTATTTTGTTATTTCCCTGCCTATTTTGTTGTTAGATTATATATATATATATATATATATATATATATATATATATGTATATATATATATATATATATATATATAGAATTGCGCTAAAATAAGAACCACCTCCAGTTGTAAGAACCGCGAGAACTTTTTGATCCGGACCGAGGTGGACCAAATTTTTTTTTCATAAACGTAGATGCATGTATTATAAACACATTTGTAAAAAAAATTCAAAAAAAAAAATGTCGTGTGTGTAGTTTTGAGCACCACAAGTTTGTGTTTACGGTACCCGTAAATTTTCCGGTTAGATTTACGGTACCCATAAACACAAACTTGTGGTGCTCAAAACTACACACACGACATTTTTTTTTTGAAGTTGTTTTTTACAAATGTGTTTATAATACACGCAACTACGTTTTTGAAAAAAAAAATTTGGTCCACCTTACCCCGCACGGTGTAGTTCTCACGGTTCTTACAACTCGAGGTGGTTCTCATTTTAGCGGTCCCCTATATATATATATATATATATATAGTGAGAGGATCATGAGAAAACTACATCTAAATGAGAAATCTAACTAAATAAACCTAAAAAAGCTAAGAAACATACCAATTTTTTTTTACATTTTTTTATAAAAAAATCTCTATTTTTTATATATAAAAAGAAATTTCAAAAAAAAAAATTTGTTGTACTGCACATGTGCATTATATGTGTACTGCGCATGTGCATTATATCCGTAATAGTGCACATGTGCAATACAACATTTTTTTTTTTGAAATTTTTTTTTCCATGCATAAAATATAGCGATTTTTTATAAAAAAATTGTAAAAAAAATTTTGGTATGTTTTTTAGGGTTTTTTAGTTAGTTTTTTGGTTTTCTCATTTAAACTAGTTTTCTCATGATCCATCAAACTACATATAAATGAGAAAACTACATATAAATGAGAAAACTAAAAGGACTAAAAAAATACCAATTTTTTTTACAATTTTTTTATTAAAAATAGCTATTTTTTTATAAAAAAAATTTCAAAAACAAAAACTTGTACTGCACATATGCACTATATGTGTACTACACATGTAAATTACATGCTTAAAATTAACTTTTGAGTTTAGTTTAGCTTTTAAGGTTAGGTTTTTTTAGAGGTTTAGGTTTAGGATTTTTGGTGTGTGGGAGGGGGGTTTAGGTTTTTGGGGGATGGGGGGGGGGGTTAGGCTTTTGGTGGGAGGGTGAATTTAGGTTTTCGGAGGGTGGGGGGTTTAGGTTTTTTGGGAGTGTCGGTGGGGGGGTTAAGTGGTTTAGAGTTTTTCGTATTATTGCATACATACAGTATAATTTTTTGTTTTTGAAAATTTTTTTATATATAAAAACTAGTGAAATTAAATAAAAAAATTGTAAAAAAAAAATTGGTATGTTTTTTAGGCTTTTTTAGTTAGTATTTTGGTTTTCTCATTTAAACTAGTTTTCGCATGATCCATCACCTATATATATGTATATATATATATATGTATATATATATATATATATATATATATATATATATATATATATATATATCTTCTTCAAATATGTATATGTTTAACAAATCCTTAACTCATTATCCATGAACATGCATGTACATATTAATTATTAGAATTGTCATTTATAGATAGGTAACTTTTTAATTAGGTATGTCTAATTTAGATCTAGTGGTTGATGTTTGTATTGTAACATCCGAATCGACATCGAAAATATCGGGGCGTCACGTATGGTAGATTGTTCAAGACAATATAACTTTGTCAAAATATAGAAATTGTTTAACCAAATTTTCATTATTTGTCATATACAAACCAAACCAAAACAGTATAACTTTGTCATAAAATATAGAAATTGTTTTTAATTAATGCAAACTAAGGCACAGTCCATTTCCTATATGAAGCAAACTTGAATAGGACCACATATTAGCACCTAAAACATATGTGAAAAACATGGGTCAATAAAAGAGTTGGTGAGTAGCATAGGTTTTAACAAAAATATATGGAAAAAAGGTTTTGTATGGCAATATGTTATACTAAAGCATTTCGTGTTTAATAAAGTATGATAATGATGCGTGGTTGAAAACCAGTGCTTAATCGTATTTAAGTTTATGTTTTTACATGACTTTCGATTTTGAATGACCTACTTTTGATTAGAATTGTGTTTTGTAGGTCTAACAGAATTTAAGGAGCTATTCGGGAGCTTTATGGAGCATCGGGGAGCGAACGGGATCAACCAGGAACGCGAAATGAAGAAAATGGAAACCAAGAGTTGGACATAGCGTCACCGAAGCCCATATGGGTCACCGGTGATGCCCCTTGGTTATTCGCGTCGGCTAGAAATTCGCACAGATAGCTAAATAAGGCGTCAGCAAAAAACAGTGATTCCAAGGGGCGTCGGCGACACCCTCCAGAATATGTTATCATTGAATTTCGTTTGTTGAGTGTTTTGAATGAGTTATAACCCACTTTTTGGGTATTTTCAAGGGAGTTACGAGTTCTAGAGTTGGAATACACATCTTGAAGCCAAGAGCCATCATCCTTACCATCCCTAATCCATACCAATCCATCTGATCATCCAATCCACAACCTTCAATCCTAACCCTAACCTACCACAATCATCATCATCATCCAATCTATCATTCATCCACCTCCACAATCCACTACAAACCCTAACCATCATCATCATCACCATCAAGGCTTCAAGATGACCATGTTCAAGCTCTCATCAATGGTTGACCGTGCTTCGTTCGTCATGAGCGGCTAATCCTCCAGGGCTCCACCCCGGTGTAAACTTTTGTAAGGTTTTAAGGTTTTAAGGTTTGCTTTATGTTTATTAGTTGATTTGTGACAAGTTGAGTTGTATTTGAATTGATTGATAATTGTCTTACATTTGAACTAGATTTGTGAATTGTCGAGTGATGATAAAATTTGACTTTGCAAAATAAGTTTGTGTATTTATGCCTTATCTTTCAAAAGGATTTACTTGTCCGAGGTAACGAAGTACATTGCGGTCCGTTATACACGTTGATAGCAATTGGCACCTAAGCCTTGTGATATCAAAACCTTTAATGACAAATTCAACTAAATCAATCTAAAAATGTGTAGCAACCCTAGGCTTTGCAATAGTTGAACCGGGTGTGAACCTTATTTTCTAATTATTGTTACAATCAAGTTTTCGTGCGATTGAAAGTGTCAAGTTTTTCTTAGTAAATTAATTTAGTAACAAACTTGTCGGTTCATTCCGACACCCTTTTTCAACAAATAAACAAGTTAACCATTTTCGTAGCAAGCTTTAAAAAAAGTGTGACAACATTAATAATCAATCACGTCCATATGCAAACCACAAATTCTTCATGGTTCGACCCCTTACTACCACTAACACATTGTTAAGGGTAATTTGGGCATTATAAATATTATCTTTGACCGGGGTGCGACACTCCGATCAAATTTTGGCACCGTTGCCGGGGAGTTCGTGCGCTTTGTGTTAGGACATTGTTTGATTTGTGCCATTATCTGTTTAAGGTGTTTGTTTCTTTTTACTCTTTCTCTATTCTTTGTTACGCAAGTGTGTTACTTGTGCAGGTTACAGGTAATGCATGTGTAACATTTCCATTTTTATATTAAAATAAAGTATATGAAAACTTATATTATTAAATGGGTAGATTACGGGTAAGTTGACTGTTAGAAATATGAGATATTTAGATGGACCTAGGATCCGTTTAATAATTAAATAATAAAAATACATTATAATTGAACTTACTCCATTTTTAATGAAACTTAGGTCAAAATGTAGATAAAATATGCTCGTTCTAATGACATATTCATCGTTTTATAAAACGTCATATTTTAGAAGTTATAAGTGATTCTGAAAACAGGATCCGGCGAGTTTGATGGAGCTTTGGTCCCGAAACGACGTGTTCGGTGATAATAAACAATAAGAAATGAGTAGAAGATAGAATAGAACACCGAGTAGTCACTTATAATCTGGTCTCTTATTGATAATCCAACGTTACAGCACCACGAGACCAGTTGGACAGCATGTCCCCTCTGGGATCCAAAAGATTATCCAACACAAGACTCAAGCACCATATATATAGGCATTAGGGCTTCATACGAAGCTACCTCTGGCTTCGTACGAACCCAGCTTGGTATTGGATAACATCAGTACAAACCATTATGTAGTGGTTTCGTACGAAGCTACTCCTGGCTTCGTACGAAGGCACTGTTACATTACAGAACCTTGGTTTCGTACTGGATTTCACCCTATTCTATACAATATTCAACACACGCTCTATCTAGCTATTCGCACAGTGGCAGACATACGAATAATATACCAGCAGATTCCCCCTCGGCTGTCACTGTCGAATCGTCACAAAACTTTGAGATGTGTTTGAATATTCTGTAGTCTTCAACTATTCTGCAATTTCAATCAGGCATCTTGAAATCTTCAATAGATTCCCCCTTGATTGATGATTCGGGTTTGCTTTGACATTTGTTTGAACAAATTCCCCCTGAAATGTATCTTCAGGTCTTTTGTAACATAGTTCACGTCTCTCCTCTGATTTGCTAAACTGTAACCTGCACGAACAATCACCAGCTTGAAGCTAATCAATGCAGCACTCTCTGTTTCAGCTTTAGCCACATCCAAGTTCAGTTTTTGATATAGCATGTAAGCACCACGATCTCGCATTCTGCTTGCTTGATCTAAGAATGTACAAAAATTCAACCGATAATTGATAGAAACTTCAAATACCCCACTGATTAACTTCAAATCCGTGATTCCCCCTGAAGATCTGATATCCCGTTTTTCGTGACCACCTTTAAGCACTGTCAGAATGATTGATCCGTGCAAATGGTATTCTCCACAATCAGCAAATCTTCATCGGATAACGAATCATCTGGTAACGCATTCAGATCTCAGAAACACTCATTCACGATCAAAATCTCATTCTTCCTCTTCAGTCATGATAACAGATGTATAGTCTTCTCCACTAGTTCCGGCAGCAACTTAACCAACAAACGTCATCATTTCCCGACGGTTAGTCCGAAAAACAATTCATTTGCTCGAAGATTAACCAATCTGACACTTTAGACTATCACACGTCTATGATATCTTATAAGCATCCACAATACAGTTTGCATCTCCTGATGCTAATCCTGCTTACCGGCTTGACGAAGACCTGGGACTCAAACCCCAAGACGTCAATCTGACCCTGATATGTAGATTCTGAACTTCCTATGATCACGAACTCACAAATCTAGATCCTATACATCTCCAGACAATTCTAAAGTCTGAACTACCCGAATACTGTTGCAGTGTCACGAATTTCAAAAATGCTGGAATTTCATCTGAAATTTTTATTCCCCCTCGTTTTTGCAAATTCTGACGTCTTATCACTGAATTCCCCCTCAAATTAGGCAATTCAGTTCTCTTTAATCTTTGAAAAACTCGACTTTGCCGAAAATGTGACAATTTTGCCCCAAAACGTCAGTTTTTCATCATTGCGAATTTTACGTTACGGCCCATTAATAGTCAGATAACCCAGAAGATAAACTTTCTGCACCAGTATCATGACTACCCCACTAATTTCCACAATCTGTGATCGCATCATCAAATCTGTTTGCTGAAGCCCCAGACGGTGTCCCCGAACAACCCAGCTTGGTCGTTAAAAACTCGAAAAAATTTTTGATCACCAAACTTTTTCTGGAGACTTACCTTGTCGTTGCGATCAAAATTTTTTTTCTATCCCCGGATTTTTTTAGGCATTTGTTCTGGATCAAATTGACATTTAGCACCATGGTCCCTTCGTACGAAGTTGCGAATTATGACAATTGAGCTACCATGCCTTCGTACGATCCTGAATGTGCCTTCGTACAAACCCAGAGGTGGGTTCGTACCAACATATATGAGAGTTAGTGTTGTGCCTTCGTATGAAGCCATGCCTTCGTACGAAGCTATGCTGAAACCTCAAGAACACATTTCGAATACAAATTTTGATCCATAATCTTTATTTCTACGAATTTCATGATGAAACTTCATAGGATTGTGTGAAAATCAATTCCGATCAGAATGATGTCTTGAATTTTGAATTCCATCCATGAATTGACCTTCAATTTGATGTTTATTCGATGTTTAACGTCAAAACTCACTACACATCCAAAACTATTGAGCGTAGGTGATTCAATCAACTGTTAGATAGATTGAATCGGTATGGTAGCTCTGATACCAATTCTGAAAACAGGATCCGGCGAGTGTGATGGAGCTTTGGTCCCGAAACGACGTGTTAGGTGATAATAAACGATAAGAAATGAGTAGAAGATAAAATAGAACACCGAGCAGTCACTTATAATATGGTCTCTTATTGCTAATCCAACGGTACAGCACCACGAGACCAGTTAGACAGCATGTCACCTATGGGATCCAAAAGCTTATCCAACACAAGACCCAATCACCATATATATAGGCATTAGGGCTTCGTACGAAGCTACCTCTGGCTTCGTACGAACCCAGCTTGGTCTTGGATAACATCAGTACAAACCATTATGTAGTGGCTTCGTACGAAGCTACTCCTGGCTTCGTACGAAGGCACTATTTCATTACAGAACCTTGGTTTCATACTGGATTTCACCCTATTCTATACAATATTCAACACACGCTCTATCTAGCTATTCGCACAGTGGCAGACGTATGAACTTTGCACCAACACGATAAATGAGCGAAGCAGTTGAATTAATTATAAAAATAAAATAATAAAAAAATAAAAAACTAACATTTAATTCATATGTGTACGTGGAAGACTACAAGCAGAGGCATTCAACGTAACCTCCAAGTTTCCTACAACTATAAATAGGCATATATAGTAAGAGTTCAAATTGCTCAGTCCCTTCTTTCTATCTCTATCTCTCTCTCTTTATATACCCTTTTTGTTTTAAGTATTACACCTATAATACTCCAAAGTCCTGCCCCGTTTTAAGTGTGTAAACCCCTGATCATTGATTCGATACCCTATCCGATCGATCTTGAACCCAGCAACGGATGCCAAGGCGCTGCCTGATAAAGGCTATGCTTTGTAAACTATGTTGGGGTTCTGATCTCGTGATGTACTGATAAAGTTGAATTGGGTTATTACACTAAACGCGAGTGCATTATATATTTTATTACATAGCTCAGGAGTTATACCCAAGATTATACCAGGAGGCTTTTAGTTGAACCCTAAAATTACAAAGTGAGCCATTCTTCTTTTTATCAAATTGCTTTACAAAACCTTAAATGTTTTTCAGTTATACTTACAGTGATTAAGTCTTTGTAATCTATAATTAAATAAATGTAACATAAAGTGCATAATTAAATATTGTTATACACAATATTTAATTAAATTATATTGATATTGTGTAAATACATATAAACAATATAATTTAAATATACATTATATATTACTATGTATAATATCAATAATTTTAAATCTTATAGGTAAACTATATGCTATATTATATTACATATATAATGTTCCTAACTTAAATATAAATGTGCTCCACTTGCATTATATTGTGTGTCACGCATTTAATATCATATTTTATACTATTTGGACGATTACATATGTGTATATAGAGCTTTATGTATCAATATATATACATTACATCGTGAGTTTTTAAATATTATATTTAATATTTAAAATAGTATATTATAAACCTTAATATGTATAATATAAACCTTAACGTATATCATAATAAAATTAAACGATGTATGTCAATTATATATTTAACGAAGATATACATCGGAAATACATTATTTCAAAACCCGATATGTGGGATTTGATATACATTATTTGATAAGCGTCACTAGTTGAAAGAATGATCAACAGTGATATGACCACAATCACTAGTTGAAAGAAGATCAACAGTGACACGACCACAATAACTAGTTGAAAGAATGATCAACAGCATTATGACCACAATCACTAGTTGAAAGAATGATCAATAGTGATAGGACCACAGTCACTAGTTGAAAGAACGATCAACAGTGATACGACTACAGTCACTAGTTGAAAGAACGATCAACGGTGATGCGACCACTGTCACTAGTTGAAAGAATGATCAACAGTGATATGACCACCGTCACGGGAATCTCCTAGTGACAAATACCTTTAAATAATAGTAAGATATAATATATATATATATATAGGTGAAGAGTAAAATACAAATGCGCTTATCGTACGATACGTACGCGATCATCCCAGCCGTTCGATCAGGTGCAGATCTGGTGCGAATTCAATACATATCGCATGTGAAAAAATGGTTAGCATGGGGTAATGTGAAAAAGGCATGGGGTGTGTAGATGGACAAAATCGCATGTGGAAGATTTGAATATCGCATGTGAAAAAATGGCATGGGGTAATGTGAAAAATGGCATGGGGTGTGTAGAATCGCATGTGGAAGATTGAATATCGCATGTGAAAAAATGGCTAGCATGGGGTAATGTGAAAAATAGCATCGGGTGTGTAGAATCACATGTGGAAAATTGAATATCGCATGTGAAAAAATGGCATGGGGTAATGAGAAAAATGGCATGGGGTGTGTAGAATCGCATGTGGAAAATTGAATATCGCATGTGAAAAAATGGCATGGGGTAATGTGAAAAATGGCATTGGGTGTGTAGAATCGCATGTGGAAAATTGAATATCGCATGTGAAAAAATGGCTAGCATGGGGTAATGTGAAAAATGGCATCAGGTGTGTAGAATCGCATGTAGAAAATTAAATATCGCATGTGAAAAATCTGTGTGTGTGTGTTACTGTTCATCTTCTTCGATTGTTGGTCGATCATTGTCAGTCTTCTTCCGTTTGACCCTTACAACTCCCAAATTAGAAGTTCTTATTATCGATATCGCACTAAAAGGAACGAAGGGAGGTTGGGGAAGAAGATTTTCAGGTTTTTGAATTTGATTTAGGGTTTGATTTTGAACTATCATCGGTCAATTACAGAGATTTATGACCTCGCAATGACGTTTAACCTTCCTGGTATGATTTAGATATATTAAAATGATTAATTTAATCATTTAAATTAGTTTCGCTCGCGTTTGATCGATTGAAGATCGTACGGCTGAGGGCATCGCGTACATAATGTATGATAAGAGGTATTGTACGGTGATATGACCACCGTCACGGAAATCTCCTAGTGACAAATACCTTTGAATAATAGTAAGATATAATAAATATATATATATATATATATATATATATATATATATATATATATATATATATATATAATGTAAGTATCTATAGAAAACCCACTTTAATTTAGAAAACCCGGGAAACTCAAAGCTCCCGATGTTTTTTTTTCTTGAAAAAATTTACACATGTTATATACATGTTTTTAAGGGTTTTGGGCAAAAAAAATCAAAAAAGCGCCGAGTAGATATTTAAAAAAAAATAAACAAGTTTTGGTGTAACACATGTTACAAATATGTCAGATGAATGTAACATGTGTTACACCAAAACTTGTTTATTTTTTTTAAAAATATCTACTGGGCGCTTTTTTGATTTTTTTTGCCCAAAACCCTTTAAAACATGTATATAACATGTGTAAATTTTTTCAAGAAAAAAAAACATCTGGAGCTTTGAGTTTCCCGGGTTTTCTAAATTAAAGTGGGTTTTCTATACATCCTTCCCCTATAAATACATATATATATATATATATATATATATATATATATATATATATATATATTACTTGATAACCTTCACTATTAGAAGAAAGTTAGCCAATGAGTGATATGACCACCGTCACATCGGAACTGCCACCATGTGACAAATACTGATTGAGTTTTTGGGTAATATAAACAAATATAAAAACCCTTGATGCTGTAAAGTATAACAATATATTTTTATAAAAAATGGAATGAACTCGCCAGTATTTCTTGCTGATAAAATGTTTTCAAAACGCGTTTCAGGTAATTTGCTGTAAAGATAATAGAAGCCAGCAATGGAGCACTGAAGACTTAAATAAAGTGGCTATAACTACCTGAATAAAAGAAGAAATTTATATTTTATTTATTTGGGTTTATCCCTATAAAAACATTTGAATGAAATATGGGTTTTAGCCCATTTGTTTAATATTAAAAGCTTGGTGTTTTACAAACTCTGAAATTATTTCCTAACTACGATCCTGATGAAAAAATTTTCCGCTGCGTATTTAATAAACACTGGTACCACTTGACTGGTTCACGGCTCCCGCTTCCAGCCCATCACGTACTTTGCAAACATGCGCTTAGTTTTTTGAAAATACGTCAGTTTTCACTTGTAACTACAAATAACCGACAGATTTTGAAAATATTTCAAAATCATTTTATATACCATTTGGTGTATTAAATTTCATAAATAACTTGGGATGAACTATATCTCTTATTATCAGTATTACATGCTTGTCCATACATATGGGGCCCGAAACTAAACTCCGAGACATGATTAACCGACACACCACTTTAATCCTCATACTGGGTAAGAAAATATTATCATAGCATTAGCATCTGTCTGGTGCATGCCTACACCCTGTGCTTAGGTCGTGGCCATTTGCAATTAAATGAGCCAAGGATATCCAGGACACGGTCGTATTAACCCCCAATGTTTAAGTTATTAAGCAATACGAATTAAAACGGGTTATTTGGATTTTGGACACATAGGTCATTGATCCCATACTCGACCAAGCGGTAATAATTTACAGTATGAAAGCCCGTATAGGGAAAATAGGTTAAGAGTATTTACCTGAGCTTAAATCTTTACAATCCAAAGATGTATATAAGCACAGCCGTTTAAACAAAACAACTAAGGAAGTTGCAATTTACTGGACGCCCTTAGTCTGGAATGAATGGAATAATGATCCACTAGAATGTTAACTGGTCTTTATTCAAGTCATAAGACTTGGACCGCTTAACTAATAAATAAATCGATACGTGTCACACCCCGGCCGCGTATAACATGCAACCGCGGCGGAAACGCCGGGGAGTGTTGTGGACAGAATTAATTGTTATACAACCATGGAAATTAAAGTTACATTTTATTTATTGACAAGAGTGTTCCATTGTTTCGAAACAGGAAAATACAAAGTTTATAACATGATTAAACTAGTCTAGCTTCGTTTTTAGTCTCTAAGGCACAGGTCCGCCCTAGTGTCATGATCATCATCCTATCGAATAGCTCCTGAAAACACATGTGAAAGTAGGTACGTCAGCATAAAAATGCCTGTGAGATACATAGTTTTTGTGAAAACGGGATTCATGACTTGAGCTTAAAGAAATGTTTAATAACAGTCAGTCATGAACCTTGTAATTTGTTTTGCTTTGTAAACCATTTGAAAAACGATAACATCAAACGATATGTATTGATAAGTGCAAGGTTAACCGAATAACCAAGTAAAATGAGTTGAATAAGATAAGTTGTTTGTGAAAATAATGTCTTGTGAAGAATATGTTATTTATGTAAAATGTAATGTGTCTAAACTGAAATGACTTAGATAACGCCACGATATGTAATATTATACAAACATTTATATATAGGAAGTACCAGCGGCGTATCCACCATGTTTGTATCATATTACATACGCCACGTTACTTAAATCATTTACCCAAACCAATCCACCATGTAAATTGTTCATGTGTAAACCAAATGTCAAGTGTTATTGTGTAAACCATGTCAAATGTTTATGTGCAATGTAAATCATGTAATGTGTATCCCAAAATGTATCATGTATGGTAAGCGAAATGTATCAACTTAAACCATATGTAAAATGCACAAAACAAGTCGTTGAAGTATCACGCGGTTTAAATCAACGTTATGTTCTGTGGAAAATGCATGCTCTATTGATATTAACATTTATGCGGTATTGTAAACTATGCATACATCCAAGCCTTGAGACTGCAGCGATAAACCCTTAAACAAATTAAAGGTTTATCTAAGTTATGTATATCGAATTCGGTCATTCCTTCCAGTCCTATCAAACCCAGGACTTCAGGAATGGGAGTTGTCAATTCCTATGGTACCACTACCTACTAACGAACGGTGTGATCAATGTTAATGAATGTATTGTCCCATGTTAAACAAACCAAATTTCATAACAAAATGAAGGCATGTGCCCATATGCTGAGTAAACATATGCAGCAGAAATGTGCATGTAAATCAATGTGTCCATATGCTGAGTAAACATATGCAACAGAAATGTTCATGTAAATCAATGTGTCCATATGCTGAGTAAACATATGCAACAGAAATGTTCATGTAAATCAATGTGTCCATATGCTGAGTAAACATATGCAACAGCAAATGTAATGTAAATCAATGTGCCCATATGCTGAGTAAACATATGCAGCAAAAATGTTATGTAAATCAATGTACTAAGTACGCACACAATGGGCATACATAGCATAAAATGTAATAAAATCATGTACTATAATGTACTAATGAGCATAGCAGATATACGATGTGAAAACATGGAAAGCATGAAAGTAACAGATAGGCACATGTGTTTCACCCCAAAACAGTTTAGAAAACAGTAAAAGATGGGGTTCTATGTACTCACCTGAGATTGCTTTGAGTTCCTTGTATAATAACCAGATAATGCTAAAGATCACGGAATATCAACGGCACCTAATAGGTAGCTTATGTTAATATACCGGACCAAATCAGAAGGATCGGACAGTACGCGGGTTCGAAAACCAAACGAGTATGGAGACTCGTGTAATATGGTTTAACAAAGCCTACATACTAAAATGAAACTTAACCTAAGTGCTTACGGTCCATCACGACCCGTTGAGGTAGCTTATGCCACCCTAACGCGTCATTCGCGTAGAACGCGTATGGAACGCCTAACATTGCGACCATAAGGTATAATCCTAGGAAGGTTATAGCTATGGTCACCTAATACGTTTGGTCGGATCCTAAAGATCGACCAAATGGGTCGGGTTCGAAAGTATAAGCGATGGTTTAGATCGCTTACCTTACGACCCTATATAAGCACTATACTAAACGTGACGAGCTAAGCATGTTAGAACATGCTTACCTAAGTTTAGAAAACAGGTTTGGCATCAAAACAAACGGCTTTGATGCTCACGAGTAGTTTGGTTACAAAATACGCAAGAATGCGCATTTTGGCCGAAACTATGACTCGTCACTGAGCCTAGATAACGGGGTAATCAGTAGGTATGGTCACTACGGACCATAACCATCGTGATCACGCTCACGTTATGAAGTTCCTTGAACTTCGCATCGACCATGAGCTGGTCAATGCAGAAAGTCAACAAAGCGTTGACTTTCGGACTCGAAAAGCGAATAAAAGAGCGAAAGAAGACTTACGGAGGGTCCCCGAGTGCTAATCTAGATCAAATAGCTCAGGTATGAAACAATGGTTTCAACTTAGAGCTTCAAGATCAGATTGTTGTGATTTTTACACAAAAGGGGGGGGGGTATTTATAGGAAAAGTGGAACCGTTAGGATCGTTTTATCGAATATCGTGCCTTGATCTCGTGCGTACATGTGTCCAATGGTTAAATTCACTGAACTTGGCTCTTGGCCCTTCATTGGGTGAAAAGGCAGCGCCCCTTGATCGAACGAAAGGCCAGATTTTGCATTAAATGCAAAATCTTTCTGTCAGACATCCTCACGCGGCCCGCGTGAAAGTGTGTGCAGATCTTATGCGGGTCGCCTGGCCCCGTCTGATCTGCACCACTTGCAGAATTTACATATTTGGCCCCTGTTGCGTTTTTAAGCTATTTCCAGCCCTTTTAAGACCTGTAAAGCCATCTTTAAGGCCCTAAAATGATGCCTAAACATTGTGGACATGAAACATGCCCAAAAATGTTCCGGATGTTGGCTCGTTTGGCCGTATGATCGCGATGTTCGCTTAATTACGACGGAATGTGCATAAGCGCGAAAGACGATGCAAATGACGCGACGAATGGATTTTTCTCATGCCAAACACTAAGGCATAATATAAGGATGCTTACATAAATTTTTGGATGTCCAGATGTATTCAGAACGTAAGTTATGCGCAAAAGTGCAAACTTGTGCACTTTTTGACACTTTTAGTCCCTGAATGACCCAAAAGTTTATTTTAGCATGCCAAACCCCTCAAAGCCTATTTCTAAGCTATGTAAAGGATATTTATGGTATGTTTAACTTATGGACATGTTCCGGAATGTTCGTTACAGTTCAAATTGGCATACTTTTACAGTTTGTCAAGTTTAGTCCCTGTAAGCGAATTATCTTGTTTTTGCCATATCAAAGCCTTTAAAACTTATTTCTAAGTTATGTAAAGGTTATTTAAGGTATGTTGAGTATATGTTGATGTTCCGGAGTATTTGTCGCATTAAACTGAGTACGTTTACGCACCAGTTTGCGTATAATGCTCCAGAAAGCGATGTAGAGTTTGAAATTGAACGAAAGTCAAAACATGAAAAATGTAAAACACAATCAAACAATCATTGGGATAAAATAACATTGTTTTATTGATAATTGAACTGTTCATAATGATTACAAGCACAAATGTTACAGTCTCCCCTACTTGTGGAAATTTCGTCCCGAAATTTTATTTAGAGGAAACTTGTGGAAAAAGATGCGGATATTTTGCCTTCATTTGATCTTCACGTTCCCAAGTAAACTCGGGTCCCCGCTTAGATTCCCAACGAACCTTGACCAAAGGAATGCGCTTGCGTTTAAGCCACTTGACTTCACGTTCCATGATTTCCACTGGTTTCTCGACAAATTTCAGGGTTTTATCAACACGAATTTCGTCAAGCGGTATATGGAGGTTCTCATCAGCTAAACACCTCTTGAGATTGGACACGTGAAAAGTTGGATGAACATTTCCAAGTTCAGGAGGCAACTCAAGTCTGTAGGCTACCTTGCCGATTCTTTCGACGATCTTAAATGGTCCAACGTATCTAGGTGCAAGTTTTCCTTTCTTTCCGAATCTGATCACACCTTTCCAAGGTGAGACCTTAAGTAATACACGATCACCGACTTGAAAATCCAAGGGCTTGCGTTTTAAGTCCGCGTAGTTCTTCTGACGGCTTCTAGCTGTCTGAAGGTTATCACGAACTTTCTTTACCTTATCTGTTGTCTCTAAAATGAGGGCAGGTCCAGTAAGCTGAGCCTCGCCAATATCATTCCAGCAGACTGGTGAACGACATTTTCGACCATAGAGAGCCTCGAAAGGAGCCATGTTGATGCTGGAGTGATAACTATTGTTGTAGGAGAATTCGATCAATGGAAGATGTGAATCCCAACTACCACCAAAATCGATCACACACGCTCTCAGCATATCCTCCAGTGTCTGGATTGTTCTTTCAGATTGACCATCCGTTTGCGGATGATAAGCTGTGCTCAGATTAAGTTGAGACCCCATAGCAGATTGCATGGTTCTCCAAAAGTGAGAAGTGAAACGAGCATCTCTGTCAGAAATGATGCTCAAAGGAACACCATGTCTAGCTACAATTTCATCCACGTAGATTTGAGCAAGTTTGTCAGCCGAAAAATCCTCACAGATTGGCAAGAAATGCGCTGATTTTGTAAGACGATCAACGATTACCCAGATGGCATCGTGACCTTTCTTTGTGCGCGGGAGTTTGGTAATGAGATCCATAGTAATGTTTTCCCATTTCCAAACTGGGATCTCTGGTTGCTCCAATAAACCAGAAGGACGCTGGTGCTCAGCCTTAACTTTAAGACAAGTAAGGCATTTTGATACATATAAGGCAATGTCTTTCTTCATACCAGGCCACCAATACTAAATACGAAGATCCTTATACATCTTATCTGAGCCAGGATGAATAGAATAACGAGACTTATGGGCTTCATCCATAAGCAAAGTACGAAGATTATCTTGGCTTGGGACCCACAAACGGTCCATGAAATAGTACGATCCATTGTCTTTTAATTCAAGAGCAGGTGTTATGTGATAAGGAAATTCCCTATCCATCAAGCCTTGTGAAACACAAGCTTGTTGAGCCTGAGAAATACGGGCTTGGATATCGGTTTGAATAACAGATTGGACACGTACACAATGAAGCTTAGTACGTTCCTTGCGACTTAATGCATCGGCTACGACATTAGCCTTACCAGGATGGTAGCGAATCTCGCAATCGTAGTCGTTTAGAAGTTCAACCCAACGTCGTTGTCTCATGTTGAGCTCTTTTTGATTGAAGATATGTTGAAGACTTTTGTGGTCCGTGAAAACCACACATTTTGTACCGTACAAGTAGTGTCTCCAAATTTTGAGAGCGAAGACAACTGCACCCAACTCAAGATCATGAGTGGTGTAGTTCCTCTCATGTATCTTTAACTGCCTTGATGCGTATGGTATGACTTTGTTTCTTTGCATTAGGACGCAGCCGAGACCTAATTTAGATGCGTCACAATAAACGACGAAATCATCATTGCCCTCAGGCAATGTTAGGACAGGTGCGTCGCAAAGCTTTTGTTTCAAAGTCTGAAACGCTTCTTCTTGTTTGACTCCCCAATCAAATGGCTTGTTCTTCTGAGTTAGAGCAGTTAGAGGAACTGCAATCTTTGAGAAGTTTTCCAATGAAGCGGCGGTAATAACCCGCTAGACCAAGAAAAGAACGAACTTCAGTAGGGGTAGTAGGTGTATCCCAATCCTTAATCGCGCTGATCTTGGAGGGATCTACATGAATACCTTGTTCATTGACAATATGTCCTAAAAATTGAACCTCTTTAAGCCAGAATTCACACTTGGAGAATTTGGCGAAAAGTTGTTCTTTCTTTAGGAGTTCCAATGTAAGACGAAGATGTTGCTCATGATCAGCTCGCGTCTTAGAATATATCAAAATGTCGTCAATGAAAACGATGATGAACTTATCTAAATAAGGCTTGCAGACCCTATTCATTAAGTCCATGAAAACAGCAGGAGCATTAGTCAAACCGAATGGCATGACTGTGAACTCGTAATGTCCATAACGAGTACGGAACGCTGTCTTGGGAATGTCTTCTTCATGTACACGAAGCTGATGATATCCAGATCGTAGATCAATCTTTGAAAAGTAAGATGCGCCTTGTAATTGATCGAAGAGATCATCAATGCGAGGTAGGGGATATCGATTTTTGATGGTAAGCTTGTTAAGCTCACGATAATCGATACACATCCTAAAAGATCCATCCTTCTTCTTTACAAAGAGAACGGGAGCACCCCAAGGTGAAAAGCTAGGACGGATAAAACCTTTGTCGGAGAGTTCCTGCAGCTGTTTAGACAACTCTTGCATCTCGGACGGTGCAAGACGATATGGAGCTCTGGCAACGGGATTTGCACCAGGTACGAGATCAATACGGAACTCGACTTGGCGTGCTGGAGGTAGACCAGGTAAGTCTTCAGGGAATACTTCGGAATAATCCCGAACGACAGGAATATCTGAAATAGACTTACCCTTGCCTTTATCTGCTGTAACATGTGCTAAGAAAGCCACATAGTGCTTTCGCAGATACTTCCGTGCTTTAAAACAGGACATGAGTTTGAGACCACCGGCAGGCTTCTCACCACGAACTTGCAGGATCTCGCCTGTTGACAGTGGTACACGAATAATCTTCTCAGAACAAATTATCTCTGCATGATGCTTGGATAACCAATCCATTCCTACTATAACGCCGAAGCTTCCAAGTTGCATTGGCGTGAGGTCAATAGGAAAAATATGGTCGTTAAGGTTTAACTGGCAGTTGCGTAGAACGGAATTAAGAACAATGGGTTCACCACTGGCAACCTCTACTGTCAAAGGTTTACCTAGTTTCGTTCTAGACACGCGAAGCATTGTCTCAAAAGACAATGACACAAAGCTCTTGTCGGCACCCGAATAAAAAAGAACAGATGCTGGCTGATTATTAATAAAGAACGTACAGTTCACCACCTCGTTTTCTGCTTATGCTTCTTGTGCATTCATGTTGAAGACTCGTCCTCGAGCCGGTGCCGGATTCTGGTTTGCATTCTGGTTTTGGTTGATTAGTTTTGGACACCGATTTCTGTAGTGGGTCAGATCCCCACAATTATAACATGCACCTGGTGGGTAGTTTGGTCGTGCAGCCTGACCCTGTTGCTGAGCAACCTGTTGAGCAGGGTTCTGGACTGCGTGATTCTGAGCAAACCGACAAACATCGGCAAGATGACCCGACTTCCCACAGTTAGTACAGAAACGGCACTGATATTGTGGCTGGTGGTGACTGTTGCATCGATTGCACAAAGGTGCACTTCCTGAATAGAGTTTCTTGGCTGGAGGCTGTGCGGCTTGGTTGGGAGCTGCCTGGTTAGCTTGGGCAGTTACAGCAAAATTTTGGGAAGCCTTACGCTTCCTTGACCCCCTTGAGGAACCAGAGTCCTTTCCCTTCTTGTTCTGACCTTTCTTACTATCCTCCTTGTCAGCCGACTGCTTCTTGCCCTTGTCACCCTTCCTGTGTAGTTTATTCTTTCGGATCTGCGACTCAGTCAACGTCGCCGATAACTCGATTGCCTGACGGAGTGTGGTAGGGTTGCTACCAGTAAGGATGTCTTGTACTGAGTCAGGCAGGCCGTCGATGTACCTCTCGATAGCCTTGTCGAGTGGGGTAACCATAGTTGGGCAAAGAAGACTCAACTCCTCAAACCTATCTGTATAAGCCCTGTGCTCACCACTATCTTGCTTCAAAACATCAAATTCTTTCTCCAACGCTCGCTGTTCATGACGAGGACAAAACTCCTTCATCATAAGGGCTCTCAGTTCAGCCCATGACTGAGCTAGAGCGACTTCCGCACCTTGATCTCTCATAACCCCATTCCACCATGTTAGAGCCCTCTTCTGAAACACGCTTGAAGAAAACTCGACCTTGCGATTATCCGGACACTGCACGTGGCGAAAAGTGTTCTCGATGCTCTCGAACCACTGAAGAAGCCCAGTTGCTCCCTCAGAACCACTAAACTTGAGTGGCTTAGCCGAGTTAAAATCCTTGTATTTGCATGTACCATTGTTGTTGTTGTTGGCCTGGTTCCATTGAGCAAAGAGATTCGGAAATTGAGCAGCCATCTGCTGCGCAATAATCTCCGCCAGCTCGGCAGTAGCTATCTGGTTGTCGCGTCGAGGAGGCATTCTAGAAGAGAAAAACATGAAATGAAACGAGTGAGATGATTGGATGAAGAGGATGAGATGAAGCAAAATCAATCAAAAGCAAAGATGGCGGTTATGCATCGCAAAGCAAATAAGCGACATGAAATGTCTAGTCAAAGTAAATGGGTCAGGATTAGTGTATCGCGAAGACATGCTCGCCTATAAGTGAACACTCACCCCAAGAGTTCCCAGGTAAGAGTGACTGGTCCGATTATGTGGATTTGTACGAACACTCTAGCCTTAGACAGAAAACCCAGGGTACAGGCATTCACTCTTCCGGTTCGCACGTGTTCACACTATTAACCCAAAACTTTGACGGGATTTTTGAAATCCAAAGAGGTTCAAAACCATATAACAGAGGGTTCAAAACCTTATAAAAGAGGGTTCAAAACCTAGTAATCAATCATCCTAGAACAGATGATTAATTTTCAAAGCGGATGCGGAACCGAAGTTCCCGTTGTGGTTATCACCTAAGGATAGGTGATGTGCATGTTTTAAACTCTAAACACAAGATAACTTGTGTTAGGGTCCTAGAAAGTTATAGTCTAGGTCAAAGCATTACTAATAACCTAATTCCCTATAACCAATGGCTCTGATACCAACTCTTCTGTCACACCCCGGCCGCGTATAACATGCAACCGCGGCGGAAACGCCGGGGAGTGTTGTGGACAGAATTAATTGTTATACAACCATGGAAATTAAAGTTACATTTTATTTATTGACAAGAGTGTTCCATTGTTTCGAAACAGGAAAATACAAAGTTTATAACATGATTAAACTAGTCTAGCTTCGTTTTTAGTCTCTAAGGCACAGGTCCGCCCTAGTGTCATGATCATCATCCTATCGAATAGCTCCTGAAAACACATGTGAAAGTAGGTACGTCAGCATAAAAATGCCTGTGAGATACATAGTTTTTGTGAAAACGGGATTCATGACTTGAGCTTAAAGAAATGTTTAATAACAGTCAGTCATGAACCTTGTAATTTGTTTTGCTTTGTAAACCATTTGAAAAACGATAACATCAAACGATATGTATTGATAAGTGCAAGGTTAAACGAATAACCAAGTAAAATGAGTTGAATAAGATAAGTTGTTTGTGAAAATAATGTCTTGTGAAGAATATGTTATTTATGTAAAATGTAATGTGTCTAAACTGAAATGACTTAGATAACGCCACGATATGTAATATTATACAAACATTTATATATAGGAAGTACCAGCGGCGTATCCACCATGTTTGTATCATATTACATACGCCACGTTACTTAAATCATTTACCCAAACCAATCCACCATGTAAATTGTTCATGTGTAAACCAAATGTCAAGTGTTATTGTGTAAACCATGTCAAATGTTTATGTGCATTGTAAATCATGTAATGTGTATCCCAAAATGTATCATGTATGGTAAGCGAAATGTATCAATTTAAACCATATGTAAAATGCACAAAACAAGTCGTTGAAGTATCACGCGGTTTAAATCAACGTTATGTTCTGTGGAAAATGCATGCTCTATTGATATTAACATTTATGCGGTATTGTAAACTATGCATACATCCAAGCCTTGAGACTGCAGCGATAAACCCTTAAACAAATTAAAGGTTTATCTAAGTTATGTATATCGAATTCGGTCATTCCTTCCAGTCCTATCAAACCCAGGACTTCAGGAATGGGAGTTGTCAATTCCTATGGTACCACTACCTACTAACGAACGGCGTGATCAATGTTAATGAATGTATTGTCCCATGTTAAACAAACCAAATGTCATAACAAAATGAAGGCATGTGCCCATATGCTGAGTAAACATATGCAGCAGAAATGTGCATGTAAATCAATGTGTCCATATGCTGAGTAAACATATGCAACAGAAATGTTCATGTAAATCAATGTGTCCATATGCTGAGTAAACATATGCAACAAAAATGTTCATGTAAATCAATGTGTCCATATGCTGAGTAAACATATGCAACAGCAAATGTAATGTAAATCAATGTGCCCATATGCTGAGTAAACATATGCAGCAAAAATGTTATGTAAATCAATGTACTAAGTACGCACACAATGGGCATACATAGCATAAAATGTAATAAAATCATGTACTATAATGTACTAATGAGCATAGCAGATATACGATGTGAAAACATGGAAAGCATGAAAGTAACAGATAGGCACATGTGTTTCACCCCAAAACAGTTTAGAAAACAGTAAAAGATGGGGTTCTATGTACTCACCTGAGATTGCTTTGAGTTCCTTGTATAATAACCAGATAATTCTAAAGATCACGGAATATCAACGGCACCTAATAGGTAGCTTATGTTAATATACCGGACCAAATCGGAAGGATCGGACAGTACGCGGGTTCGAAAACCAAACGAGCATGGAGACTCGTGTAATATGGTTTAACAAAGCCTACATACTAAAATGAAACTTAACCTAAGTGCTTACGGTCCATCACGACCCGTTGAGGTAGCTTATGCCACCCTAACGCGTCATTCGCGTAGAACGCGTATGGAACGCCTAACATTGCGACCACAAGGTATAATCCTCGGAAGGTTATAGCTATGGTCACCTAATACGTTTGGTCGGATCCTAAAGATCGACCAAATGGGTCGGGTTCGAAAGTATAAGCGATGGTTTAGATCGCTTACCTTACGACCCTATATAAGCACTATACTAAACGTGACGAGCTAAGCATGTTAGAACATGCTTAACTAAGTTTAGAAAACAGGTTTGGCATCAAAACAAATGGCTTTGATGCTCACGAGTATTTTGGTTACAAAATACGCAAGAATGCGCATTTTGGCCGAAACTACGACTCGTCACTGAGCCTAGATAACGGGGTAATCAGTAGGTATGGTCACTACGGACCATAACCATCGTGATCACGCTCACGTTATGAAGTTCCATGAACTTCGCATCGACCATAAGCTGGTCAATGCAGAAAGTCAACAAAACGTTGACTTTCGGACTCGAAAAGCGAATAAAAGAGCGAAAGAAGATTTACGGAGGGTCCCCGAGCGCTAATCTAGATCAAATAGCTCAGGTATGAAACAATGGTTTCAACTTAGAGCTTCAAGATCAGATTGTTGTGATTTTTACACAAAAGGGGGGGGGTATTTATAGGAAAAGTGGAACCGTTAGGATCGTTTTATCGAATATCGTGCCTTGATCTCGTGCGTACATGTGTCCAATGGTTAAATTCACTGAACTTGGCTCTTGGCCCTTCATTGGGTGAAAAGGCATCGCCCCTTGATCGAACGAAAGGCCAGATTTTGCATTAAATGCAAAATCTTTCTGTCAGACATCCTCACGCGGCCCGCGTGAAAGTGTGTGCAGATCTTACGCGGGTCGCCTGGCCCCGTCTGATCTGCACCACTTGCAGAATTTACATATTTGGCCCCTGTTGCGTTTTTAAGCTATTTCCAGCCCTTTTAAGACCTGTAAAGCCATCTTTAAGGCCCTAAAATGATGCCTAAACATTGTGGACATGAAACATGCCCAAAAATGTTCCGGATGTTGGCTCGTTTGGCCGTATGATTGCGATGTTCGCTTAATTACGACGGAATGTGCATAAGCGCGAAAGACGATCCAAATGACGCGACGAATGGATTTTTCTCATGCCAAACACTAAGGCATAATATAAGGATGCTTACATAAATTTTTGGATGTCCGGATGTATTCAGAACGTAAGTTATGCGCAAAAGTGCAAACTTGTGCACTTTTTGACACTTTTAGTCCCTGAATGACCCAAAAGTTTATTTTAGCATACCAAACCCCTCAAAGCCTATTTCTAAGCTATGTAAAGGATATTTATGGTATGTTTAACTTATGGACATGTTCCGGAATGTTCGTTACAGTTCAAATTGGCATACTTTTACAGTTTGTCAAGTTTAGTCCCTGTAAGCGAATTATCTTGTTTTTGCCATATCAAAGCCTTTAAAACTTATTTCTAAGTTATGTAAAGGTTATTTAAGGTATGTTGAGTATATTTTGATGTTCCGGAGTATTTGTCGCATTAAACTGAGTACGTTTACGCACCAGTTTGCGTATAATGCTCCAGAAAGCGATGTAGAGTTTGAAATTGAACGAAAGTCAAAACATGAAAAATGTAAAACACAATCAAACAATCATTGGGATAAAATAACATTGTTTTATTGATAATTGAACTGTTCATAATGATTACAAGCACAAATGTTACAATACGGTTCGCTAGATTAAGCGGAGACCGAATTGAATGTGGCTTGCACCCTCACAAGTACTATAACTTGTATAATACGGGTCAAACAATAATACATTCTGATTATAAGTGAATTTGAAGGAATTTGACCTAATTCGATTAGCTTATATAAACTAAGCTATATAAGTTAACCGTACGCGCATAGGCGGCATCAGGTGATCGGATGAGTCAATGTCAAGTTCATTATGCCAAAACATGTTTAACATGTTACCACATCAGTAGGTATTTCAATTTATAAGTTCAATATGTTTCAAAAACCATTTTATGCTCAAAATGGCATCTCTGGTAGTTTTAACGATAATATATGAACTTGCATAAAACCCGACAATTGATTATGATCAAATGTTATAACCTCAGAGGGTTATTCCATACATTAATATGATCATAATACAACTTCAAATCAGTAGCTAACTAAGGTTAAATGGGTCAGAATCGAAAGTCAAAGCAGAAGTCAAACTGCTTGACTTTCGGTTGCGAACCGAGCTATAAGCAGGAAATGACGGGTTGGAGATGATCTAATATGTCCTAATATGTTATACCAACTGATATAATGTCAAAAATTAGTGTTTAGATACATAGAAGTTCTTTTTATCTTATTTTCCGAAAATCTGCGTTTTGACTTTTATTTTAATGTAACTTTGACCCGTCATTTGACCAACTTAACCTGATCTTCAGGAGGTGCCCTCATAGGGGACTATCACCTACCTTATTACGATCATGTAGTCATGTTCGATTCGAACATTGGCTTGACCGTAATGGTCATAACTGAAAGTCAAATCAAAAGTCAATTTGCTTGACGTTCGGCTAATAACTTAGCCTAGAAATGAAAAGAAGTAGGGAGAACACTTACAAGTGTTTAAGAGGAAGATTATACTTCAGTTGGAGGCGTCTAAGCAGAAGCAAACTCCAGTAGGAGATTAGAGAGAAGAAATGAGAATTGAGCAAGTTGAAATGAGGCCTTGGCACGTCTATTTATACTTTCAATTTGATCATAGGATCATGCCAAGTGTTGGCATTAATTCTCAGATGTTAACATGTGCCTAGTGAGGTGTTTGAACCCGGAGAAGTGTGGCAATACATGAACTAGGAGTCAAGAGATGTAGGCTGCCATGGCAGTCTGCCAAAACTGCCAGCTGCACCCCTTACGGACCGTAAGGGGTGGTGGCTTACGGTCCGTAAGAACCTAGCTCGCTCACAATTTCAAATAGCCTTACGGTGCGTAAGACAAAGATCTTGTGATTCGTAAGGGACTACTAGAAATATTACTGTTAATTGCCTTACGGTCCGTAAGGGTCACTCAGAGGCCAAAATTTGACATGTTGACATAAATGGTCCCTCCACAACCAATCTTCTACAAGTTTACACATATAGTCCCTCTCGTCCAAATAACTTTGCATATTTGAGAGTTGATTGGACACGTGTTGCCATATGATTTGATATAAATTTCCGAGGTGTTACAGACATAGATCAACATTCATTCTCATTTGAACTGGTCTAACCTTATTCGTGGAAACTAGCCGTTGGAAAAAAGCCATTTGAATATTAAGTGCCTGAAAAAGAGCCGTTGGAACTGTCTCGATTGAAGAAAAAAGAAAGCCCTTGAAAAAATTAAATATTATTTTATCCTTTTTTAGTTTATTATAAAATTTATATTTAAAAAATAATAAATAAATAACAAAATATTAAATAAGCTTATTTAAAAAATAATTATTTAATATAAAAGAAATAAATTATTATTTATCAAATTTATGAATATATTATATAAATTAGATATGGGATAATAAAAGAAAAAGAAGGTGATGATGTGGTGGTTTGTAATAGTTTATTGTTGAAAGAAAATGTTGCTTTGGATTGGTTGGGGTTTGGTTTTGGACGGGGTTTATTGTTGTAGATGCTCAATACATCCGAATTTTGTTTAAATACATAAGCATGCATTGGGAAAAAAACACTTAGTCGATACCAAGTGATATTGACAGATTGTTTGACGCATTTTAGCACCTTCACACTCTTAGACACACTTTTCTTTTACTAAAAGTATCTGAACTTTTTGTGTAAAATATTGGATTTTTAAGAGTTCGGCCTCCGCTTATTTGAATTTTGGGAGTTCGGCCTCACCAAGTATTTGTTCAAGCTCCGTCACTACACACCTTAATATGTTTCTTCTACCCAACAAGCGGATGTTGTTTTTACATTAAGCACTTTATAATCTTAATTTTAATAATTATTCATTAGTGAGCCCATTTTAAATTGATGTAAAAAAAAAAGTTAACATGGTAAAACAAATGCAAGTACATTTCCTCCCAAGTTTGAACAAGCAGAGTAGCAATATAGTGTGTGGCTATGTTCTCTCCTGTAAAAGTAACTATGACCCATTTATTGTACTACAATAACATCATTGTAGCACAATAATTTCTGCTTTTACAACAAACCTTTAGTGGTTGATTAGTAAAGTTTAAACTATGCTTGAATAATAGAGGATGTAGATTGAAGCCTCTTTATTAATACAATTCTATATAATATAGAGAAAGAAATAGAGGAAATAACAAAAATATCACTATATTGGAATCTCTATAATAGAGAAAATTTCATAGATACTAAAGTATACCTCTATATTTATAAGCTAATATCCAAACCTCTATATTTTTATTTGGAGTGTGTAGGAAAGAGAAAAATAATAACAAAATAAGTGTTTAATAGTAAGATAGGATATAGAGAGAGAGTTTGATGGGAGGGGTTTTGAAAAATAAACATAATTTAAAGAAAAAATATATATATATATATATATATATATATATATATATATATATATATATATATATATAGTTAAATTATATAGATGGAGATGAAGGCTCGGATATGAATTATATAGTTATAAGAGTAATTATTTAATTTCATGTATCATTGAATTATATTTCAGGAAGAGTTAAATTAAATTAATGACCAAATGTATTCATTATACCTCCCCATCTAACATTTTTTCTGAAACATATATCCTTCACCTCTGATATAGAGAGGACACATCGTAGTTTCATCTCTATCGTAAAGGTGGATGGTTCAAATCCTGCAAAGTACAAGTATAAAAATATATTAGAATATGTTAGTTTGTCAATAAATTTATTATTTTAGTTTGAAGAGTAATATAACATAACATCATCCTCTTTTTTGGTCTATTTGTGAGTACTCATTGTCCCCGTTAAAATCCGTCCCAATATCTTACACGGTATGAGTGGATGTGATAAGGAGTGGTTAAACACTTGAGAGTGGCAAACTAAAAAATCAACCAATGAGAGTGTGCCACGTCAATCAGAGAAAAATGTTTAAACTTTGGTGAAAAGTGTTGGCAATAGTTTAGACATTTGGTGAAGTGGTAAACTTTTTAAATAAAAAAAAAGGGAAAAAATGTGATTGGTTGAGATTGGAATGGACCCCACCTCACACTACCCCCCTCTCTCTTCTTCCTCCTTTGCCGCGTCGGCAAACCCTCACCGAATTGGTGAAGGTTTGATCGGTAAAATTCATTGGCATTCGTTTGCCACTGCCACCAAATCGGGGAAGTGGGTTTGCCGCCCCCCACTCCCTACACCCTAAAAGTTTATAAATATCACATGTATAGAAATATCTTAAACGATGCAGGTATAGAAATATTTTGGAGTAGGTTAAGTCACCGTTAAAAAAATCATCTTAGTTTGACGAGTTATCTAATATAACATGATCATCTCTCTTCGTGTATTTGCGAATCCAAAATGTCCCCATTAAAATATGTTCCAATATCTTAAACTGTATGAGTGGTTGTGATACAAGTTTATAACACCGGTCAACGTAATGATATTGTATAAATCATTTAAAAGACTATGTTTAATGCGGCAGCACCTCCATATGTCACCACCTCCGATCTATTAAACCATTACACCGTTTTTAACATGGGGAGCCAAGTCCCCCTTCTTCGTTAATGCAGTTGCGGGCGAGAGAAGGTGGAGCCACTTACAAACCAACCAATCACACATTGTTTTTTTATTTGTTTTTTAGTTAAAATCACTACACCCATGTAAAAAATAGTTTAGTTAAAGGCTAATTATCTAGTTAGTAATGATATTGTAAGATTAAATATATTTATTTTATATTTAATCTAGTAGCCATTATAATCATTTACATTATATGGATCAAAATATACAACAATCCTATTAAATAATTAGTTGGTAATTGTTGATGGGCCTAATTACCCTTATTAACTAATTAGGGTTTTCTCCTGGGTGCATATATAAGGAGAATAATGTGGAGGTTAAAGGGTTAGACAATTTCACAAACCCTAATAGCACATAACATCAATCTCGCCTCCCTCTCCATAACCGATTCCCTTGTCGGTTTCTTATCATCACCATCATTAGATTGCACCATAAGGAGGAACCAGACCAAGATGACAATCATGTCAAAACTTATTGCTGTGTCTCCATCTGGATTCTCTGTTGGCCTGTACTGCTGCAATCAGGTATGTTTTCATGTTTTCCTTTATGTCTAAACAGAACTGAACCAACAGATATGACACTTTAATAACATGTAGTTACCCTTAGTCTAAGTTTCAACGCGAGGTCATGGTTATTATAAACAAACATCACTTTTATAAGAGGGTCACTCTATATAAAGCAACATGTAGTCATGCTCATTAACAATATAGGATTTGTTTAAATGTCATATTGGAACAGCACAACTTAACAAACGTGACAATATGTTTAAGAATTGTATCATATTTTTCAAAGGCTAGAATTACCTAAAGTCTTAGAATTATGTAAATTTACCTTTTTATTTGCCATATGTATTATAATACAGTGTCGTAATAAAATAATTTATTAAAACCACAAATAAACTTATGAAATGTTATTCAACCTAAATAGCATTTGTCTGTGTATATATATATATGGTGGGTTAATGTAAAAATGGATGGTTTTGTGAGAAGTGTCAAAAGTATTTTAAGCGCTCAGATCTTGTAGTTAATGGTTGAGATTAAAAAGAGCTTAATTATGTTTTATTTATTTGACAAATTTGTCTAGATTAGGGGTAATAGTGTCTTTTATATTGTATTGTTTAAACAAGAAAGTGTCATCAACCTCAATGCACATGCAAGTTCCACTCGTCAATAAATTTTTATACGTAACTTTAAAAAAAAACACCATAATAAGGTAATAACGAGGTTTTTATCTTTAATATGAGTATCATGTTGCTATATTGTAAGGCCATATAATTGAGTAGGTTTACGCTTGTCTTTATCAAAAACACAGTTATAAGTATTGGACTTAGTTCTTCTAGGGGGTTAGATAGTATTGGGTTAATTTGTCTAGAGTGTACGGTTTGGGCTTGGCCCAGTTTGTATTTAGGTCACCCTATATAACTATAAATAGGGTGTACCTAGGTCATTTTTTCTAGGTTGGTGATTCTAGTTGTTGATTGTTTTGTGTTTTGAACGAGTTGTACCAGACAAACCAAAGAGGTTGTGTGCAACATATTAATACAATCGACATATTCATCTTCTTGTTCATCACCTTCTTAGTTTTCCGTACATTGATTGTGATTGTGATATCCGATTGATAGTTTTTGGACTTACAATTGGTATCAGAGCCTAAGAAGTTTTTCGAAGGCTCGGTTTTCTAGATATTACTCGAAGAACAAGAAGAAAGGTGTGATTAGATTCGAATAACAATCAAGAAGACGAAGAACTGTGTTGAAGATCAAGAATAGTTGAAAACTTTCGTATTTTGATCTGTTTTGGGAAGGAAGATATTGATTTTGCTGATTTTTCGGAGTTTTGGTGGAAAGATCCCATAAAATTTGAATTCTGATTTGTTTCCTTGATTTTCGGGATTTAGTTTGTTGATTTCTTTACAAGGAAGCTAGTGTACAGGTTTAAAAATCTTAGCGTGCGATCCAAGAGGTTTAGTGTGCGGCCCAAGAGGTTCAGTGTGCGGTCCAATAGCAAGTGTGCGACCCAACAGTCAGTGTGCGGTCCAAACTAACAAGTGTGCGGCCCAACTATACACGTGTATGGCCCAAGTTACCTATTGTGTGGCCCAAACTATAGTGTGCGACTTCAGTGTATGCGGCCCGAACTATAGCGTGTTAGTGTGAGCAAAGGTGGAATTTTAATCAGCTGACGTGTTCGGTTTTAAACGTATTTAAGGCATGAAATCCCGAAAAAGGTTTTCGACATTATATATTATTGGACTCGAAATTTTGAGACGATTCTAAGGGTACGATTTGGTAAAAACAGTTTTCGGTTAGTTTTCGAACGTTTTTAATGGTCCGGTTCGGTAAAAACAGACATTTCCGGGGGATCACAGTTTAGCAACTTAGAAATGTCTTCTCAAATTCATGACTTCACTCCCACTCCCACCAAGGTATGTGTTGATAACATTTGCTGTACTAGTGCCTGTAGAGAGAAGGTAAGTGGCTACAAAGAACATGCCAACTCATAAATTATGCAACTGTAATTATCCAAATTTGATATATATCAGATCAAAAAGAAAATCAATGGATACAAGGATATGGTGGAGGCACAAAAACGTGATATCTGGCAGTTGCATAAAGATTTGAGTCAAGAAAAATGTAGGCATCTCCACTTTAAAGAACTTTCAGAAAAATTAACTGTTAAACTTGATTCTCTAAAATCAACTTTTGAAAATACAAAGTTTAATTTTAAAAAGTTTAACGTTTCAAGTGAAAAAGTTGAGAAAATGATAAATATACAGTAAAAAAGAAACTAAGTGATGCGTGCTAGTGTGTATATATTTTAGATGTATATTTAAGTCCTTTTTTACACTTTTAGCCAAGTTTTAAATTTATAAAACACGATATTCACTAACACTAAACACACATATGGGCAAGTGCACCCATTGTGGACGTAGTATAGTGTTGGTAAGATACCGAGGTCGTCCAAGGACACAAGAGCTTTTAGTACCGGTTTATCCTCAACGTCTAATCAAATCAAAAAGTTAGAAAAGATTTTTTTTTAAACTAAGAGAATGAAAACTAACTAAATGCTGAAAAATAAAATAAAAATAAAAACAGATAGACAAGATGAATCACTTGGACCCGACTCGTGTATTAGTATAACCTTTGATTATTTTCGCACTTTTGCACTTATTTAAGATATTATCTTAGTTATTGTAGTAGGCCCCTCTTTTGAAGGCGACGTTACCCTCAACCCAGTAGTTTAAGTCAGCAAGGATACAATCCTAAAAGGTCGGATTATTGAAAGATAATGAATTAAGTTATTAATGCAAATTATGGTAGGCCCCTCTTTTGGAGGTGACGTTACCCTCGACTAAGTAGTCTGAGTCAGCAGGGATACAGTCCTAAATAGCCGGGTTATAGTATTAATAGTAATTAACTTATGAGGGGGTCAAAGAGTTTGGATCCCCGCCATCCAATACCTATGGGCATTGAAGGAGATCCTACTAAATTTGACCCAGGTCCCTTGCAGGACCTCTAAACGCTGAACAAAGGCAAGACCCTTACCAAACCGTTCCCTTAACCCCCGACCAGGTAGCCAACATACCTCCATATAGACCGTGGAGATATGAATGGTGAAAATCTTTTATTTTATATAGACAGTAAAATAATGCCAAGACACCACGGACAAACGATAAGGAAAGATCACCTTCAACATAAGCAACTAGTTATTAAAGTCATTAATACAAAACCAAATAAAAAGTGCAAAAGATTGAAAATAAAAAGTATTATACTAAACACTTGTCTTCACCAAGTGATGTAAGAGACTTAGGCAAACATGGCCTTGATTGTCAAGAACTCTTACGATCAATCTTGGATCCCGAGACGACTCACATACTCTATGATGGACAATGGATGATGGTGGTGGATGATGGTGTTTTGATGGGGGTGGGTGGTGGATGAAGTGTGAGAGAGGTGGTGTGCCAAGGGATGAGTTGCAATGAAACCAAACACTCCTATTTATAGGCTGAACAGAAGGCTGGGCACGGCCCCGTGTCCGCTGGACACGGCCCCGTGCCTGTCTGACACTCTCTCTCTTCATTAATTGTAATTCGCAATTACAATTAATGCGCCTGCTGTACTTTCACCACACCCCCGTGTTCACTGGGCACGGCCCCCTGGTGGGCAATAGAAGCTTCTATAGGTTTGTCTTTTCTGCTGCTTCTTGGGCACAGCCCCGTGCTGGCTGAGCACGGGGCGTGTTCAGTCTTCTGCCTTCTCTATTTCGCTTGGGAGGATGCTGTTGAGGGGTCGGGCAATCCACTTATGTTCCTTTTCTTGTATTTATGTTAGATTTAGCTGTCATTTTGCTTCTTTTGTGAATTTGAGCTCATTTAATCCTGAAAATACAAAAGGAAGACAAAAACACTCTTTTTCCAACATTAGTACTTAAAAAGGGTTAGTTTTATGCCTCATTTGATGTAATTTATATGTTGCATTTTACACACATCAAATACCCCCACACTTGAATTTTTGCTTGTCCTCAAGCAAAACTCTTTAATACGTGGCTTACACTCCCAAATGGAATGGGTAGAAGAGAAGGTTTTGGCTTGTCATAGAGTGTCGGGAATCCAAGATCTTTTTGGTTTTATTTTTATTTATTTACAATCCTATTCGTTATGATTTATTTAGAACGTTTCATAGGATAAATTACTTATTTGGGCATAGCATGCCTTTTTAAAATTCCCTTTATATACAAGTTCACATACCTCACGGGAGAAATCACTCACACTCGGCCGAAGGTGTATTTTTAGTGAATCACTCGAGAGCGGCGTGGAACTTATTCCTACCATAGGCTTGCCAAGCAATCAATCCTCCTCCTTTTTAACTTGTTACCTTTGTAAATATCAAGAGGACTTTTTGGGTAAAGGCTTGGGCTAAAGGTGGGTAGTTGGGTTAGTGGTTAGTAGAAAAGGGCGAAAAGCGTAAAAAGCGTCAGTTTTCGTAAAACATTTTGTTTTAGTGACTTTTTATTCTTAATGAAGTATTTCTTCAAACAAGCCTTTTGTTTTAAAAGCTTTGTTTGTTTATTTCTAACTTCATCATCATTTTTTTTTATTTTTTTATTTATTTTTTTTAGTCACACGAAAACCGAGCTTGTTACTAAAATAAAGGGTAAAAATAAAAATGGTTTTGGTGGGTAAAGGATTTTAGGGTAAAGAAATGAAAGATTTAGGCTCAAAAGGGGTTAACTAGGGGGAGTTTTTTGGTAGGTGAAAAGAAAAATAAAAATAATGGTTTTGAAAGAAAAAGGGTTAGTCCTAATGCCTCCATCATTTACTTACTTGGGTTTAAGTTGGTAAGGACCGGGAATGAATCGTCGTGGCAAGTTCTAGAGTCGTAAGAACCAAGCGGCTATTCACACAAGAAATGAAAAATGAGCATTTAGTCTAAAGATGTGTTTTTGTATGCTCAATAAAGGCTCAAAACTCACTTTTTATGGGAATGGGTTTTTTTATGTGATCAAGTATATATAATCGAATTTTAACTAAGCTTGTCATGCCGTTTCATAATTTTCTTATGTTAGTTCTTTTTTTATCATGACGCTATCGGTTGTAAACTTGCAAAAATATAACCTTATTAATCTTAGAATTCACAACTTAAACTTTAGACAAGTAAAAAAATGAAAATTTTGAAAAAATTTGGGGTGATTAGCGGTTCCAATAGAGTTTTGTGTAAGGCTTGTTATTAGGACTTGAAAAAATTTCAAGGTTTTAGCATCCCTCCCCCCACAGTTAAATTACACATTGTCCTCAATGTGTCCCAAAAATAAATTTTTAGGTTGATTGAATATGTAACATGGTGTTTAAAAGCAAAAATTTATGTTACTGGCAGTCTGGACACGGCCCCGTGTCCGTTGGACATGACCCCGTGGTGAACTGCCAGTAATGAAAACTTATAGAAGATGGACACGGGGGCGTGGTGGCTAGGCACGGCCCCGTGTCTGGCAAAAATCTGCAGGAAAGTAACCAAACAGCAGGTCTGGGAGGTGAGCACGGGGGCGTGTCGGCTGGACACGTCCCCGTGTGGACAGTCTGTAAGCCTGAAAAATAGGTTCCTTCCTCCGGTTTTTCCATCCTGGCTTTATGAGTGCTAAGGCTTAGCACTCTAAGCCTCAGTTTGTACCTGTTTCATCACTAAATTCCACACCAAGCAACACAAACATCCTACATTACCATAGTTAATTGTTCCAAGCATAAAGTAAAAGAAAAATAAAGCGGAAAATAAAAGTAGTCAAGGAAAGTAAATTGTTCAACACTTGGCACGCAGGCCACAAACTGTTCGATAGATAAAGGTACTTTAACCTGTGGGCTCACCATCAACCCGCTCATGCTCCTTCAATCCCCTAGTCCATGTCCTCGTCGCTGTCATCACCTCCATTCCCCTGACCTGCCATATACTTCCGGATGCTGCCGATATCGTCTTGTATGTCGTTGATGTTTCATTCGATAGCTCCTACCCGGTGGTATGTATTGTTGGCAAGGTTGTAGGTGTTCCTGGTACACATAAGGTTTTCCTGCAAAAGATCATGTAAGCTTTTAAAGTTAGGAAAACCGCCTCCTTGTGAGGAGGATTGACCCGGATCACCATGTGGTTGATACTGGTAGTGAGGAGGTGGTGCGTGAAGAACTAGGGCCTCTTGTGGGTTCCATGCATAGCCTTGCGTCCTTTGGAAGCTCACTGACCCGTCTTCTGCCTCATAAAGTAAGTTCATGGCTCGGCAAATGTGGTAGTCAACCCGTCCCGACCATGGGCTTCTCTCGAAGGACCTAGGGATTCGCGTGAAGTGCTTGAAGAGGCGGTACACCCATCCTCCAAAGAAGATAGGTGTTGGAGCACGAGCAAGGCGGTTGAGATGCATGTTTCGTAGCAGGAGATATGGAACATCGAGAGGCTTCCGGTTGTGGATACAGTGAAGGACAACCAAATCTTTCAACCCTACAACGCCACTACTGTCGTGACGTTGGTTAAGAGAGTAGGCGAGGAGCCTGTGAATGTAGCAATACAGTGGGTCCCTCAGCTTGGTACTCTTGGTGCTGCTAGGGTTGTAGATTCCTTCGCCGATTTGGGCCCATGCAGTTTGACGTTCATTTTCATCCAAATCTCGTAATCCCCCGGTATTTTCCTCATTTCCCGACTCCTCTTCCCCATACAGTCCCACTATAGCTCCAAACTGTGCCATAGAGATCGAGTACCTCGTCCCGCCACACCGAAATGCAACCCCTTCATTGTCGAACGGGTCACACCTTGAAGTGAAGGTAAAAGTACTATAGAACTCCATGGTGCATTGATGCACCGACCGAAGCCGAGTGTTTAACGCAACTGCTAGTGGTCCCGTAACGATGTTGTTGAATCGGTCCAGCTGGTTTACCAAGGTTAACAGGTCCGTGCATGCTCGTCTAGGGTACTCCTCGGGTCTTGTTTGAAGTAACTCGTACCTTGCCCTAGCATCGAGCTCACTTGCATTAAACCTTGTGAACTTTGCCATCTGAAAGAATACACCAAAAGTTAGCACGAAACAGTGAGATTCTGAAAGAAACTGCAAACAGTGGGCTGGACACGGCCCCGTCTTCAGCGGGCACGACCCCGTGTCCAGACGTCTGTAACCCAAAAACTTCATTTTTCGTCCCGGTCCCGGAAATCTGAAAATTTTTGGTCAAGTAAGTGCGGTTTCCCCCGAAAATGAAACCCCAAGTGCCGTTTTCCCAAAATAACCCGTTTACCCCTTCAATTTCATCTTTTTCGGTTCAAAAACAAGGGTTTGAGGTTTTAGTGAGAAATCGGGAAAATCTATCAACAATTCAAGTGTACTTACTCCCCATTACACTAATCTAAACTAATACTAATAGATTATATCAAAAATTTTGAGTTTGATCCGGATGAACTTGAAGAACCCTAGATTTTTCCCAAATTTTTGATGTTTAACTACATGCAAGTAACTAATCTAACTACTAATGATGATAGAATCATACCTTGATGTTGTTAAACGTAGAGGTATCGTCGGAAATATGCGGAAAATCGCCTTAAACCAGAGCGTTTTCGACAAAACGGGGCGTGTGGAATGAGGTAACTGTTATGAAATGAGGGTTTTATCCCAACAGTTGCGTCGACACGGCCCCGTGTCCAGCAGACACGGCCTCGTGCCGAGCAAAAGTTTGAATTTTTTTTTGTGCTCGTGTGAGTGCCCCTTTTTTTCCGAAGACATGGTTAGAAGACTTACCGGCTTCGATGTATACTCGCTTGTTTGTAACATATCGGGTATGATGTGGGTGCTTTTCATTCGTTAATCGTTTGAAGCGAGATCTCCTCCTCTTCATCCTCAATGGATCCTCGGTAGAGTTTTAGCCGTTGGCCATTGACTTTAAATGGAATACCATTTCGAGTTTTAATTTCGACTGCACCGTGAGGAAAAACATGGGTGACGGAAAAAGGTCCTGACCACCTAGATTTTAGTTTACCAGGAAATAATCGAAGTCGTGAATTAAACAACAGAACTTGGTCTCCTACCCGAAATTCATTAGGCTTAATATATTTATCGTGTAAATTTTTCATTCTTTCCTTATAAATTTCGGAGTTAGAGTATGCATAATTCCTTAATTCGTGTAATTCATTCATTTGACAGAATCGATTTTTACCTGCAGTTTCTAAGTCTAAGTTTACGCTTTTTATTGCCCAGTAGGCCCTGTGAGCTATTTCTACTGGCAAATGATAACTTTTTCCATAGACAAGCTTATATGGGGTTGTGCCTATAGCGGTTTTATAAGCAGTTCGAAAAGCCCATAAAACATCATCTAATTTATCAGCCCATTCCTTTTTATTTAACCCTACGGTTTTTTCAAGTATTCATTTTAAACCTCGGTTAGTCACTTCGGCTTGTCCATTTGTTTGAGGGTGATATGCTGTTGAGACCCGGTGATAGACCCCATACCTTGTTAAGATTTTTTCGAGTTGATGATTGCAAAAATGGGTACCCCTATCACTTATCAAAGCTTTTGGTATTCCAAAACGAGAGAATAATTTTTTCAGAAATTTTACCACTACTCTTCTATCGTTTGTTGGAAGAGCTTCGGCCTCTGCCCATTTAGACAATTAATCGACTGCCACAAGTATATATTTGTTTCCTTTTGATGGTGGGAAGGGTCCCATGAAATCGAGTCCCCACACATCAAAAATTTCACAAACGAGAATGCCATTTTGAGGCATTTCGTTTTTGGAAGAAATATTACCTGATCTTTGGCAAGCATCACATGTCTTTACAAGATCTTGTGCATCTTTGTAAATGGTTGGCCAATAAAATCCTGAATCAAATACCTTTCATGTGGTACTAGTGGCACCATGATGCCCTCCGTATGGACCTTCATGACAATGACGGAGAATTCTTCGTGCTTCATTACCACGGACACACCTTCAGATGAGTTGGTCGGCACACATTTTGAAAAGATAAGGGTCTTCCCAAAAGTAATGCTTTACATCAGCAAAGAATTTCTTTCTTTGATGATGCGGCCATCCTTTGGTGACTATACCGCTAGCTAAATAATTAGCATAGTCGGCATACCATGGTTCTTGTCTGCTTTCCATCATTTCCAAGGATTCTGTGGGAAATTTTTCGTTGATCTGCTCGTCCCTGGTTGCCTCCAAAGCTGGGTCTTCTAGGCGTGAAAGATGATCTGCAGCAGTGTTTTCTGCCCCTCTTTTGTCTTTGATTTCAATGTCGAACTCTTGGAGGAGTAGAATCCATCTGATCAAACGGGGTTTTGCGTCTTGTTTCTTGAAGAGGTATTGGATAGCTGCATGATCTGTATAGACTACAGTTTTAGAAAGAACAAGATAAGAACGGAATTTATCAAAAGCAAATACCACAGCTAGTAACTCTTTTTCTGTAGTTGTGTAATTTTCTTGTGCATCGTTAAGTGTTTTACTAGCATAATAGATTGGGTGGAAATGCTTCTCTTTTCGTTGTCCCAAGACTGCTCCAACAGCAAAGTCACTTGCATCACACATGATTTCGAAAGGAAATTTCCAATCAGGCGCTATCATGATAGGTGCATTGACTAGCATTTCCTTGAGGGTTAGAAATGCTTGATTGCAATCCTTGTCAAAGATGAAAGGTGCATCTTTTTCAAGTAATTTTGTTAGAAGTCTTGAAATTTTTGAAAAGTCCTTGATAAACCTTCTATAAAATCCGGCATGCCCTAAGAAACTTCTGATTGCTCTAACGGAGGATGGTGGAGGTAATCGAGAAATAGTTTCTATTTTTGCTCGATCAACTTCCATACCTTCGCTTGAGATTTTATGACCGAGTACTATTCCCTCTGTTACCATAAAATGGCATTTTTCCCAGTTAAGGGCGAGGTTAGTTTCCTCACATCGGGATAGCATTCGTTCAAGGTTATCGAGGCATTGGTCATATGAGTCTCCAAAGATAGAAAAGTCGTCCATGAAGACTTCCATTGTCTTTTCTATCATGTCATGGAAAATGGCTACCATACAACGTTGGAATGTTGCAGGTGCATTACATAGACCGAATGGCATGCGTCGATAGGCGAAAGTTCCGTAGGGGCATGTGAAAGTTGTCTTTTCTTGGTCTTCAGGTGCTATTGGGATTTGAAAGTAACCTGAAAAACCATCCAAAAAACAGTAAAATTTATGACCGGATAGTCGTTCTAACATTTGATCAATGAAGGGCAAAGGAAAGTGGTCTTTCCTTGTCGCTTCATTTAATCGTCTATAGTCTATACAAACTCTCCATCCTGTGACGGTTCTTGTCGGTATTAATTCATTTTTTCATTAGTTATTACCGTCATACCTCCTTTCTTTGGGACTACTTGGACGTGACTTACCCATGGACTATCGGAGATAGGATAGATTAGTCCGGCGTCAAGTAGCTTGATGTCTTCATTTTTAACCACTTCTTGCACATTGGGATTTACTCTTCGTTGTGGTTGAATTACTGTTTTGTAGTCATCATTCATTAAAATTTTGTGCGTGCACATGGAAGGACTTATTCCTTTAATATTTACAAGCTTCCAAGCAATCGCATTTTTGTGTTTTTTAAGAAGATTAACTAATTTTTCTTTTTCTACGCTACTTAATTTAGATGAAATAATTACAGGTAAATTACCATCTTTGTCTAGAAAAGCATATTCCAAACCTTTAGGAAGTTCTTTGAGCTCAATGGGTGGGTCTTTAGGAGACACCTTATTTTGTGGCTTATCTAGATCAAGAACCTTAAAAGTTTGTTCTATGGCGACCTCTTCTTCAACAAAGTGGTCATCTTCTTCAGTTGTATCGGGTGGCTCATCTTCATCTTCAATTAGGGGGTCATTATTACCAAAAGGATATTTCATTGAACGCTCAAGATCTATGCTCCTTTTGAATGCCCCTAATTGAAGAGGTAGATTGTTAAATTTCCGGTTTTTCAAAGCTTCATGAGTTTTCACAAAAGGTTTTCCTAAGACTAGAGGAGCGTCATCGAGGATGACAAAGTCGGTTGGAATAACCATTTGATTTGTTTGAACCAAGACATCCTCAACTATACCGATTGATTTTATTACCTTCCGATCGGATAGAAAAATGGGTATTTGAAGTGGAGAAAAATCACTAATACTTAATTTTTCAAAAATATAGTTAGGCATTATGTTAACACAAAGATCTTTATCAATGGTGATATTACTAATAAAAGAATTTTGAAAGAAACATGGAACCGGTGTAATGTTAATTTCAAACGGATTTTCTTTTATTAACGAGGTTTGATCATTAGTTAACTTAACACTTACCATTTCTTTAATTTTAGTATTAGTGTTTAGCTCTTTTAAAAACTTGGCATGAGGGGTTACTAAACAATGATTTTCAAAAGAAGGTGACAAGAGATTAATTTCTTCAAAATTAGACTCTTCTTGAATTTTAATATTATCGGCCTCACCTTTTTCGTTGTTTAACTCATGTGTCGGTTTTTACTTTCTTGTTCTTCCATTTTTACATTTTCAACTATTTCTTTTAATTCCTCTCTTGCGCGGGACTCCTCTTCCCTTGCGCGAGATTCTTTTATGCAACGTTCAATAGTTTTAATGTGTTCAAATATCCTATTGGTCACTTCGATGATAGAAAAAGGATTGGGATCCTCAAAGCTTGAATACGGTTGTTCGATCCTTGGTTCCTCATAGTACTCATATGAAGTAGATGGTTCACACCATTGTTCTTCATTGTAAGCATATGATGGATAAGGGTCGTAATTTTGTTCTTCATAGTACTCATATGAGGTGGGTTGTTCACACCATGGTTCCTCATAATAAGTATATGAAGGTGGCGGCTCATATCTTGACTCTTCAAAGTATGAGTATGAAGGCTCATACCTTGGTTCATCAAAATATGAGTATGAGGGAGGAGGTTCATACCTTTGGTCTTCATAGGATGTGTATGAAGTTGATGGCTCGTACCTGGGCTCCTCATAATAGTTGTATGAAGCGGATGGTTGAAACAAGTTACAATATTGTACCGAGTGCGGGTTTCCACAATTAGTGCAATAGTCTCTCATATAATCATCCTCCTCATAGGTGTAGTTGTAACCTCCTGAGTATTGATCCATAAGAATCACTCAGCAGACCACAACTGAGTCTCGGGAACAGAAAACAAAAACAAAGACGGAAACAGAAGCTGGACACGGCCCCGTGTTGGGTCAACACGGCCCCGTGTTCAGGATCTGTATCTGGGCGTTTTAATTAAAGTTACTGGTCACGTTGGACACGGAGGCGTGTTCAGTGAGCACGGCCCCGTGTTCAGACTCTGTATCTGGGTATCTAACTAAAAATATGCAGCACGGGGGCGTGTTCAGTGAGCACGGCCCCGTGTTCAGGCTACTGTAAATGCAAACTAAACGAAAATGCAGAAAAATGTGCGTGAGTTTTAAAAAGGTTTTGAAAAACTGATTAGGCCGTTGATTTTAAGCTTTCTTAAAATCCTTGTGTCCTCGGCAGCGGCGCCAAAAACTTGATGCGTGCTAGTGTGTATATATTTTAGATGTGTATTTAAGCCCTTTTTTACACTTTTAGCCAAGTTTTAAATTTATAAAACACGATATTCACTAACACTAAACACACATATGGGCAAGTGCACCCATCGTGGACGTAGTATAGTGTTGGTAAGATACCGAGGTCGTCCAAGGACACAAGAGCTTTAAGTACCGGTTTATCCTCAACGTCTAATCAAATCAAAAAGTTAGAAAAGATTTTTTTTAAACTAAGAGAATGAAAACTAACTAAATGCTAAAAAATAAAATAAAAATAAAAACAGATAGACAAGATGAATCACTTGGACCCGACTCGTGTATTAGTATAACCTTTGATTATTTTCGCACTTTTGCACTTATTTAAGAGATTATCTTAGTTATTGTAGTAGGCCCCTCTTTTGAAGGCGACGTTACCCTCAACCCAGTAGTTTGAGTCAGCAAGGATACAATCCTAAAGGGTCGGATTATTGAAAGATAATAATTAAGTTATTAATGCAAATTATGGTAGGCCTCTCTTTTGGAGGTGACGTTACCCTCGACTAAGTAGTCTGAGTCAGCAGGGATACAGTCCTAAATAGCCGGGTTATAGTATTAATAGTAATTAACTTATGAGGGGGTCAAAGAGTTTGGATCCCCGCCATCCAATACCTATGGGCATTGAAGGAGATCCTACTAAATTTGACCCAGGTCCCTTGCAGGACCTCTAAACGCTGAACAAGGGCAAGACCCTTACCAAACCGTTCCCTTAACCCCCGACCAGGTAGCCAACATACCTCCATATAGACCGTGGAGATATGAATGGTGAAAATCTTTTATTTTATATAGACAGTAAAATAATGCCAAGACACCACGGACAAACGATATGGAAAGATCACCTTCAACATAAGCAACTAGTTATTAAAGTCATTAATACAAAACCAAATAAAAAGTGCAAAAGATTGAAAATAAAAAGTATTATACTAAACACTTGTCTTCACCAAGTGATGTAAGAGACTTAGGCAAACATGGCCTTGATTGTCAAGAACTCTTACGATCAATCTTGGATCCCGAGACGACTCACACACTCTATGATGGACAATGGATGATGGTGGTGGATGATGGTGTTGTGATGGTGGTGGGTGGTGGATGAAGTGTGAGAGAGGTGGTGTGCCAAGGGATGAGTTGCAATGAAACCAAGCACTCCTATTTATAGGCTGAACAGAAGGCTGGGCACGGCCCCGTGTCCGCTGGACACGACCCTGTGCCTGTCTGACACTCTCTCTCTTCATTAATTGTAATTCGCAATTACAATTAATGCGCCTGCTGTACTTTCGCCACGCCCCCGTGTTCACTGGGCACGGCCCCGTGGTGGGCAATAGAAGCTTCTATAGGTTTGTCTTTTCTGCTGCTTCTTGGGCACGGCCCCGTGCTGGCTGAGCACGGGGCGTGTTCAGTCTTCTGCCTTCTCTATTTCGCTTGGGAGGATGCTGTTGAGGGGTCGGGCAATCCACTTATGTTCATATTCTTGTATTTATTTTAGATTTAGCTGTCTTTTTGCTTCTTTTGTGAATTTGAGCTCATTTAATCCTGAAAATACAAAAGGAAGACAAAAACACTCTTTTTCCAACATTAGGACTTAAAAAGGGTTAGTTTTATGCCTCATTTGATGTAATTTATATGTTGCATTTTACACACATCACTAAGAATAAGGGTTGGGATTTGTATGCACTCCTCCACCATACAATCATTCCTATACCTTTATGCCTATGACTGAAGATAAGATTGCCAACATTCCTGACATGGTCTATGGGCGGGTGTGTAATGTGAAGGTTAAACCTGAAAACCCAAGAAGATCAAAAGTACAAGGCCCGATAAATCTGAAATCAAGTTAGACAAACAGGCCTTTAATAAAGCTTTTGTAAAGCCTGCTGATGTCTCAAGATAGACTGAGATTCTAAATTTTGAGAAAAATATTGATGTGGATAAACATCTTCAAGTGTTAAACTATAATGAATCACTTGTTTCTCAAAATCAACCTGAATTGCAAAATCAAAAGAATGAGTCTCAAACTAAATCGACCAATTTTGAGTTTGCTATGATGAACAATCTGGCTAAGTTTATCAAAGAGTTTGAATCTAGAAAACCATCTGAATCAACTATTTCATCTGACTCTACATGTGATTCTTCAGAAACAGCTAATTCTAAAAACTCAAAATTAGTTGAATCTGCTGAATTTAGTGATAAGTCATCTGAAATAGTTGAATCAGAACCTACAACAACAGAATCAAAACCAACAACAGAAGCCTCTGTTGAATCTAGTGATACGTCACCTGTTGAATCAGAACCGACATTAGAAGCCGTTGTTCAGCCACAAAATGTTATAAATTTTGAATCTGCTGAACAAAAGGTGTCAATTGAAACTGACAGCTTCAATGCTACAGATTCAACTGACACTGTTTATGAGAAAGTGAAAGTTACTAACCTGGTTACTTCATCTGCAGAACATGTGATTATAGAGGATTGGGTTGAGGGGGATGATATTGTTTGCGAAGAAACTGTTGATATTTGTTTAAAAACATCAAATTTGTCTGTTCATGCTCCTCCATATATGAAAAAGGTTGCTTCTAAGCTAGTTTTGAAAGGCCCATCAGATAAATACGTGCCTCCAAAACCAACAGTTTCAAATGACATTTCTAAATCTAACAGTGAATGTTTTAACTGTTGTAGACAGAGACATATGAAGCAGGGCAGAAAGTTGGAAAAATCTGCAAACAAATCATCCAACAGATCTTATAACTCAAATTCTTCATCAGTTGGATCGAATGGATCAGGATATGCTCATTATGTGAAGAAGCAAACATGTTACAACTGTCGCATACCCGGTCACATTGCAAGGACTTGCACACATCGTCCCTATATGCCATATTATACACAGAATCAGAGGATTACATCAAGAGATAGATCTTATTCTAAGCCAATGAAGGTTGAAAAGCCCAAGGCAATGATGAATAAGCATCCCAGGGTTAAACCATTTGATAGGGATTGGAATGTTGCGAAAGCTAAAAGAAAACAAGCTTTGAAAACTAAACAAGTTTTGACAATTAATAAGGTTGAAAAGCAAACTGTTTTACAAAAGGCACCTAAGAAATTAGAAAAGTCTAAACAAATTTGGAAAGCAAAACATAAAGCAGCGACATCACCAATCCCTGAAACAAAAGGGGACATGTGCTTTCGAGAAGTAGGAAATGCCTTAGTTAAATAAATTGGATCATATTTTTTGGTCATGACTTTGAAATTTTGGTATGGATTGTTTAAGATAATCTATGGTATGTGTGACACTTTAATTTGATCATGCTTTAAATATTTAAAAGTTATATTCATTGTCATGAGCTATGGACAATTATTATGCTCCGACTAATAATCCGCTGCAGGTCGGGGTGTGACATCTAGCACGTCATTGTGGATCCACTTGCTGCCTAGTTCCCCACGTCTATGGGTTATATTCTGGTATCACCACCATCATTAGATTCTCTCTTTGGGACTTTGAGTCTCGCGTAGTCATATATTCACATAGACATATAATATCTTTATTCACATATTCTCATGATCGTATCATTTTATCTGGTATGTATTAATTATTGTTGTTGTTGTTGTTGTTTATATATTGTGATCATTAATCTAACACTTGAATTGCATGTTAAATATTTTCTTAAAAATAATAAACAAATCATTTTATAACACAATGTGTAAGTCCCTAAACTTATATCTTTCTCTATGACATCAAACTAACACAGGTATTTGGTAGAAACAATCAACTATGTGATTTAAGAACAACACCAGATCACTTTAGCTTGCATACGATTATATTAACTTGCTAGTAGTAAACTGTCTGATACATGATGAAAACTCTAAACAGCTAACCTACACTTTGTGATGAAAATGAGATTGACTAGTCTAAGCTAACCATATGACCCACATGGCCTTAGCCCAAAACACCAAAGCCCATTACAAACATGGTGTTTGCGATATGCACACCCTTAACCCGAAAGCATAAAACATCGATACGTAAACCTATATATTAGACTTTAAAATATCCCCCTAGGTTTATGCTATCAGTCTCTAGATGACAACTACTTCCGTTCACCAGAACTAGCCCAGATCTTTACCCTAGTAATCGTTCCAAGCATTCTTATATGTTCTATAGCAACTTGCTCAAACACGTCTGTTGCATGGATTTGACTCTTAGACTCTCAATTTCTTTTTGCTCGAACCTCATAAGATCTTTAGGATCCATGATTCTGTATGTGTGATATTCACAGTCAATGTAAACTTCAGCAGTGTCAGGATCTATAACCCAAAACTTGAAGTTATCCAGACATCCATCAAGAAAACAATGGAGGGATAGGTATCTGTGTAGCCTTCCTAGTAATAGACGACATAACATTCTTTATAATCTTTCCAGTTTCACCATCTCTCGCTCCATAAGCTTTCTTAAGATATGACTGAGCAGTCTTCATAGTTGGAAAACCGTTTGCTACTTCTTGTGACCAAATGAGATCTCGAAAAATCAATAAATCAAATCTCTTTAATAATCAAAAGATTTTAATCAAAATCTTTTCCAACTAATAGCCAATAAATACAAAGAACACCCTAAGAACACGATGAAAGTCTTTGATGAACATAAAGAAGATTTCTGTGAGTTTTTTTGAATTCAAGCACACTATAACCCCAAAGATATGTAAGACCCCGACTTACATAACTGAGAATTTATAATTTTTTTTGCATTTTCATATAAGTAATGCAATTAAACGTTCATACAATATTTCGGATTTACTAAAAGTTCATAGTTGTTTCAGTTCGTAAAATAACAAAACTAAGCGGAAGCTTGAACTTCGGTTGTGTTCGGTTCTTCGTTATGCTTGATCTTTATCCGTAAGGTCTTAACTATCACCTATACACCAATAACAACTTATATGTTAATTATATGGTGCTTAGACATGGATAAGTAATCCAAAAATATCAAACAAACAAACAAATTTTTGAGGAAAAACTCCCGTCGTAAGCTACGGTGAGAGTATTGTAGCTTACGGTACACCATGTTGAAATTGGGCAGTCAAGCCTAACCGTAGCCTACGACACTCAGCCGTAGGTTACGACTGTGTTCTGCTAAAACTTCATCGACCACCGTAACCTACGGCCCTCAATTATAGGTTACGGTTCTGCTTTGCTGCATTTTATTTTCCTATTTTGTCCTTCAACACAAAAACTTCCATAATTTTTTGTACGCTTATCCGTTTAACCTCACGTTTGTTTCTACGTGATCGTAAATTGATCACCCATATTATAGATTCAAAATCCGCCATCCGTAATATTGGATTCTTACACTTCTTGATAACGGCTTAATATTAATTTATGCCATTATTTGACCCGTTATCATATTTAGCCATATTATCCACATTTCTATGGTAAGGATCGATTCCTTACATATTTTAACCCTCCCCGGGTTTTCTAAACATATGTTTACACTCCCATTACACGTTTCACTTTTACGCATTTATTTTGACCCGTTTGATTACTTTAACCAAACAAACACTTATTTTGACCCATATCTTAGTTTCACCATTCATAACCTACGTTCCCTCTTTATGATCTTTATTTACCTATCATCACAACTTCAATTGTGATGGATTGTGATAGAAAATCATCATGTTCCTATCCTACCCTCAAGTTTAACAATTTTACGAAATTGACCCTATAGGTAGCATTATGCCCAAATGGTTTAAACTTTCCACTATATACTGACGAAAAGATTGACCAAATTATAAAACTCATATTCAAACTACCGTTAAGGGTCGTTTGCCCGGTTTATCATTTCGAGGGCTTTTTGGTCAACTTTAGTCTTTTTAATCACGAAGGACATTTTGAAAGCTTGTTTTGACCAAGTATACTCTTTTAACCCGTATTCCATTTTAAATTCGTCATATCCCTAAGAACATAATATCTAAATTTCAATTTTCTTGATATACCTCACTTTAGGTGAATCCAATGTTCACCCATGAGTTAACTAGCTCTCCTCAGCCTTAAGGCCTTATTGAGAGTTTGACCCAAATATCACATACCTGGCTCGGGTCAAAGCATTGACCCGTTTTAATACCTCACCTTATTAGTTGCAAATTAATAGCAACGCAATCTCATATGCTATTCGCCCCTGTGAGCATAAGACTCTACAATCAAACATTAGTCACTATGGTCAAATTGTGATAACATTACCATTTGACCCATTTGACCTAAACGATCAAATATTTTATCTATATAGTAGAATGGTATTTATTTACCATTTCATTCATTTGACTCATTACGGGTTTTCACCATATGGTTATATTTCTTAAAGACCTTTCCTTACGCGTTTGGCCCATCATGGCTTACACCATAGGGTGTCTTTAAAAAAACTCGTTTTTTATCCGTCAATGCGTGACTAAATTACCATTTTACCCTTGTTGTCCATTATGGCTTACACCATAATGTAACTTTTCAAAACACATTAATTATCCGTCATCACGTGACTAAATTACCATTTTACCCTTGTTGCCCATTATGTCTTACACCATAATGTAACTTTTCAAAACTCATTAATTATCCGTCACCACTTGACTAAATTACCATTTTACCCTTGTTGCCCATTATGGCTTATACCATAATGTAACTTTTCAAAACTCATTGATTATCCGTCATCACGTGACTAAATTACCGTTTTACCGCTTTTACCATGAAATATGGTTTTCTACTACTTTTATTTGTTCTGATTCGTATCGATTCGCATCGGAACGTCATATTTCAAAGATTCATTTCAAATGCTAAGCCGCTTGTCTTTAATCAAATTACAATAGTAGATGTACTATTTTAAAGATGTAAGCTTAACTTACCTTGCATCCAATTTGCTTTTCCCGCGCACTTGGTCCGTTTGATCTGCTTCTTCCCAAGCTTCCACCTAGCTTGTCAAGCGTCAAACTATCATTTATCATTCACAAGATGGTTAGATTAGTCATTATTTATCACGACTATTCCACCTTACGGATTTTATATCAAAATTATCATTCGATCTTATTATAGGTCAGTTTGACTTTTAAAAGTCAACTGCCTATTAACATGTGCAAATCCACAAATAAGTTCAACAAACTCATTTAGACATTTCATCAAACACTTGGTAGGCATTATATTTAGGCTACCATTTTAACTAGATTCCCAACCAAGTTCATCTTATTTCTTTCACTTTTACAATATCATGCAACTATTAACATCAAGTTAACTTAACTTTCAATTATTAATGCTAGTTCATCCATTTATCATGCTAGAACTAAGGGTTTTTATCATATTACTAGACATTCATCCCAACACCTTATGAATTCGGGTTTCAAATATGAATAGAATCGAACTTCGAATTGGACATACAATTCGAATCGAACTATGAATTCATGTAAAAAAATAAAAACTTGAAATTTTTGATTCATTTAATTGAAATATCCGTTATTTAATTTGTTTATTGGTTTATTTTAATTTTAGAGAAACCTATATATACTTTTTTTTTAACGACCAACAAACTCAATCCCGAGCATTCTCGGGGCACCCACTGGACAAACGGAGTACTCCGAGAGTAACCCGAGTCCACGACCAATTCCGGGAAAAATCCGGTAACCCACCCGCCTGTAAGCACGACAGTGAAATTACCGGTAAAACCCGTTTGACTCAAGGATCCGACCCAGGTTTCCCTGGTTCTCCTATCATTGCCTACCAGTGCCTCACTCTGCACCAAGTGAGAGTCGAACCTGCATCCCTCCACCACTTGATCTAGAGATCATTGGCGAAACCCATATATACTGTGTTATCATACTTTCCACATATAAAAAATAGTAACATTTGTTTATTTTAATTAGAAACCATTAACCATATATGTTGTAGGCAAATATTTTTTGGTAGATTTGTTGTTTCCTTAAAAGAAAATAAAAAAAGTTGTCAGATATGTGCTTCCAAATATAGAAACGAGGCGAAGAATATATATTCGCGGGCCAGACTATTGGAGCACGTGGCCCACCTATTGTACTACGTAGGATAAGTTACCTTACTATTTATTATTATTTATATTTTTAATAGCAAACGAGACTTTATTTCAATCAATTTAAAAAAAACCGAAAGCTCTTAGCCAGGAACAGAGAACCAACGATTAGAGATACATCAAAGAGAAAAGCAGTTACAACATGACTATTACTATGTAATTATTATTTAATTACATTAACTTTTGGGTCATCTTTTAAGTATTACATGTTTCATACAACATGTTATTTTATGTTATCATTAGTATATTTGGTCCACCTACCTTGTTTGCTTTTATTTATAAGGGGATTTCTATTGGCACAACGGCCTATCTATTGGCACACTTTGACAATTCAATATGCATCGTATTGGTCTATACATATACGATGCGTATTGAATAAAGTAAAAGACATGGAAGACTGGCAGGTGCAGCGGTTGTTTGACGGCTGGCTTAATACACATCGTATAGGCCTATACGATGCGTATTAAGGCCCTGAATTTCTTAAGTTTATTTTTTGGTGTGTTGTGTTTGGTTTTTGGTGTTTTGGGTTTGTTATTGGTGTTTAGTATTGGTTATTTTTGTTTTAATGAGTTTTAAAATCTTTATTATTTTTTTTATCGTTAAGTATCGTATTATAGCGTATCGTGGCGTATCGTATCACATTTTTAATTAATATCGTATTATAGCGTATCGTTGAACCTTACAGAAGAAATCACAGGCTGATACATAAAAATACATATAACGAGTTATCGTCTTCAGAATCAGACTCAGACGAAAGTTACAAACATTCAGAAAATCACCAAAATGATATTGAAATTTGTGAGCTTTCAAATTATTTTGTGAAACATGATAGAAGACCACCTCACGAAACGAGGTTTCATAATCATGGGAAACGAAGAAATTTGATCGTATTACATTTTTAAATTAATATCATATTATAGCATATCGTTGAACCTTGCAGAAGAAATCGCAGGCTGATACATAAAAATACATATAACGAGTTATCGTCTTCAAAATCAGACGAAGGTCACAAACACTCAGAAAATCACCAAAATGATATTGAAATTTGTGAGCCTTCAAATTATTTTGTGAAACATGGAAGAAGACCACCTCACGAAACGAGGTTTCATAATCATGGGAAACGAAGAAATGTGATCGTATCACATTTCTAATTTAATATCGTATTATAGCGTAACGTTGAATCTTACAGAAGAAATCGTAGGCTCATACATAAAAATACATATAACAAGTTATCGTCTTCAGAATCAGAGGAAGGTTACAAACACTCAGAAAATCACCAAAATGATATTGAAATTTGTGAGCATTCAAATTATTTCGTGAAACATGAAAGAAGACCACCTCACGAAAGGACGACCTCGGTATCTTACCAACACTATACTACGTCCACGATGGGTGCACTTGCCCATATGTGTATTTAGTGCTAGTAAATATCGTGTTTTATAAATTTAAAACTTGGCTAAAAAGTGTAAAAAGGGCTTAAAATATATACCAAAAATATATTACACTACACACACATCAAGTTTTTGGCGCCGCTGCCGGGGACACAAGGATTTTAAGAAAGTTAGGAATCAACGGCCTAATCATTTTTTTTATTTTCTTTTTAATTTTTTAGGATTTTCTTAGTTTTTCAGCCTCTGCAGAGCTCAGCACGGGCCGTGCCTGCTGAACACGCCCTCGTGCTCAATCATTGGAACCGGCAATCTTGTTTTAAGTCAGACAGTAAGCTGAACACGGGGTCGTGCTCACTCAACACACCCCCGTGCCCAAGATTCAGTTACTGAAAACAGAACCGTTAGATCCCGGCGGTTGGTAATTTCTGACACAAACATGAGTGATGGTAATTCTTTTTACTTTCGGCACTCTTATGGTGTGTGGTGTCAATTATGTGGAGGAAAACATAAAGAATTAGAATGTTACTTTCTAAATTATAAGCCCCACTATATAGACCCACCGTCTCCCTATAACCTTAAGAGGGGCGAAAGTAAAAATAATCACTATCTCTCCCTCGAATGCGCCCAGCCAGATATTCTGGGAGAAATGCTCCTTGACGAGTTATTTCAACTAGAAAATCTAATTTTAAATTGGTTAAAAGAGCTTAGGAAGGATTTCATTAATTCATCCCAAGACGACGATCATGAAGAAATGTTGGGGTCGCATTCCAACAACCTCGTTGCTCCCAAAAATACCTTCAGTTCTAGCAAGGACTTGGACGATAGTCGTCCCTGTGCCGATTGTGCCGTGAAGGACTCTCCATCGACTTTGTTCGGTGCATACATAGACCTGAGCAATACGGCATATACCTTCTTTAACAAGAGCCCGGGAAAGGGTTGGACTTGTCCACCTAGTATAAAAATAGGAATTACCCTCACCGACAACCTCTTGCGTTCTCGCCTTAGTCTAGGACAATGAAGGTATCTTAGGCACTTTGGGGTTGTTCCAACCAGTAAGGAACCACCCGATACAATTAAGTTCCTTAAAAAAATTAGACAAACTTCATAATTAGTCTCTCGACACGGGGCCGTGTCCAGCCAACACGCCCCCGTGCCCACCAAAAGATTCCTTTCTGACCTTTACGTCAGAATACGGACAAACTGTGTCAGAACTCTATCTGCACACGGGGCCGTGCCCATTGGACACGGGGCCGTGTCCAGGATGCTGTCGTTTTCTATAAATGCAGCCAAGAATTCTGCACATTTGGACCATCTTGGGACAGAGATTTGAAGGAATCTTCTCTCAACTATCCTAGGTATGTTCTAAAAGAAGGTTCCAACAAACCATATTGTCCTTTCCTCTTTTAACCATTTCCTTCTTCTTCATCTTTCTCCAAGAACCTCCATTAAAGTTTGAAATTTCAAGCTTTGTGGTGGGGATTATTGAGTTTTGTTCAAAGAAACTTGTTAAAAAATAAGTTGTATAACATTGTTTTAAGTTACTAATGTTTAAAGAGACCCCACAAGTTTAGAAAATAACTTAAAACTTCAAGTTTCCTTGTTTCAAAACTCTGCAGAAAGATGAACACGGGGTCGTGCTCAACGAGCACGGGGCCGTGTCCAGATTACTGTTTCAACAAATAAACTATTTTCAGTTTATTCTTCGTAGAATGTCGAGTGAAAACAGCGAGACATCTTCCGTGCATTCATCAAACAGTCGAAGAGGGAGGAGACCCTCCATTGAAGCTACACTTGTACACTATGTCTTAGCATTAAGGGAGGCTCTCGACGAAATGACGTCAGTAGAGGAGGTCTTAATCGACCGTATCAACTATCTTACGGTGGGACTTGAGAATAACTTCCAAGAAATTAACCTCTTGCACCAGAGGTTAAATATTCTTGTAACATCCCCGATGGAACCGATCCTCACTCAAGAGGATTGGAACCTAGCGCTTGAAGTTAACAACCCTACCGGGTGGGACGACATTCCGGCGGAACCTCCAGTGGAACACCAACAAGAGATCCCGGTGGAAATCGCAACTCCTCAAACTAACGCTAACGAACCCTCTTTTCTCCTCCCAAGGGAGGTAGAGGAGTGGCTCGCCGACATGTGAGGAAACCACACCCGGAAGAAGGAGTTCTATAAGGCCACATCTAACCAAGACTACTAGCTTCTTGGAAATTTTGCTAATTAAAATAACTTGTAGGCTAGAACTCCATGGTTTAATGCTTCTCGTGTTTTCTTATCTAGTTTAATATTATTTTAGGACTATGTATCTCTCTATGATTTTAATGGAATGATGGTTTTAAAGTTTGAATGATGTCATAAGGAATAAAACACACTCATGGTGGTCAAGGATGAAAAGGGAAACGAGAAACATGGCCCCATGCACAAAAACAAGGCCACCCGACAACAATTTCTCCATTACAGTAAGTTCAGCACGGGTCGTGCCCAGCCAACACGGCCCCGTGCTGAACACCCTGCAGAAAATGCCCAGTTCAGGTAACTGGACACGGGCCGTGTTCACCAAACACGCCCCCGTATCCAGGCTTCTGTTTATTTTCTTTAATTATTGTTACTGGCACCTGAACACGGGGCCGTGCCCGGTCCCCACGGGGCCGTGTCCAGACTGCCAGTAACATAAATTTTTGCTTTTAACCTAATGTTACACATTCAATCAACCTAAAAATCTATTTTTGGGACACATTGAGGACAATATGTAATTTAAGTGTGGGGGGGATGCTAAAACCTTGAATTTTGCAAGTCCTAATAACAAGCCTTACACAAAACTCTATTGGAACCGCTAATCACCCCAAATTTAAAAAAAAAATTAATTTTTTCTACTTGTCTAAAGTTTAAGTTGGGAATTCTAAGACTAACAAGGTTATATTTTTACAAGTTTACAACCGATAGCGTCGTAATAAAAAGAACCAACATAAGAAAATTAGGAAACGGCATGACAAGCCTAGTTAAAATTCGATTATATATACTTGATCACATAAAAACTCATTCACACAAAAGTGAGTTTTGAACCTTTGTTGAGCATACAAATATACATCTTTACGCTAAATGCTCATTTTTCATTTCTTGTGTGAATAGCCGCTTGGTTCTTACGACTCTAGAACTTGCCACGACAATTCATACCCGGTCCTTACCAACTTAAACCCAAGTAAGTAAATGATGGAGACATTAGGACTAACCCTTTTTCTTTCAAAACCATTATTTTTATTTTTCTTTTCACCTACCCAAAAAAACTCCCCCTAGTTAGCCCCTTTGAGCCTAAACCTTTTCATTTCTTAACCCAAAACCCTTTTTACCCACCAAAAAACCCTTTTTATTTTTACCCTTTATTTTAATAACAAGCTCGGTTTTCGTGTGACTAAAAAAAATATTTATAATGAAGTTAGAAATAAACAAACAAAGCTCCTCAAACAAAAACTTGTTTGAAGAAATACTTAATTAAAAATAAAAAAGTCACAAAAACAAAATGTTTTACGAAAACCGACGCTTTTTACGACTTTCGCCCTTTTCTACTAACCACTAACCCAACTACCCACCTTTAGCCCAAGCCTAACCCTTCACCCAAAAAGTCCTCTTGATATTTACAAAGGTATAAAGTTAAAAAAGAGGAGGATTGATTGCTTGGCAAGCTTATGGTAGGAATAAGTTCCATGCCGCTCTCGAGTGATTCACTAAAAATACACCTTCGGCCGAGTGTGAGTGATTTCTCCCGTAAGGTATGTGAACTTGTATATAAATGGAATTTTAGAAAGGTATATTATGCCTTAATAAATAATTTACCTTATGAAAAGTTTTTAATAAATCATGACGAATAGGATTGTAAATAAATAAAAATAAAACCCAATAAAGATCTTGGATTCCCGACACTCTATGACAAGCCAAAACCTTCTCTTCTACCCATTCCATTTGGGAGTGTAAGCCATATATTAAAGAGTTTTGCTTGAGGACAAGCAAAAGTTCAAGTGTGGGGATATTTGATGTGTGTAAAATGCAACATATAAATTACATCAAATGAGGCATAAAACTAACCCCTTTTAAGTACTAATGTTGGAAAAAGTGTGTTTTTGTCTTCCTTTTGTATTTTCAGGATTAAATGAGCTCAAATTAACAAAAGAAGCAAAAAGGCAGCTAAATCTAACATAAATACAAGAAAAGGAACAAAAGTGGATTGCCCGACCCCTCGACAACATCCTCCCAAGCAAAACAGAGAAGGCAGAAGACTGAACACGCCCCGTGCTCAGCGAGCACGGGGCCGTGCCCAAGAAGCAGCAGAAAAGACAAACATGTAGAAGCTTCTATTGCTCACCATGGGGGCGTGCCCAGTGAACACGGGGGAGTTCCCAAAGTACTGCAGGCGCATTAATTGTAATTGCGAATTACAATTAATGAGGAAAGATAGTGTCAGACAGGCACGGGGCCGTGCCCAGCGGACACGGGGCCATGCCCAGGCCTCTGTTCAGCCTATAAATAGGAGTGCTTGGCTTCATTGCAACTCATCCCTTGGCACACCACCTCTCTCACACTTCATCCACCACCCACCACCATCACAACACCATCATCCACCACCATCATCCATTGTCCATCATAGAGTGTGTGAGTCGTCTCGGGATCCAAGATTGATCGTAAGAGTTCTTGACAATCAAGACCATGTTTGCCTAAGTCTCTTACATCACTTGGTGAAGACAAGTGTTTAGTATAATACTTTTTATTTTTAATCTTTTGCACTTTTTATTTGGTTTTGTATCAATGACTTTAATAACTAGTTGCTTATGTTGAAGGTGACTTTTCCTTATCGTTTGTCTGTGGTGTCTTGGCATTATTTTACTGTCTATATAAAATAAAAGATTTTCACCATTCATATCTTCACGGTCTATATGGAGGTATGTTGGCTACCTGGTCGGGGGTTAAGGGAACGGTTTGGTAAGGGTCTTGCCCTTGTTCAGCGTTTAGAGGTCCTTCAAGGGACCTGGGTCAAATTTAGTAGGATCTCCTTCAATACCCAAAGGTATTGGATGGCGAGGATCCAAACTCTTTGACCCCCTCATAAGTTGACTACTATTAATACTATAACCCGGCTATTTAGGATTGTATCCCTGCTGACTCAGACTACTTAGTCGAGGGTAACGTCACCTCCAAAAGAGGGGCCTACCATAATTTGCATTAATAACTTAATTTATTATCTTTCAATAATCCGACCCTTTAGGATTGTATCCTTGCTGACTCAAACTACTGGGTTGACGGTAACGTCGCCTTCAAAAGAGGGGCCTACTACAATAACTAAGATAATCTCTTACACAAGTGCAAAAGTGCGAAAATAATCAAAGGTTATACTAATACACAAGTCGGATCCAAGTGATTCATCTTGTCTATCTGTTTTTTTTATTTTTATTTTGTTTTTCAGCATTTAGTTAGTTTTACTTTCTTAGTTTAAAAATCTTTTCTAACATTTTGATTTGATTAGACGTTGAGGATAAACCGGTACTAAAAGCTTTTGTGTCCTTGGACGACCTCGGTATCTTACCAACACTATACTACGTCCACGATGGGTGCACTTGCCCATATGTGTGTTTAGTTTTAGTAAATATCGTGTTTTATAAATTTAAAATTTGGCTAAAAAGTGTAAAAATGGCTTAAAATATATACCAAAAATATATTACACTACACGCACATCAAAAGTCCATCGGAGCAAGCAATTACAGGTGCACATTTTAAATTTATTGCACGAATAATAATATGCAACAAATACGTAGAGACTGACTGTTGCATATGTAAATTAAAAACTTGGGAAAACCTGAATAGAACACCTATACAGGATATTATTTCCAAGAAAACTAAATAGAGGTGTTACTCACATGGGGTGTATTGTGAAAATTATAAAAGGTCATGTATATCAGGTATTGATCGCTTACTCTGGCCAAGTAAGTAGTGAACACGTGGTACCATGAACTTTTATGATGGACATACTTACATCCGATGTAGTAAGGACGTGGTAAGTGGGACAAATTAAAAAAATACCCAAATGAATCAAATGAGCAAAATATTTGATAATAATATAAACGCACAGCCGGGTGACGGAAGCGTATTACATTAGGATAATGAGCCCGAGAGAAAGGAAAAAGATTAATGTAAATGATGATATAAATGAATGACTTAAGGAAAATTCACGAAAATAAGTCATTTTGGACGAAAGAGCCAGGGTTGACAAAAATGGGCAAGTAAAACCAAAGTATAGATGATACGCAGGGTCATAAAAACGAAGGTATTTCCCACACGAAATAGATAATCAAGGTTGTTAACTTTGGTCGTAGTAAAGAAAGGATGGCGATGATAATCGTCACTCATAATTTATAAGGTCGTCAAGGATGATCAAATAAAGAATAAAAGACATGGTCGAATAAAAGCGATGGATTTCGCTAAGACAGCCAAATAAATCGAAGCGAAGTCTTAATGCATACCGGAAGGGTTGCAATGATGACGACTTCGGTAAAACACCCGGTTGATGGGTAAGGATTTAAACACATGCATAGACCGAGAAACGGGAACTCAGATGGAAAGTCAAAAGACTCGGGTTTTGAGTCAGGACTAAAAGACGATAAGATACTGTAAACAGAAATTTTGATAAATTACGTTCAACTATTTTAAAGTTGAACAGGTCGAACAAAGAATGAAGTTTGACATTCATAAGTGATAAAATTTCACACGAACAAGTCAAACAAATTAAATAAAGAATAACGCTTGCTAATGTAAGTAAGCGCGAACCGAATAAATAAAAGCGCTAAATGTTAATAAACCTATGCAAGGGGGTTATGGGCGCTAAAAACCTTAAGGTAAAAGAACCCGGGTAGTGGGTTGCAAGGAAATATAGGTGAGAACCTGATAATGGTAAGCGTAGAATAAACTGACGTGTGAAGGATGTAAGAAGTCATAATGTCAGAAAATTTGTCCGAAAGTAAACGAATGAAGCCTTAGACTACGGTCGAGCTCAACTAAAGTTCAAAAGCAAAAATAAATGATTCCAAACATAACAAGGAACGCATTGACGCTATATATGTGTATATATATATATATATATATACATTTAAATAATGACAAGAGTAAAAGATGAATCTACGGAATCATCGTAACTTTCGGGGATGCGAGCAGTGTTAAGGTCTACGGGACCAAAAATGACCCTCGGGTCACGAATAAAAAGGAAATAAACCATGGGGGCCCCGTTAAAAAGGGGTGAAGACCTAAAGAAATAGCCTACGAGGCTAAGTGAAAGAACCTACGGGACAATAGCGAAAAGCGAGGGAACTTGTTACGATTCCCCGTGTAAAACGAGAACGGAAAGGAATAAATTATTGGTTGTCAATTTCCTTGATGTGAGTAAATTGACATAAGCTAAAGAGAAAAACGTTAAACTAAAATTCAGTTTTAGTAAGAAACAACGTTTTAACAAATATGAATATTATGAGACGAACTCGGAAATGGTTAATATTAAAGGATATAGGTTTTAACGCCAATAGGTGTAAAACGATACATTCGAAAGAATGATTTTCGACAATGAAAAGTCGACATAAACTTAAACTAGATGTGATGTGATTACGGTCACTAAAAGTGACATAGAATGTAACCACATTGTAACGTGAGTTACGAGATATGAAATCAGAAACACGCAAAAGGCCAGAATGGCAATATGATATACCTGAGTAACGGGGTATAAAGTGACGGCGACAAATCAGTCTGGCCGGTAAAAACCATTCAAAGTCAAAATAGTGTTACGACTTATGCAAAGCGCTTGTCAATATAAAAATTAGCTAGAAGTAAACACGTTGAATAATAAATACGACCGAGTAATCAGATGACAACTCGGTCAAATAAGTGACCAAAATAAGAAATACAAGCTGAAAGTAATGGCCTTACACGTGAAAGGCGCATACGCCTTAAAACCAAAAACACATTACCATACTTTTTGGTAAGATTATTATATGACAGCAATGCTCAAGTAATCACCGAAACTAAGGTTCAGGTGATCTAAACTAAGAAAGTACATGAGAAAGGTTTCAGGGACGAAACCTCTTTAAAGGGGATAGACTTGTAACACCCCAAAAACGGGTTTGGTAATCAAACCACGTTAATAGTAATGACGGGTAAAATGCCGTTAGCGGAAAAAATTGTTGGTGCACTACATCTGTTGACTTCGTCTTAGATCAAGTCATACATTGTATTGTATAGATTAGGGCACATTCTACGAGAAAAATGAAGATTGTATGTGTTTAATAGGGAGGTTTCGCTTATAGGGTCATATCCTAGAGGTTTCGCTTATATGGTAAGCTATAGGTTTCGCTTATGTGTTCACATGAGGTTTCGCTTATGTGAACAAGTCACTTGAAGCGAAACCTAAACACTATATAAACCCTTAAAGCGAAATCATTTGTAACGATCACGAATTCCATACCGAGGTGCTGCCGGTGTGATGATTGAGCTGTAAACGTTGATAAATCAATAAAACAGTAGATTAAAGTGAAGTGCAAGTTATTTCTACCTACGTTTCTTGTTATCCCGCACCTGAAACATAGGAGAACGCCTCTGAACGACTCGTTCTGGTCAATTCTCGATCCTACAAGTGGTATCAGAGCTTGGGAGGAGGTTTTCTACAGAAATTAGCTAGATTTCATCATTGTTTCTTACTTCTACACCTTCTTTTATCTTTGCAGAAAGTTGTACCGATCAGAATTGGATCAATTTTGCACAGATTGTGTGTTATTGGACATTAATAAACCCTGGAAAGTTTCATGCAAAAATACGAACTAAAAATGGACCAAATGATCGTCAGACTAGGTTTCGCTTCAAGTGATGCTTGACTGTTTCGCTTGTAAAGTTCCGCTTCAACTGACAATTTGGAGTTTCGCTTGAGTAGTTCCGCTTCAAACTACTTTATAGTTCCGCTTGTGTGTCACCATAAGTGTGTTTCCGCTTCAAATTCATCAGGGTTTCCGCTTGAAAGGTTCCGCTTCAAGAGACATATTTGAAGTTTCGCTTATAGGTTTCGCTTCTAGTGCACATCTGTGGTTTCGCTTATTGTTACATCAGTAGTTTCACTTCTAAGAACATTAGAAGTTCCGCTTATTTGAACTCAGAGGTTTCACTTCAGTGATCAATCATTGTTTCGCTTATTCAGACAACCTTAGTTTCGCTTGTGTGAATTTTTGTAGTTTCGCGTATTGTGCATTCTCACCTGGTTTCGCTTATTTGTCACTGATTTTGAAAAAACGTGCAAAATCATCATGGATACCGAGTTTTACAACGCGTTCGCTACTCCGTCTGGTCCAGCTGCAATTGCTCAGGCTATGAACTTAGAGAACGAGACGGGAATCACCCAAAAGCCACCAAAATTGATGAGTATCGAAGAATATTACGGGTGGAAAGATCGATTCGAGAACTGGGTTCAGGCAAACCATCTTAGATCATGGGAGTGTATATTGAAGAAGTATGTGTTGCCTCGAACAGAATTGCAGGTTATCAAACAGTTATCCGAATTCACGGATCAGGAACGGGTGATGTACAAAGCCGAGAAGATAATGATCAGTTTATTGCAGCAAGCGATTAAAGAAGATATATTCATTCTGCTACAGCACGACAAAACTGCAAAATCAATCTGGGATGCTCTTAAAGTCAAGTTTGAAGGTAGCGAGAATATGATTAAAAGCAAGAAGGCGTTGCTAAAGAAAGAGTTCGATCTGTTCAGCAGTTTACCGGGAGAGGATACAAAGAAACTGATTGAGAGATACTGTCACTTAGTAAGATCCATGTCTATGTTGAGCATTACAAAAGATCGTGAGGAGTGGGTGGACAAGCTTGCCGATGCTCTACCACAGAAAGAGTGGGGAACATATCTGATGATTCTGAAGAACACGGGTGTTTATGATGGGTTGACTATATCTCAGTTTATTGAAAAGATCGAGAGTCAGGATCTGGAACAACAGAAGATTGCTAGGATGAACAGTCCCAGTGGTCAACAGGATGTAAAGATGTACTATAAAGGAAGTGTTCCGGTTCCTGAAACTGAGAGAAGTCCAAAAATCCAGACTGCATTCAATGCTAGTGATTCAACGAAAAAAGCTGATCAGAGTTCAACCAAAAGCAGCAGCGGATTCTCATCATATCCAAGTGTCAATCCTAAAGAATCAAACACAAGCTTTCAGTCTCAAAGCACTAAAACTGGAAATGGCTACATGATTCAGTGTAACATAGCTTTAAATCTTCCAGAAGGTCAAAGCTTCTCAGAAGACACCGCTAAAGATCACATGGCACTTCTTGGTTCAGTGTTGTTATCCTATGAGGGTCTAGTAGCTGGTCGGATCGGAAATCCTATGCTCACCAAAGAAGATTATGACCAAATAGACGCCGAAGAAATGGAACTGATGGATATCAAATGGTGTCTTGCAAGTGTTCTTCGACGTGCTGAAAAGTTCAAAACGATTACCGGGAGAAATGACTTTCTTGATGCTCATGTATCTACTTTAGGTTTTGATAAATCTCAAGTTACTTGCTTTCGATGCATGGAGAAAGGCCATTTCAAACGGTAATGCAAGAATAGAGAAGCTAGCAGTGCTCAGAATCCATTTGGTAAAGATGATTACTACCGGAAAGCCATTTATCAGCAGGTTGGTCAATCACAAGATTCACAGACGGCTCATGGTAGGAAGATTGAGGATTCAAAGAGAGCATGTTTAGTAGATTTCAGCTGGAGCAACTACATATCATCTGACAGCAAAGCTTGTATAGTTGATCAAGATGATGAAAGACTGCCTGAAGGATTCAGCTGGGATATGTTCGTTGATGAAAAAGGAGAGTATAAAGCCTTCATTTCCAAGATTGTCAGAGAGCCAAACATGTTTGCTACCTGGATGAAGTCTATTGGAGAGATAGTGAAAAGTGTGGAGGAGCAGTCTGTTACATCTGAAGAAAGCTCAGAAAGTGCTGATGAAGGTCTACAGAGTTCGGATGAGAGTGCACAGAATGATGTTACTTCGGAAAAGGAAGTTGTATTTGATCAAACACCGTCTGATTCTGGTGTATCAGATGTTGATTCTGAAAAATCTGTACAATTTGATCAATCACCAATTGATAGTAGCAGTGATGATGAGGAGGAGAAACATATTAATGTTGCTAAATCTCATCTTTCTCCTGAAAATTTTCATTTCTATTTTGCAGATCGAATGGAGAAACTGAAGGAGAAACGAGCTGCTAAAGAACAACAACAAGTGAAGATTGAAGAAGTTGTTCAGAATGAAAATGTTGAAAGTGTTGCTGAAGAGATAGTTGAAACTGAGAAAGTGAAACAAGAACTAAAGGTAAAAGAAGAAGAAAAAGTGATAGAAGTTGTGAAAACAATTGAAGTTGAAAAGATTGTTGAAGTTGTCAAACCTTGTATGAAATGTTTAGAAGCTTGCAAGGATTGTGCAGCAAAAGACGACATCATTGCTGAGTATGAGAAGAAGAAGGAGCAGTTACTATTTAACCTCAACTATGTGAAAGAATCGTATGATGTCTTGAACAAAACAGTAACTGGCCTCCAAAAGACAAACTCAGAGAGAGAACAAGCGCTGACGAGGATGAATACAGTCATGATGGCAAAGCAGAAAGCCATCAACGTCTACATCGAAGAGAGTGCCAAGTGGAAGCAAGAGTTGGAGACCGAGAAGATCGAAAATGAGAGGATTAGACATTTACTACAAAGCTATTCTAGTTCTGATTATCTCATTGATCGTATTTACCCAACTGTTGCAGGAATGGAAGCTTTTCAAGACGAGAAGCCGAAGGAAAAGAAAGCTTGTGGTAAGAAACCGACTGTTAGCTATAACAAGTGTCCGCCTCCGATTTGGGAAGGGTATTCTCCTAGAAAACCAAACGAGGAGCAACTTGAAAAAGCAGTCAATATAAAGCTTAAAACCGACACAACTGACGTTTTACCAGATAACATTGATGTCACGTTTACCTCGTCCGATACTGATCATGAGTCTGAGTTGATCAAAAAGGTGGTCGATCAGGTGTTGGATACTGATGAGGAGTCCGAGTCAAAGTCTTGGTCTGGAGGGTTAAATTCGTCAGTCAACAGTGAAAATTCGTCGGTTAAACGGTCATAAAGTAAAGAGTTTTTATTATCAAAGGCAAATTTGAATGATGAAACATTCGAAGTTGTTTATACTTTGAATGGTTCTGACAAATTATATTACAATAAAGAGTTTCCAATAATGAGTATTAAAACAGAATTGATTAACAAAACTTTCAAACTAATAGAAATTAATATTCCTGAATTGAAAGTTTTGAAGAGTTTTGAAAAATCTAAAAAATATACTTCAAGAGTTCAACAACGATTAAACAAGAAAAAAGGTTACAATTCTGGTTCCGGTTTTCAAAAGAAACCTAACCAAAATTGTAGCTACAAAAAGAAAGGTCTTGGTTTTATTCCACCAGAAAATTATAAAAATGATAAAAATTCTAAAACAAAAACAGAATCTGTGTCAGGTGGAAGCTCAGATGAGGAACAGAAGAAACCATTCTGGAGACAGTCAAATCAGGAGTTTCTTGCTGAAAGAAAGAAGAATGGAACTGAAGTGTTTTATCAAAGAGAGACTCGAACCTGTTACAAGTGCAATGAAGCTGGTCACATTGCATGGAATTGTTCGACAAATGCAAAAACAAAACAGGGAGTTTCTCAGAAATTAAAAGAAAAAGTTGTTGATGTTGAACCATCAACCAAAAGACTTAAATTTTTTGAAAATTCAAAATATGAGGTTGTGAGTGTTCAAAGAGGAATTTGTATGAGAAGAAAGGAAAAGACAACCAAATGTGGATTGTTAAGAAAGTTGATGTGAATGTCGGTGATGAATCTGGTTCCACAAAGCCAGAAGAGCCACAGGTTGAGGAGAAAATTTCAGTGAATGATGATGAATTTCCATCACTGAAATTTGAAGAAGTTAAAAAGAAAATTGGAAAAGTTGATATCTCGAAACAGTTTTACAATGAGAAAAAAGATTTTGATGTCGAGAAAACATTCAACGGGAATGTTAAAAAGATTTTTGGGAAAATGTTAAACGGGAAAGCAAAGGGGGTTAAAGATTTTTATGCGACTAAAAAGGACTATGCCGGAGATCCCAAGTTTATATCGTGGATCAGGAATCGGCATCATTCTAGTGTTTGAATAGTTTGTTTGAAAGATTTTGAATAGTGTTTGAATTTTACAGGTGAAAGGACTACGCCGGAACTTCCAGGTAAGTAAGTGCGAAGCAGGAATCGGCATCATTGAAAATGTAGATGTAATATTCCTACAATTGGTATTGTTTGGTTGTACCTACAAATGGTAATTTTTACAAGTGGTACAGTAGTTATTTGAGTGCAAAACGGTAAATCAGGGACATTAAGTTGTACTTGATTTACTAACATAATAGAAAAACTTACAAGATGATGAACCATAACCCCGATTTTAACACATGCTTAATCTTCAAGTTGTTAAAAACAAACTCATTTTCTGGAAAAATCATTTTGATTAAAACAAACTTAAGTGTTTTGAGATCTAAATGAGAAAATGGTTTGTTGAAAGGGGGAGTTCTGATTGTTTATGCCTAGTGAATGGCGATTTGATGTGATTCGATGTCGGTTGTTAAGTTTTTGTACAGTTTGTTTTGTGTTCAAGTGGGTCAAGAGTTTTAGTTTAGTTTTTTCAAATTTCCTTAATGTCTTAGAATTTTAGGGGGAGTAAGAAAATTTCAGAAAATCCAAAAACATTTGAAAATTTGAAAAAGACAAAAACATGATAAAATTCAAAAATGAGTTTTTGTTGTGAAAAGAGGAAATGATAGTACATCAGTAGGCTGTCACAACATGCTAAAGAAATGTAAAGATAAAATGTGAAAAACAATCTCATTGCGGGTATGCCAGTAGGTTTTCGCACATTTAGTAGATTGTGACGAGATATAAACTAAATTTCAAACTTGCTTATTCTGTGGGTTAACACAAAATTGAATATATAGGTAACCCCTGAAATCTTGTTTGAAAGATCCCTTATTCTGAGATACTAGGTCTTTATGCTCAGTGATATCTGGGGTATTATCCCGGGACTTCTGCTGTATGGAAGTACTGACCTAGTCCCCGGATAATGCTTTCCGCAAAATGCTTGAAACATAGCATCGCCCTCAGCAAGCTGATGAAACAACAAAACTGATAGTCGCTGCTGTTGAAATAAAAAGATACTCTAAAGGGGACACACCAAAAGTCGAAGCCGTCATCTCTCTGCGTATACGGAAGTATCGACCTGAGCTCTCACGGCCCTCGCATCTAACCCCTATACAGATATCAGCTGTGGTATACTCACCTGTAAGACTGAATATTGGGATCTGGATACGGGAATATATTCAAGTAGTGAGACACACGAATAAGTCAGTATCTAAGACTTAACATCGTATCTTGGATCAATTGAAATTTATGTGAAAATTTCAGTGGATCGATATACTGACAATCTAGGTGAATTGTTTAGAACATAAAATGAAATGAAGCTTAACGGTGTTAGTGACATGTCTCATAAACTGGTATGATCCTCTTACACGAACTCACAAAAACCTTGTCTGTAAATATTTCTTTACTGTTTTTCATTTTTTCTTTATTACAAAATCCAAAAAGATTTTCAGTGTGTTTTAGCATAAACTTTTGGAAAAATTAAAAAAAAAAATTCGACAACTGATGTTGGAAAGCTGATTTTCAAAGTTCCAAGTGCTAAACATGATGACATTGTTGTGAGGGGGAGAGTGTCTAATTGTCAAAATATATTTTTTTCAAATCAACAAGTGGTTCATCATAGTCTGAGGAAGAGTTGTAGTTGGCGCACATGAATTCGAGAAGGAGTTAGTGTTGGTGCACTCAAGTTGTTAAAACTAGAAATTTTATTGCAAGGTTAAGAATGTGCAGGTATAGTCAGGTTTGATCTTGGACCTGAAGACAGAGTGCCAGGTTTCGATTTCTGAAGATCTCTGTTTGAGCCAGGCTGATCGATCCTGAGAACCTGTGTAGAACAGACAACGATCCTGAAGATGTTGCTGAAGAACAAAGGAATGCCAGCAAATCGAGAGGGGGAGTCTGTTGGTGAAGATAGAGAGAGAGAAAAGCCCAGAGACTGATCATGATTGAAAAGATGAAGACACAGCATTGTTGTGACTCGATGAACGACTCCATCAACATCTGAGGGGGGTCTGTTGGTGCACTACATCTGTTGACTTCGTCTTAGATCGAGTCATACATTGTATTGTATAGATTAGGGCACATTCTACGAGAAAATTGAAGATTGTATGTGTTTAATAGGGAGGTTTCGCTTATAGGGTCATATCCTAGAGGTTTCGCTTATATGGTAAGCTATAGGTTTCGCTTATGTGTTCACATGAGGTTTCGCTTATGTGAACATGTCACTTGAAGCGAAACCTAAACACTATATAAACCCTTAAAGCGAAATCATTTGTAACGATCACGAATTCCATACCGAGGTGCTGCCGATGTGACGATTGAGCTGTAAACATTGATAAATCAATAAAACAGTAGATTAAAGTGAAGTGCAAGTTATTTCTACCTACGTTTGTTGTTATTCCACACCTGAAGCATAGGAGAACGCCTCTGAACGACTCGTTCGGGTCAATTCTCGATCCTACAAAAATTAACCCGGTAAATATTAGGAAACAAATAAATAAACTTGATGTTAATTAAAAAGGAGGATAAATACTTTGAGAAAACAAAGTATGCAAAAGGGTCGAGTTAACGGGACATAAAAAGATGAAACAGGTTAGGACTTCCCGAACCCATTAAGTTAACTAGGAATAATTAACCTAGTTAATTAGAGGGAATGTTACTTGAAATAAGTAGATTGTAACCTACTTAATAATTAACCAAACATGAGGGACCAAAGTTAGATAATTGAAAAAGGTTATCTATTTAAAACAAAATAAAACACACACACACACTAAGTGTGTGCGTATCAAACCCACTAATTAAGTCACCATTAAATGGAATATTATTCTCTCCATTTAACCAATCAATCAAGATGATTGACCGTCCATAATTCTTGCCCAAAGATCAAGCCCTTGACCATCCATAATTCTTTCCCAAAGATCAAGCCCTTGTAATTATTTTGTAATCATTGTTTGTATCATTGTACCTCTATATATTGTGTTGTGAATAACTAGAATGTATCCTTGATTCAATTAAAGCTTATATGGTATCAGAGCTTAAAGCTCCTACGAGCAAAACACTCTTCGATCCTGCCACTTTTTTTTCCGATCAGCCATGGCAGCAGCCCACCTGATTGTTCAAAAAACCCCTCGCAACAACCAAAATCGCCAACCACCCACCCATGATAATCGCCCAACCCAAAACCCAAATTCACCTACAAACCGAAACCAATGGCCACCCCGAACTACCAATAACAACACTCGCCCAACTCGCAACAATAACACCTATTGCTACTATTGTAATATTCCTGGACATGACACTAAAGATTGCCGTAAACTTAGTCGCTTCCTACGAGAACACAATATCTCGCCTCAAAATAACAACACCCCGGTGGTTAACTACACCACCCCTCACCCAACGGCTACAACCCCATCTTGGATGTGGGACACCGGTGCGTCCAACAACACCGCGAACAACAACCAACAATTTCCCGTTCTTTCCGAATACGGAGGACCCGATGTGATCGTGCTAGGTGATAGTAAAACTGCCCCTATAACTCATATTGCTCAAACAACTATTCCAACAAAATCTCGCCCACTTCTTTTAAATAACATTTTAATTGCTCCTAATCTTTGAAATAATCTTATTTCCGTTGCCAAAGTTTGTCGTACTAATAGTGTTTCTGTTGAATTTTTTCCATATCATTTTTTTTGTCAAGGATCTACGCACGGGGGTGCGTCTCATGCGGGGAGTGAACGTCAATGATGTCTACTATGGACCAATCTCCTTGTCTTCTCAAGTCAACAACACCCAAACAAACTCTCTTCTCATGTGGCACCACATACTTGGACATCCATTGCTTCAAGTGTTTAAGTCTTTAATTTCTAGATTAGGACTTCGTAGTAATAAGGTGACCCATGAGTCTTTTCATTGCACTTCATGTTCACTAAATAAAAGCCACAAACTACCTTTTGGCAAAAATTCTTTTGTTGCTAATCAACCACTACAACTTCTCTACTCCGACGTATGGGGTCCCGTAAAAACGTCAATAGATGGCTTTAAATACTATGTCATTTTGGTTGACTATTTTTCCAAATACATTTGGTTATACCCAATCAAACGAAACCTGATGTCAAAATTCTTTTTCCACAATTTAAATCTCTTGTTGAAAAATTTTTAAAAACCAACATTGTTGCGTTATTCACTGATAATGGGGGTGAATATGTGGGTCTCTCACCATATCTTGCCTTTCAAGGTATCTCCCATTACACGATACCACCTCACACACCGGAACAAAACGATATTGTCAAACGACGTCACCGACACGTTGTTAAAACCGGTCTCGCATTACTCCACTACTCCCACTTACCACAACATTTTTGGTCTCATGCTTTTCAAACCGCTACTCACCTCATAAACCATTTACCTACACCCATTCTCCATAACAAATCACCCTATGATGTGTTGTTCAAAACCGACCCTACCTATTCCAAACTTAAACCTTTTGGTTGCCTTTGTTACCTGTGGCTAAAACCATATGCCACTTCAAAACTACAATCACGGTCCACGTGTCACACCCCCCAAAATCCACAGGCGGAGTATCACCGCATGGAGGCATGACTGACCAGGATCAAGCCACCAATCATATTGAACAACATAATTAAGTAAATAAAACCAAACACAATATAATTGGTGTCCAAAGGAATGTAACCAATTTTAAGTTAACAACAGAAGCATAAAATGTAAAACCCAAACATAAGCAATAAGTTCATAAAGTTAAATGTTTAACATGGAACTCAACAGTCGATGTCCCACAATGATCACTCCTCCATGTGCAAGCTCCATAAGCACCTAACGACCTGCAAGGCATGCAACAACGAGTCAACAACAAAGTTGAGCGAGTTCATAGTAGGTTGTTTAGTTTTACGAGTTTGATTTGAAAACCATAAGTTGTTTCGTAAACAACGAATGAACCAGTATCTTTGTTTCCCAAACCGTATCCATAATCAGTGGGGGCTTCCCCATGTGAACCACTAGACCGTTACCATATCGACAACTGACGAAAGTATGTTGTGCCCTACGTCAATGTCTATCATCATTGACTAAGTGCCCAGATCCATTAGTACACGCCCGTCCTACCGGCACGGTGTGAGGTTTGTCAACCCTAATAGCGCTATTAACTAATGACCCGCTCGCCATTGTCCCGGCGATTAAGTCGATATAAAAATGAGGGACTTATGATAGAGTTTTGTCTAGTAAGTTTAAGGTTGTTGTCCTACCCAAGGAGGACGAACGTACGTATTCTACCCAAGGAGAATACGCATGATTAACATTGGCATCCTACCCATGGAGGATGGAGGTACATATCCTACCCAAGGAGGATACGTAGGTTCTGTTTTAATTCCTTAACCCATTCCCAACCACCGGGAATCCCATGCCTTGAAAAGTGTGTGAACTCACCTTGGTTTGCTCGGCAGATAAACAAAATGGTCGCTTGAGCTATATGTGGTCAACCACATCCTAACATGGTTACCATACAAGTCAGGTGTAGGTTCAAATAGTGCACATAGGTTACACAATAAACTAACAGGTTCCGAACACGTAATGATCATGGCAAACACTTAAGATCACATTCATCACGTTAGCAGACAAGTACACAATATATTCAAACTTATGCGACTCAAATGATTGGGCTCGCACAAGTTCATTAGCCCAACAGTCTTGTGCGATTCAATAGATGAAGCCCAAAAAGGTAACCGGCCCAACATGTTGTGCGTCCAGCACAGTCTTGTGCGACTCACAATGGGTTGTGCGATCCCGTGCAAACCCGGCCCAAACATGCAGCCCAAACCTATACGGCCTAAACAATTAAACAGATAATCAACTTGTGCGGCCCATATAATCTTATGCGAGCCAAGACAACTTGTGCGATTGAGTTTTGGGCTTTAAGGCTCAACAGCATAATCTGGTTCAACAGATGTGTGTGGCCCAAGACTTTTGCGATCGGCACTGCCTTGTGCGATCCACACGTCTTGTGCGATCATGCGATTCTAACTTGTATCGTGAGCTTTAAACAGTTGCACCAAGCTTGTGCGACTGCCTTGTGCGACCAATCCCTTGTGCGATCCGACTTGGTCTTGTGCGATCAAGGGTGGCCTTGTGCGATTAGTTGTCTAATCCCCTAATTTCATGCAATCGGTTTCAATCATTCAACAGTTTCCTATTTTGCATTGAAGATAACAGTTTCCAATGATACAATTAATCGATCACAAGGGTTTTAACATCAAATCTCTACGAACCCTAATCATATTCAAAACATAATCAACAACCATAATCATTTACACACATTAACACGGCTCATGTTATTGATTTCTAGCATGCATCCTAACAAGTTTAACACAACCAATCATCCGAATATGAACACATCACAGCCGATAAACATACATTCGGTTCTCCATTATCTTTAACATCATACGATTATCAATCCTACAATGATCTAAATGTACTACACACGTGAACCGATTTTCATGAACATCAAACCTCATCGATTTACATTACAATCAAACACACATCATCTCTAAATCACCATTTATAACATACAGATCCCAACACTATCTAACAAAACAATAATCACGAAACACTAACCTATCTAACAAAACAATAATCACGAAACACTAACCTATCTAACAAAACAATAATCACGAAACACTAATGTAACACCTCGAAAAAATTTCGCCCAATAATGTATTGACACGTGTCATAAGGTTCCGGTATGTGAAAACATACTTTAGAGGGACTAAAAGTGACAAACAGTGAAAACTATGGAACGTAAGGGTCCAAAGTGTCAATAATGGATAAATAGACTCTATGATAACCCTACATAATGTTTATAACCTTAAACGGATGGTTCATGGTTCATACGATGCGGAAATTGCACATAAGTGAAGTATTGCAAACTATAGGGGCCAAAAGTGTCAACATGTTGAATTTATACCTCCGAGTGAACTTTTGGCAGACCCGAAGCTTTATAATGCTAAAATATACTCACTAGAATATGTGGTAAAAATTTCATGAAGTTTCGTCAACGTATGAGAAAGTTATGGCCAAAACCGTACTTGAGGGACTAAAAGCGTCAACATCGAATTTCATGGCTTTTCGGTTGAGCGCAAAGTTATCCGAGGACATTACCATGTTGGTAAATGTCCTAAGGTTCTTAAAAACCAAGTTTGGGGGTTTACGAGTCAAAATAAGCAGCCGAAACATCGCGTGTAAGGACAGGGACCAAATCTGCCAATGTTTGAAAGTTTCTGGGCCTGCAGACCCCAGGCGACCCGCCTGGGAATCCTTAGGCGGGCCGCGTGAGACTATCAGAAGCAAAATTTCGCGAAAATTGCAATTCTGGTCCGAATTTGAAGTGCATAACAGCTCATGGCACCTCCAAAAGCTCCAATAAACACCCTTGCATGCCTATGGCAATAGTAACCTATCCTCAAGCCTCTGAATCCACCTTTAAATCAGATCAAAACCCCATTTCTTGGCATTTCCTTTGGTGATCAAGAACACTCTCATCTTGCAAAACTCTCTCAAGCATTTCTGGAGCATTTCTGATCATCAAGGCAGCATCCTAGTGTTCACTAAGCACCTATAGGACCTTTGTAAGCTTCCAATTCGTTCTCTAATCCGTTCTTGCTTTGATTATTGCTAAAAGTCAAACTGTTTGTTCATAAGCTTTGACTTTCTGATTAAACGGATTTCTTTCAGTCATTTCTCGAATTGAAACCTGATATATGTTGGTATTTATGTGGGAAACAAACCCTCAAAAGGGTGTTCTCTGATTCCCACTATATGCGTGTTAATTGTCGAGTCAAACTTGTTCTAAAAAGTCAACAGAAGTTGTTTTTGGCAAAATAAGCTTAAATGGTAATGTAGATAACATGCAATCTGTTTGATCATCATAAATAACTTATTATACATATAAGAATGTGTTTTATCATCATCAACTCGACAATCTATAGTATAAATTCGAATCGGAACCGAAAGTCTTATAAAACGGCTATTTCGTAGACTATCGATTCGGATCCGTACATGCATGTTTGAGATCTGTATTGGAGATTATTTTTTGACCATTTTCATTTTGGTAAAACCTTCTGGAATTTTTGATTGAGTCTATACTTAGCCGATTCAAATGCATGTTTCCGATTTATACATAAAGTTGACTATTTTGCCCTTTTTGAGATAAAACGTGATTTTTTGGAAAAGTGAAAGAGTAGAAATCTTTATTTCTAATATATAAACTTGCACCGAAAATTTCGGATCAGTTGGTGGTCCAGATTTTGAGTTATGGCCATTAGCGTAAAACTATATCTTAAAGTTACATAAACGGCCCTTTTCGCATATAACCCATTTCTGGCCACGTTTTGATATAAAACTTTTTACCCACTGATGTATTATAATATTTTGGGATTTTCGATGATTTTTAATTAATTTTTGGCTGAATGGATCTTAGATCGCTTAGTTATTTCGGGTTATGTCGGTTTTGACCGTTTAAGCCATAAAATGAGTTGTATACATTCTTTTGACCCGAAACCTTTTCCTACTGTTTTTATTTGTGGAATAAAGTATTTTAAGTATTCTGGAAATATAAAAATCTCAGCTTTTCTTTGAAAACCCGAAAACGCCCTTAAATCGCATTTTTAGCGTTTTAAGCGCATAGTAAGCGTTATACTCGTTTTAAACATATAAGACTTATACCTACTGATGTAATTAGTATATTTTCATATAATAACAGTAAGTATAAATGTTTTAACTCAGATTTCCAGTTTGGCATTTTTAGCCCTTGTGAAATTACTAAAATACCCCTACGGTGCATAGTTTGATTTTAAATGATGAGTTTGGTATATGGGTCATACCCTACTGTTATAATATGTTAAATGAAGTATATTTACTGTATAAATCAGACCCGTAACTCAGATTTCCAATTTGACTCTTTTATAATCTTTTAAATGACCAAAATGCCCTTATGAGGTGTAAATTGAGTTTAAAATTATTCCGGGCAATATAGAACATAACTTACTGATATTATGTCATATTTAAGGCATAATTATCTCAGGGAACTTGCATTTGACTTATTTGGCTACCCGTAACGCCCTTTTTGCGTTCGGTTCGGGTTACGTAACTAGTTTGCGTAAATTGACCGAAACGGGTCAAACGTTATCATTTTTATCTCAAAATCTAGGATGTATTTAGTATACCCATATTATACAAGTATTCAAGCTTGTCGGGTGTAAATCACATTCCATCCGGTCTTTCGCTTAATCGTGCGTTTAACCGTATATTTCCTTAAAACTAACCGGTCTAAGCTTAGGCTTAATTAAAGACCCGTTAGTATTCTAATTGGTTATTTATACCATCGTTCCAGACTAGAGTTTTCCAGTAAATTGTACCTACGCTTACTTAGGGATACGGCTGAGTTATTATTCTTGCTATTTAAGACAGGAGCTAGCTCAGGTAAATACTTTTAACTTATTTTCCCTTATACGGGCTTGGGATACGGTATTATAAAAATACCGCTTGGTCGGGTGTAGAAACTGTTTAATCGGAGATGATTAAATTGCATAATCCCGTTTTAATCTGTGTTGATTGATAACAAATAACATTGGGGGTTAATGACCGTGTCCTGGATATCCTTGGCTCATTTTAAAAAGTGAATGGCCACGACGTAAGCACAAGGTGTAGGCAGAACACCTCCTGTTGCATATGTATAACGTATACTCACTCGTAAGATTATCTTCTTGTGAGATTATATTTGTGGTGTGTCGATTAATCTTGTCCGGCTTGTATTGTATAATCACCGGCCCTAAATGTTGGACAACCATGTAAATCGGATACAAGATTTTTATTAACAAAATTGTCCCAAGTATAAAGATTAATTTTGCCTCTGTGCATTTTAATCAATGTGTCAAGATATTTTGTGCCGTTTGCACTCAAATTACTTTTCAAACTCTTTTTCCAAAATGAGTCAGTTAATTGTATTTACCAGTGTAAACTGACGTATTTTTCCAAAAGGTTAAGTGACAGGTACTATGCGTAATTGGCTGGGAGCTCGGGGCGTCACTAGGGAATCTTGCAAGTCCTAGATGCCTAAAGTCTATTGAACAGTTATCTTTTATTGATCCGCCTGTGGATCCTTTACCTTCCGTTGTAATACTTTGACATTACTTATATTCGGAATGTAATATATTTATCTTTTGCTTCCGCTGTGCATTTATATATTGTGTTGTTTGTCTATGATGACGCCAACTACGTCACTATGCTCCCCACCGGGCCCACCGGTGACACGTGGAAAATTGGGGTGTGACAGGTTGGTATCAGAGCCAACATTGAGTGAATTAAACACTATCCTAATGTGTTTAATCTCAATGACACAATTGCACATACTTGAGTCTAGACTTAACATAGGAATACTCCCGATTCTAATCTGGAATTTACTGCTTCCGATTATTTTTATTGGATACGTCGCCAAGTGAAGAAGCCATAATAGGAGTTCTCCACACCGGAGCCCGAGACGCTGAGTCTCGTACCGCGGCTAAAATGGAACGAACATCCAAGGAGAAAGCATTCAGAAATAGGATGAAGAAGAAACTCCTTTTACTGAAAAATCGTTTTCCTTATTAGTCCTTATAAGGACATAATTATCTTTTAATGCCTACGGGCCAAACTTATTAAACATCCATTAGTGATGTAGTGCCTGCGGGCCAAACTTATTAAGCATCCAATAGTGATGTAGCGCCTACGGGCCATACTAATTGTCATATAAGACAGAAGGCAGTGGTGGTCTATGACTCCCTGTCAAGAAAAGGTAATGAACTTTGATTCACACCTAAATGCCTTGATCCCAGACGATCATGGCTTATAAATTAAACTTGTCCGCGTGACTAAGCCTTTTGTGCTATTACTAAATGCCTTGATCCCAGACGATCATGGCTTATAAATTAAACTTGTCCGCGTGACTAAGCCTTTTGTGCTATTACTACATGCCTTGATCCTAGACGATCATGGCTTATAAATTAAACTTGTCCGCGTGACTAAGCCTTTTGTGCTATTACTAAATGCCTCGATCCCAGACGATCGTGGCTTATAAATTAACTTGTCTACGCGACTAGGCCATTTGTGCTATTATTAACTTATAAATTAGGATTTATGATAAAATCCTGAATAAAATAAATATCCTTCCTTCCCTGCCAGTAGGCATTTTTAAAAAGAACCTTAAGGGTGAAATCTAGCCTAAGCGGCCAAGATGGTGAAACCTACCCAAGGGATTCAGATCCTTGTTAACGCCTAAGAACGTGTTAGCACTCCTGACAAATGTGATTCGATAAAATCACAACAATCAAACTTATATTGGATTCTTCCAATTTTCTTATCTAGCCTAGTGATTTAGAAATCATGGCTTGTGTCATCCTATAAGATGATCACATTATAAACATCCGATAGTGATGAAGTGCCTCCGGGCTAAACTGGTTGTCCGATAAGACAACGACGGTGGTGGTCTTTGACCTCCTGTCTAAAAGTGTTGGACCAGGTCCAAGCATAACAGTCGGTAGGATCCATACGATCTCGACTAATAGCATCTGAGAAGATGATCATATTATAACCAACCCTCAAGAGGGGAACGCCCAAGGGCTATGCCTATTGTCCTAAAGGACAAAAGACAGTTGAAGTCTACAACTCCCTGTCAATAGAAGGTAATGAACGTGATTCGAACCTTAAATGCCTCGATTCTCTGAAATTATGGCTTACAAAAATTTAGAACTGACCTTGTGACTAGGCCTTATGCGCCACTTTAATATCCTTAATGTTTTATAACTAGGATAAATTATAATGGAAAATACTAATTAAATATAACTAACAAGTTAACCAATATGGTTTGTATTACCATGGTTGATAAATCGTCAAAGATGATGATTCCATAATAATCTCTGAATAAATCATTGTTAATAATTATGTAGCAATCAAGCTACATGGCTGGATTAGATGAAGCTAACAGTCGTTTGAAGGAGAGCAATGATACTACCAGAATTAGTGTAACTGGAGCAGAACTGCAGGCAATGATAGATTATGCTGTTACTCGAGCTCTTGATCGACAGAATGATGAATCAAATGATACCCACTCCAAGACACTATCTATGGCTCGTAGTAAGCCCCCTCCTGAAACACATGAGTCAAGGAAGGACGATGATCATGACTTGTCAAATCAAAGGAGTATTCCGTCTGGACAAGTTGTGTTTCATCAAGAGGCACCAGTTAAGACCTGTTCATATAAATATTTTGTCTCCTGCAAGCCCAGAGACTTTACAGGAGAAAATGGGGCCATCGATTGCATGACATGGCTCGATGAGATGGACGCTGTTGTCGACATCAGCGGTTGTGCGGAGCAAGATGTTGTGAAATTTGTTTCACAATCATTTAAAGGAGAAGCGTTGGCATGGTGGAGATCATTGCTCCAAGCCACGGGGAAAGTTCTACTCTACAACTTATCTTGGAGTCAATTTGCTGCTTTAGTCAAGGAAAACTATTGCCCTCAGCATGAAGTAGAAAAGATAGAATCAGACTTCTTGACCTTGGTCATGGAAGATTTGAATTGTCCGGCATATGTGACAAGTTTCAACACTATGTCCCGCCTAGTTCCTTATTTAGTCACCCCTGAACCTAAACGCATAGCGCGTTTCATTGGAGGCCTAGCACCAGAGATAAAAGGAAATGTTAAAGCATCTAGGCCAACCACATATAGGTCCGCGGTGGACTTATCCTTATCTCTCACCTTAGATGCAATCAGACTTAAGTCTGTTAAGGCTTCTGGCGAGAGAAGAAGAGAAAGAGAGGAGGAAAACTCTCATCAAACTAACAAGAAGAAGAGGGGAAGCTCGGAGCATGGGAAAGATTCCGAGTTCAGGAAGAACTCAAGTCAGTCTGATAACAGACCCAAATGCAATAACTGCAAAAAGCAGCATTTTGGAAAATGTACAATAGACCCACGCGCTAAATTATGTGGAATTTGCAAGACCAAGGGCCACAAAACCTTAGAATGCAAGGGGTTAAAGAACGCCACATGCTACAACTGTAACGAGGAAGGGCACATCAAAACCAACTGCCCAAAGCTTATAAAGAAGCCTGAGAGGCCAGGAAAAGCAAATGCATGAGTCTTCCGGATGAATGCTAGGAAGGATAACTATATAGCAGGTACTTTTCCTTATCAAGCAGTTTATGCAGAAATTTAATTGATACTGACACATGTGATTCAATAATGAAAGATCACTGTTGAGAACTGTTGTCTCCGTCTTAGTAGGACTTCGGTCATTTTATACGAAGAAGGAACTGGCCGATGATACTTTAAAAAAATGCTTCAACAAACCTTAGATGGATATTTTATATCTAAATAGGAATCACTCTTTTCTGATATTCCTATGGCAAGCTTTCAAGCTCCCTAAATTCTTTAATATAATAAAGACAGATGTGACGTTTTGATCCTCTGTCAGAAAGGTAATGGACTAGGTCCAAACCTTTAATGCCATTGATGGTCTTTCGCGACCTAGGCTAAGTAATATTAATATATTTTAAATAACGTTCATTAAGAATGTTAGTGCTATAATAGTCTGTATAAGTGATTGACACCATGGTTAGTATATATTAAGGCCATCAGAGTGAAAAATAGCAGCTGTTGGATTTCAACTAAGAAATTGTTTTATTGGTATTAGGAACCAATATCGAGTATGGCAAACTCGGGTAAGATAACAGTCAATCGCGCCATTGATGACGCGACGCATGCTAATGATGCTGAAATTGTAAACCTTAGAATTTCCAAAGATGTTCTTCAAAATATGATAGACACAGCCGTTGGAAAAGCTGTGAAGAAGGCTGTGAAAAAGTTAAAGGAGCCCCATGCTGCTCGGTCCAAGTTTTATCTAGGACCACATTTCCTTGCTCTTAAGGAGGATCTCGTTCATGCCTCGGATGCAAAGGATGAACTAAAAAGGAAAAGGGAGGTAGATAACTCCCAGAGTTCTAAGAAAAAGAACAAACAAAAGTCTGACAAGAAACCAGTATGTAAGACCTGCAAGAAGCGCCATTATGGGAAATGCAGGCTCAAACTAAGATCCAAATCACAGCCCAGGGTTTGTGGGATCTGCAAGTCTAAGGGACATAAAGCATTGGACTGTAAGGACATGAAGAATGCAGTTTGTTTTGGCTGTAATGAGAAAGGCCACATCAAGACTACGTGCCCTAAATATGTCAAAGGAAATGCGGCGGAGGAAGTAAAGCCAAAAATTGAAAGCGCTTAAAGATGCCTAAGCTGGCCCATAAATGATGACATCAGGTACAATTCCTTGTCATTTTATCCGTAATTTAAATGCTAAGAGTTTTTATTTTGGTTCTGATACCAGTAAATCCTTCGTAAACTATAAGTATATCAAATTTTTTAAAAACTCTTCATAAGGACTCCATATATTAAATATGAGGTATAAATTACCAATGGAATCTTTAATGACCTCTCTCGCATCCTCGGAGAAAATCCTTTCATAAGAATCTGGAGTACCTTTCCCCAGAAAGAGTACGACAATATATATTATTTATTTTATTTTATTATTTTTTCTCATTGTTTTCTATCGTCTGCGAATGCCAAACTATGTTGATAAGAGTACCATATGAGGATTTGCGTATCCTAGTGCGTCCCATAGATTACTTCCATGCCTGATCAGTATGGAGGTTTAATGCATGGGATCCCCGAAGATATCCCAATAGTCATATTGTACTAAAGTCGACTAGTAGTATTCAAAGAAGATATCCTATATAAAAATGTCCTTATAAGTATCTCTACTTAGGGCATCTTTGCAATGGTAAAAGGAATGTGTCATTTATCTGACACCGACAACGATAGATGAGCCAAAGCCTGAGAGTACGGAAATCTCTGACATCTTCATGTGTCATAACTAACTTCCTTATAAGAATTACCATGTTCACCTCTTGAGAGGCAAGTAGAGTTAAGATCTATATCCCATTTCGGGTTATTCTATTATGAAACCTTCAAGGTAGCTAGTACCATCATTGGAAGAATCGAAACCCCGAATAAGTAAGTTTTAAAATAAAGAATTCATATAGCCTAACTCGATATCCTGATATTTGATTCGGTTAAGTAAGAAAGACGGTTCATTTGCTTATACATTTGATTACCGCAACCCAAATTAGGCAACAATTAAGAATTTCCATCAGCTGCCCAGGATCGTCGATTGTTCGACTAACTGAGAGAATTAACTATCCCTTAAGATTAGTTTTAAGTAATGGTTGGAAGAACCATTTCACATTAAGATAAGCATTTCTATAATAGTGATATATAAGTATCAAGGCTACTCCTTTGGGGACCTTGCTTAGATGGAATGTTAATTATCTATTTCTAAATAGAAGACTGGTAAGTCCAATCATCCGGTCTGATAGTTGCCTTGGAAACAACGAATAAGATCAGGCAAATCCATGATCATCTGTAAGATTGCCAGTTTTGGCAGAAAAATCAAAGAGTTGTGAAAATAGCAACCCTCCTAAGTCCTTGTTAAGAAATAAGGTTCATCAAAGACATCACTCTGGAAGGGTGTGCCAAATTAATAAGTATCAGACTAGTTAAACTCTGATTTTATATAAAAATCATTCGAAGGAATCGAATGTATCATAGATCATATAACTTATGAGCTAAAAGCTTATTTAAGGAGCTTGGTGGAACTCGCAATGTATTACACCCTAAGGATTAAGGGATATGTTTCGCCAATAAGTCAAGAAGCACTATCACATAACGGTTGGAAGACTTGTGATATAATGATAAACTCGTATCGAATACGGATCCATGGCGCAAAGATTTTCACGTCGAAGTAGGTGAAAAAGTGTTACTTAAGGTATCACCTTGGAAAGGTGTGATGCGATTTGGGAAAGAAAGGCAAGCTAAGCCCGAGGTACATAGGCCTTTTGAGATAATCGAACGTGTCGGGGCAGTTGCTTACAAGTTAAACTTGCCTGAAGAACTTAGCGCTATTCGTAATGAGTCCCACATCTGTAATTTGAAGAAGTGTTTCGCTGACGAATCACTGGTGATACCGCATACAGATATACACATAGACGAGAGTCTGAAGTTTGTGGAAAAACCTTTGTCGATTGAGGATCGACAAGTGAAGAAGCTTCGAAGGAAGCACGTGCCTATTGTTAAGGTCAAATGGGATGCCCGTAGAGGACCCGAATTCACGTGGGAAGTGGAATCCACGATGAAAGAGAAATATCCTCATTTATTTCAGTAAATCTCGAGGTCGAGATTTCTTTTAAGGGGGTGAGGATGTAACACCTCGAAAAAATTTCGCCCAATAATGTATTGACACGTGTCATAAGGTTCCGGTATGTGAAAACATACTTTAGAGGGACTAAAAGTGACAAACAGTGAAAACTATGGAACGTAAGGGTCCAAAGTGTCAATAATGGATAAATAGACTCTATGATAACCCTACATAATGTTTATAACCTTAAACGGATGGTTCATGGTTCATACGACGCGGAAATTGCACATAAGTGAAGTATTGCAAACTATAGGGGCCAAAAGTGTCAACATGTTGAATTTATACCTCCGAGTGAACTTTTGGCAGACCCGAAGCTTTATAATGCTAAAATATACTCACTAGAATATGTGGTAAAAATTTCATGAAGTTTCGTCAACGTATGAGAAAGTTATGGCCAAAACCGTACTTGAGGGACTAAAAGCGTCAACATCGAATTTCATGGCTTTTCGGTTGAGCGCAAAGTTATCCGAGGACATTACCATGTTGGTAAATGTCCTAAGGTTCTTAAAAACCAAGTTTGGGGGTTTACGAGTCAAAATAAGCAGCCGAAACATCGCGTGTAAGGACAGGGACCAAATCTGCCAATGTTTGAAAGTTTCTGGGCCTGCAGACCCCAGGCGACCCGCCTGGGAATCCTTAGGCGGGCCGCGTGAGACTATCAGAAGCAAAATTTCGCGAAAATTGCAATTCTGGTCCGAATTTGAAGTGCATAACAGCTCATGGCACCTCCAAAAGCTCCAATAAACACCCTTGCATGCCTATGGCAATAGTAACCTATCCTCAAGCCTCTGAATCCACCTTTAAATCAGATCAAAACCCCATTTCTTGGCATTTCCTTTGGTGATCAAGAACACTCTCATCTTGCAAAACTCTCTCAAGCATTTCTGGAGCATTTCTGATCATCAAGGCAGCATCCTAGTGTTCACTAAGCACCTATAGGACCTTTGTAAGCTTCCAATTCGTTCTCTAATCCGTTCTTGCTTTGATTATTGCTAAAAGTCAAACTGTTTGTTCATAAGCTTTGACTTTCTGATTAAACGGATTTCTTTCAGTCATTTCTCGAATTGAAACCTGATATATGTTGGTATTTATGTGGGAAACAAACCCTCAAAAGGGTGTTCTCTGATTCCCACTATATGCGTGTTAATTGTCGAGTCAAACTTGTTCTAAAAAGTCAACAGAAGTTGTTTTTGGCAAAATAAGCTTAAATGGTAATGTAGATAACATGCAATCTGTTTGATCATCATAAATAACTTATTATACATATAAGAATGTGTTTTATCATCATCAACTCGACAATCTATAGTATAAATTCGAATCGGAACCGAAAGTCTTATAAAACGGCTATTTCGTAGACTATCGATTCGGATCCGTACATGCATGTTTGAGATCTGTATTGGAGATTATTTTTTGACCATTTTCATTTTGGTAAAACCTTCTGGAATTTTTGATTGAGTCTATACTTAGCCGATTCAAATGCATGTTTCCGATTTATACATAAAGTTGACTATTTTGCCCTTTTTGAGATAAAACGTGATTTTTTGGAAAAGTGAAAGAGTAGAAATCTTTATTTCTAATATATAAACTTGCACCGAAAATTTCGGATCAGTTGGTGGTCCAGATTTTGAGTTATGGCCATTAGCGTAAAACTATATCTTAAAGTTACATAAACGGCCCTTTTCGCATATAACCCATTTCTGGCCACGTTTTGATATAAAACTTTTTACCCACTGATGTATTATAATATTTTGGGATTTTCGATGATTTTTAATTAATTTTTGGCTGAATGGATCTTAGATCGCTTAGTTATTTCGGGTTATGTCGGTTTTGACCGTTTAAGCCATAAAATGAGTTGTATACATTCTTTTGACCCGAAACCTTTTCCTACTGTTTTTATTTGTGGAATAAAGTATTTTAAGTATTCTGGAAATATAAAAATCTCAGCTTTTCTTTGAAAACCCGAAAACGCCCTTAAATCGCATTTTTAGCGTTTTAAGCGCATAGTAAGCGTTATACTCGTTTTAAACATATAAGACTTATACCTACTGATGTAATTAGTATATTTTCATATAATAACAGTAAGTATAAATGTTTTAACTCAGATTTCCAGTTTGGCATTTTTAGCCCTTGTGAAATTACTAAAATACCCCTACGGTGCATAGTTTGATTTTAAATGATGAGTTTGGTATATGGGTCATACCCTACTGTTATAATATGTTAAATGAAGTATATTTACTGTATAAATCAGACCCGTAACTCAGATTTCCAATTTGACTCTTTTATAATCTTTTAAATGACCAAAATGCCCTTATGAGGTGTAAATTGAGTTTAAAATTATTCCGGGCAATATAGAACATAACTTACTGATATTATGTCATATTTAAGGCATAATTATCTCAGGGAACTTGCATTTGACTTATTTGGCTACCCGTAACGCCCTTTTTGCGTTCGGTTCGGGTTACGTAACTAGTTTGCGTAAATTGACCGAAACGGGTCAAACGTTATCATTTTTATCTCAAAATCTAGGATGTATTTAGTATACCCATATTATACAAGTATTCAAGCTTGTCGGGTGTAAATCACATTCCATCCGGTCTTTCGCTTAATCGTGCGTTTAACCGTATATTTCCTTAAAACTAACCGGTCTAAGCTTAGGCTTAATTAAAGACCCGTTAGTATTCTAATTGGTTATTTATACCATCGTTCCAGACTAGAGTTTTCTAGTAAATTGTACCTACGCTTACTTAGGGATACGGCTGAGTTATTATTCTTGCTATTTAAGACAGGAGCTAGCTCAGGTAAATACTTTTAACTTATTTTCCCTTATACGGGCTTGGGATACGGTATTATAAAAATACCGCTTGGTCGGGTGTAGAAACTGTTTAATCGGAGATGATTAAATTGCATAATCCCGTTTTAATCTGTGTTGATTGATAACAAATAACATTGGGGGTTAATGACCGTGTCCTGGATATCCTTGGCTCATTTTAAAAAGTGAATGGCCACGACGTAAGCACAAGGTGTAGGCAGAACACCTCCTGTTGCATATGTATAACGTATACTCACTCGTAAGATTATCTTCTTGTGAGATTATATTTGTGGTGTGTCGATTAATCTTGTCCGGCTTGTATTGTATAATCACCGGCCCTAAATGTTGGACAACCATGTAAATCGGATACAAGATTTTTATTAACAAAATTGTCCCAAGTATAAAGATTAATTTTGCCTCTGTGCATTTTAATCAATGTGTCAAGATATTTTGTGCCGTTTGCACTCAAATTACTTTTCAAACTCTTTTTCCAAAATGAGTCAGTTAATTGTATTTACCAGTGTAAACTGACGTATTTTTCCAAAAGGTTAAGTGACAGGTACTATGCGTAATTGGCTGGGAGCTCGGGGCGTCACTAGGGAATCTTGCAAGTCCTAGATGCCTAAAGTCTATTGAACAGTTATCTTTTATTGATCCGCCTGTGGATCCTTTACCTTCCGTTGTAATACTTTGACATTACTTATATTCGGAATGTAATATATTTATCTTTTGCTTCCGCTGTGCATTTATATATTGTGTTGTTTGTCTATGATGACGCCAACTACGTCACTATGCTCCCCACCGGGCCCACCGGTGACACGTGGAAAATTGGGGTGTGACAACTAACCGGTCAGAAGATAGAACAAGGATGATCCGAGTACAAGAAGGTCTTCGAGAAAGAGAGGTGTGGACGTCGGCTTCGACAGAGAGGGAGAGAGGTTTAGGGTTTGCTAAACTTTGTGTGTTTTGGTGAAGTGTAGAATTTATACTAACACACTAGGTGTTATTCGAACTAAGGGAGTGGGCCGAACCCTTCATGGGCTGCCCTTAAGGTTTGAGTACAGGAGTGTGGCCCGAATGGGCTTGTGCGATTACATACATACATTACACAAGATCACATAACACGTAACACATATGCATTAAAACCAACATATCAACTTGTCATATAGAGTTCATACACGTTACATTAAACGCAAACACAGGTTCTGTAATACGAGTTGTCACATCATCCCCAAGTTGAATGAAATTTCATCCTGAAATTTAGCACGTACTCACTGAGGAAGCTAGTTAAGTTGCATGGTTTTCCTGGTTTTCTTGGGGTGTCACATCCTTCCCCCGTTGGTTTGGAATTTCGTCCCTAAATTCCGTAGTAGCTTCAGCCTCAGTAGTGGTTTCGCTGTTCTCGAACAACTGGGGATACTTGTGTTTCATCTGGTCCTCTCGTTCCCAGGTAAACTCTGGGCCACGACGAGAGTTCCAACGAACTCGAACAAGAGGAATTCTAGTACGCTTGAGAATCTTCACATCTCGGTCAGTAATCTCTACTGGTTCCTCAACGAATCGCAACTGATCGTCGATTGTGAGCTCCTTCAAAGGAACTATGAGGGTCTCATCTGACAGACACTTCTTCAGATTCGACACGTGAAATATGTTGTGAACTCCACTGAGTTCTGCGGGTAGGTTCAGTTTGTAGGCCACTTTGCCTATTTTCTCTATGATTTCGAAAGGTCCAACGTATCGCGGGTTGAGTTTGCCACGTTTGCCAAAACGAACTACCCCTTTCCAAGGTGAGACTTTGAGTAGCACTCGATCCCCAACCTGGAACTCTAGTGGTTTCCTGCGCTTATCAGCGTAGCTTTTCTGACGGTCACGAGCTGCCACCATTCGTTGTCGTATCTGAGCAATCTTCTAAGTTGTGTCTACCACAAGTTCTGGGCCAGTGATTTGGTTGTCACCAACTTCTGCCCAGCAAAGGGGTGATCGACATATACGTCCGTACAATGCCTCAAATGGAGCGGCCTGGATACTGGTGTGGTAGCTGTTATTATAGGAAAATTCCACTAAAGGTAGATGTCATTCCCAGCCGTTACCAAAATCAATCACACATGCTCTAAGCATGTCTTCAAGGGTTTGGATGGTGCATTTAGACTGCCCATCCGTTTGTGGATGATAAGCGGTGCTCATGTCTAATCGAGAGCCAAAGGACTTGTGCATTGCTTGCCACAGTTCAGAAGTAAAACGCGTATCACGATCAGAGATAATGGAGGTTGGCACCCCGTGTCTCGATACTACTTCCTTTAGATAGACGTCTGCTAGGGTAGAAAACTTATCCATTTCCCTGATAGCCAAAAAATGTGTAGACTTGGTCAGTCGATCAACAATCACCCAAATGGTATCATTTCTGCGTTGAGATCTAGGCAGGCCAGTAACGAAATCCATGGAAATTTGCTCCCATTTCCATTTAGGTATCTCTGGTTGCTAAAGTAGGCCTGATGGTTTCTGGTACTCGATTTTGACTCTCGCACAATTCAAGCATTTACTAACGTAGGTGGCTAGTTGGCTTTCATGCTAGGCCACTAATATGTAGTCTTTAGGTCGTGGTACATCTTATCCGAACCAGGATGTACTGAGTAACGAGACTTATGTGCTTCATCCATCACAAGTTCGCGTAAGTTTCCATAAAGTGGGACCCAGATACGCCCTGTTACGTAGTAAGCGCCATCTTCCTTTTGTTCTAACCGTTTCCTTGATCCTCGTAAGGACTCAGCCCTGATGTTCTCTGCATTCAATGCTTCAACCTGAGCATCTCGTATCTGAGTAGGAAGACTAGATTGGATGGTAAGTTGTAACGCTCGCACACGCTTAGGTGTAGTATCCTTTTGACTGAGGGCGTCAGCCACAACATTGGCTTTGCCCAGATGGTACTTAATCGCGCATTCGTAATCATTCAAGAGCTCGACCTATCGACGTTGTCGCATGTTTAACTCCTTCTGCTTGAAGATATGCTCGAGACTCCTGTGATCGGTGTAAATGGTGCACTTGGTACCGTACAGGTAATGTCTCCATATCTTAAGAGCAAAAACCACTGCCCCTAATTCCAAGTCATGCGTAGTGTAGTTCCTTTCGTGAACTTTAAGTTGGCATGATGCATAAGCAATGACCTTGCCACGTTGCATCAACACGCAACCAAGTCCTTGGATGGACGCATCGCAATAAACCACAAAATCGTCTGTGCCTTCAGGTAATGAGAGGATAGGTGCGCTACAAAGTCTATCCTTTAAGTGCTGAAATGCAGATTCCTGTGCATCACCCCAATGATAGGTGACTCCCTTCTAAGTTAGTGAGGTGAGAGGTTGCGCAATCTTGGAGAAATCCTTGATAAACCTTCTGTAGTAAACCGCCAAACCCAAGAATTGGCGGATTTCTGTTGGTTTACGGGGTGCAGGCCAGTTCTTGATCGAGCCTACCTTGGATGGATCAACATGAATCCCATCCTTGTTTACCATGTGGCCTAGAAAATGGACCTCGCGAATCCAAAATTCGCATTTCAAAAACTTAGCAAACAGCTGCTCTGCTCGAAGAAGTTCCAGAATAAGTGGTAGATGCTGCTCATGTTCCTCCTGAGTCTTAGAATAGCTCAGGAGGTCGTCGATGAAAACAATAACAGACTTATCCAGGTAAGGTTTGCACACTCGATTCATAAGGTCCATAAAGACCGCAGGTGTGTTTGTCAGCCCGAAAGGCATGACCAAAACTCGTAGTGCCCATAACGAGTTCTAAACGTTGTTTTGGAGACGTCCTCATCTTGGACTCTCAGCTGGTGATATCCCGATCTCAGATCAATCTTTGAGTAGAAGCTCGACCCTTGCAGCTGGTCGAACAGGTCATCAATACGCGAGAGGGGATAGCGATTCTTCAAGGTCACCTTGTTGAGTTTATGGTAATCAATACACATTCTGAGGGTACCATCTTTCTTCTTCACAAACAAAACTGGATCTCCCCAGGGCGAAGAGCTAGGACGTATGAAACCCTTATCCAAGAGTTCTTGTAGTTGCGTAGATAGTTCTTCCAATTCTGATGGAGCTAAGCGATACGGTGCATGAGCTATCGGTGCTGCTCCAGGAGCTAGCTCGATCTGAAATTCGACCTGACGATGAGGCAGAAGACCAGGTAATTATTCGGGGAATACCTCAGGAAAATCGCATACAATAGGAATGTCTTCTATTTGTTTCTCTTTTGTTGATGCATCTGTAACGAGGGCTAAAATAGCTGCGTGGCCCTTTCGCAAACACTTCTGGGCCTTAAGGAAGGAGATGATGCCTACGACATCACCACTCTTGTCACCACGAATTACGAGAGGTTCTTCGCCAGAACGAGGAATGCGGTCGATTTTCTCCTTGCAAAGGATCTCCGCTCGATGTTGGGATAACCAATCCATCCCAATGACAATGTCGAAACTACCAAGGATGATGTGGATAAGATCGATAGAGAAAGTCTGACTAGCTAAGACGAGATTACAATCCTTAACTATGTGTTTGGCTTTAAGACTTTTACCGTTTGCTAGTTCTACCATGTGTTTGGTGTTCAAAAGTGTTGGAGTGCGCTTAAGCAATTGACTAACTTTTAAGGACACATAACTGGTATCGGCACCCGAGTCAAACAAAACAGTAACAAAGAAATCATCCAGAAGAAACTTACCCATCACAACGTTGGGGTCATTCCTTGCATCACCCTGCCCAATCACGAACGCACGTCCCCTGGCACCATTGCCATCATTGTTTCCCCTGTTATTGTTCCCATTCCCCTGATTATTATTGTTGTTCTGATTCTGGTTCAACTGGGGGCAGTTTCTTTTGAAGTGACCTTTAGCACCACACTGATAGCATCCCCTGTTACCCTGCTGTTGTTGCTGCTGATTCTGTGGAGCTGGTGGCTGTTGATGGCGATTCTGATTTGCCGGTCGTCGCCCCTGCAATCCTTAGCTTCATGACCAAGCTTGTTACACCTCTGACAACGACCCTTATTGCACGGCCCACTATGATGCATGTTGCATCGGTTGCACTTGGGGTGGTTTCCTCTGTACCCACCCTGCCCCTGACTACCCGAAGATTGCTGACCAGGGCTCTTGTAGTTATCAGTCCTTCGCTGCTGAGACTGAGACTGAGCTGATGTTGAACCCTTGCTTGAGACTCCATCCCATTTGCGCTTGCTGTCGCTGGGGGCATCAGAAACAGTAGTAGTGGCACCAATACGCTTGGGCAGCCTGTTCTGCTCGACTGCCTGATTAGTGAGACGATGAGCCAAACGGATAACTTGCTGGATAGCGGCGATGTTTGCTGCAGTCACATGGCTTTGGTTCTCTGGCACTAATCCTTTGAGGTACACCTCGATACGTTTGATAGGAGGATCCACCATAGTAGGACACAAGATAGCCAGCTCGTTCGATCTTTTCGTGTACGCTTCAATTTCCGACCCCGTCATCTTTAAGTTGAAGAACTCTACTTCCAGCTTGTGGATGTCATCACGATTGCAGTATTCTTCCTTGATCAAATCTTTGAAGTCATTCCATGGGGTAGCATTAGCAGCAACCAACCCCAGCATCTGAACCTGAGTGTTCCACCACGTGAGCGCTACACCTTCAAGAGTACAAGTAGCATACTTCACCCTACGAGCCTCAGGGCATTCACACATCTCGAATACAGATTCGAGCTTCTCGAACCAGTGGAGGAGGCCTACAGCTCTTTCAGTGCCGTTGAAAGTAGCAGGTCGGCAGTCCATAAAAGTTTTGAAAGTACACACAGGGGGCTGAGCATGTTGACCTCCTGCCTGAGCTGCTGCGAGGGCTGCAACAACTTGCTCATTGATTAAGGCCGTCAGCTGGGCTTGAGTTAGGTTGATACGTCCACTCATGATCTTCACAATAAAGAGAGCATGGGTGAGAAATGTGTCGTGGCAATGTGTGAGTGTGGAGTGACAAAAGAGTGTAAGCACACAATGAGTGTCTAACAATAGTTGCTACGTTAACCAAAGCATACCATGAACAATGTACTATGTAACTAACAAGTAGGTAATATAAACATAAACTATATCACCTAGAATGTTGAGTCTTGCACGTGGAGTGAAGCGTCGTTGTGGATCGTTGAGCACTGTACAGCTTATAGTATGGTTTTGTCAAAAGCTTTTCTCTTTTTAAAACCAAGTTCACTATAACCAATGGCTCTGATACCGATCTGTCACACCCCCAAAATCCACAGGCGGAGTATCACCGCATGGAAGCATGACTGGCCAGGATCAAGCCACCAATCATATTGAACAACATAATTAAGTAAATAAAACCAAACACAATATAATTGGTGTCCAAAGGAAAGTAACCAACTTTAAGTTAACAACAGAAGCATAAAATGTAAAACCCAAACATAAGCAATAATTTAATAAAGTTAAATGTTTAACATGGAACTCAACAGTCCATGTCCCACAACGATCACTCCTCCCTATGCAAGCTCCATAAGCACCTAACGACCTGCAAGGCATGCAACAACGAGTCAACAACAAAGTTGGGCGAGTTTACAGTAGGTTGTTTAGTTTTACGGGTTTGTTTTGGAAACCATAAGTTGTTTCGTAAACCACGAATGAACCAGTATCTTTGTTTCCCAAACTGTATCCATAATCAGTGGGGGCTTCCCCATGTGAACCACTAGACCGTTACCATATCGACACTGACGAAAGTAAGTTGTGCCCTACGTCAATGTCTATCATTATTGACTAAGTGCTTGGATCCATTAGTACACGCCCGTCCTACCGGCACGTTGTGAGGTTTGTCAACCCTAATAGCGCTATTAACTAATGACCCGCTCGCCATTGGCCCGGTAATTAAGTCGATATAAAAATGAGGGACTTATGATAGAGTTTTGTCTAGTAAGTTTAAGGTTGTTGTCCTACCCAAGGAGGACGAACGTACGTATTCTACCCAAGGAGAATACGCATGATTAACATTGGCATCCTACCTGTTATGAGTCATTTTCTGAGAATACATATCTTGATCAATATCATGCTTCTAATTGTTTATTTGTGACCAGGATACTGGACGGGGATATTGCTAACATCCTGGGCGATATCCTGAGGTTGATTGAATTAACCACGTGCAGGTTAAAAGCTGGGGTTTGCTAATGGTCAGATGGACTTCTTCTCCTTGAGACTCGGGCAAAACAATTGGAAGAAAGACGTTGAAGCCGGAAGATGTGGATTACAACGTTCACATGTGGAATATTCGCCGGATCCCAGTATAATAGGATAGTTGGTTGCTTTCTTTTTACTATAAATAGATTGATCGGATCAGATTAAGTCACATACACTCATTCACACACTTTGCTCTCTAGTCTCTAGCAATCATTACACACGAACACTTGTACTCAAATCTCATTGTAACACTTAGTTGATCTGTATCATATCCTGCACTGTATCCTGAAGTTTGAAGCAATAAGAAGAACAAGGCAGCTGCGATTGTCAGCTCCTGAGGTTTTATGCCGGCGATCTAGATTATTCAAGGGCTTTCCTCGTACATCACGCATCAACCTTTACTTTTCTGCTCATTGTTTGATCACAGATACAGCTCTATATCCTGAGCCGTATCCTGAATACTGTTTTTCTAAACAACTTAACCAACATATTTTCAACACACTTTTTAGCACACTACCTCACTTAGATCACTTAATTGCTTCGGTAATTTTTGACCAAAACAATTTGGCGCCCACCGTGGGGCCAGTGGTGCTCTCTTTAGTAAAAGTTTTTGTGAAACCGCTAATCAGTTTTCTGTTTTCAAAACTTTTTGCCACATTGTTTACAATGGCCACAAGATCAAACATGAGGTCATCCACTATGTCCGCTACGACTTCCGCTACTACCGGTTCGGTGCTTCCACCACCTCCTCCAAGGATGCCGGCTTCTTCACAACCTCAGGATGTTATCCCTACCCGGGGTGTTTAGGGATCTGCTCCCATTTTAGCTTCTAATGATGAAATTCTAACCTTGTTTGGAAGTGTGCAGGAACAAATGAGACAGCATCAGGAAACTAACCAAATGCTGTTAAGAGAAATACAACTCTTAAAAGCTGGCTCGAGCAGATCCACCGAAGATATCGTCACTCCTCTACAACCCAGAACTTTGAACTTCAGTTCCGCAGTTTACACTGAGGATAACAGGGGGAATATTGTGCCCAGCCTTCCTCAGAATCATACTCCTGAAATACCCTCCTCGGTCAGTATGTCAACCATGAGGAGCTCAGGATATGCTTCGGGATATGGGCAGAACCCTCAGACTGGTAACGTGTCTAATAATAATAATACTCTTGCCACTAACAGTGTTGGATCTTTGCAGGATACAGCTGTGACATCAGAATTATCTAGGGAGCTTCAGAAGCTAAAGGATATGATATCCAATGTACCTGGGGTGGTTCAGCCAATTCCTGAAGTATCCCAGGATAACCACAGGATATCTCGGTTTGTGCATCCTATTTGTGATGCTGAAATCCCAAAAAGATTCCAAACTCTCAACATGAAGCTCTATGATGGAACCACGGATCCTGAGGAGCATATTGCCCAGTATAGGGAACGGATGGAAATCAATCCTATCCCTCCAGATCTCAAGGAAGCATGCTTATGCAAGGGATTTGGTTCTACCTTGACAGGATCGGCCTTAAAATGGCTGTTAAATGTTCCTCCTCACTCAATTACTTCTTTTGCTCATTTGGTTAACTTATTTAATAGTCAATTTTCTTGCAGCCGGAGTTTTGAGAAATTAACCAGTGATCTTTACAGGATAACTCAAGGACCTCAGGAATCCTTGAGGGATTATGTGAACAAATTCAGTTGAGAATCCTTGGATATCCCGCATCTTGATGTTGCAACAGTTGTACAAGCTTTTAAGATGGGGTTATAAAAGGATTCTCAGTTTTATCAGGATCTTGAAATGAATCCCTGCAGGAATCTCGACGAAGCTCGTAACAGGGCTTTGAGATATATCTGTTTGGAAGATGACAAGAAGATGCAAGAGAGGATGAATTCTACCTCAACCTACGAATCAACCAACAGGAAGTCAGAATCCTCATATAAGCCATATCGCTCCAAGCCATATGGCAGAAATGATAACAAGAGAGTGAATGTTGTTGAAGACGAGGATCTCGAAGAATATCCTGAAATTTTCTGAATATTGTTTTTCTGTTAATATACCTAAACTAATGTATGCTATGCAGGGTTTGGGAGATAAAGCCAGGTGGCCTCGAAAGAATCAACAAAAAGCTAATTGGAAGGATAAATCCAAATGGTGTGCCTTCTATGAGGATTTCAGACATGTTACTAAGGATTGCATTGCCCTGAGGAAAGAAATAAGCTACCTACTAAGCAAAGGATATCTGAAGGACTTGCTGGGGAGAAAGAAAAATAAAGGGCAGGATCCCGAGAAGGATCCTGAACGAGCAGCATCACCTCCAACAGATGCCAAGATAATTAACTTTATTTCAGGAGGATCCGACATTTGTGGGACTTCGTATTCGGCGGCTAGGAGACATGCAAAGGAAGCCAAGAGTGAAAGGGGAGACAAACCAGTCAGGATGACTACCCTCGCAACTGATAAAGTGATCACTTTCGATAGTGATGACAGGGATACTGTTCAGGATCCTCACCATGATGCTTTGGTAATAACATTATATGTGGCTAACCATTTTGTACGCAGGATATTGGTTGATAATGGCAGCTCCGTCAATATAATCCAAGTAGAGACTCTGAAGAGAATGAATGCATCTCCGATGGATATCACTTCAAAGTCCACCGTGCTTGTTGTGTTCAGTGGAGAGGCTAGGAACACAGTGGGAGAGATAAAGTTACCAGTATATGTTGAAGGAGTCAACTCGATACAACGTTTCAGTGTGATGGATTCTCTATCCTGCTATAACATCATACTGGGAAGACCATGGATTCACGATATGAAGGTTGTCCCATCAACATATCACCAGTGCATCAAGATCCCTACTCCTTGGGGAGTTGTCAAAGTCGATAGTGATCAGCAGGAGGCGAAAGAATGTTACTCATCCTTGATGAAATCCTCGACCAAACCTAATGCAGCATAGCAATTAAAGATGCGGGCCCAGGATATCGTGGAGGATCCAGAGCAGGATGTGAAGAAAATTATCCTGGATCAGGATAATCCTGATATCTCGGTGCTCGTAGGAACCAATATCCCTCATGATATTGAAGAGCAGTTAACTAACTTTTTGAAATGCAGGATGTCAACGTTTGCATGGAAGCATGAGGATATGACAGGTATATTCAAAGATATTATCACTCACAAGCTTGGAATTGACAGGTCGTTCAAGCCTGTTCAACAAAAGAGAAGGAAGTTTGCTCCTGAACGGAACATAATTATTCAAGAAGAGGTTGAAAGGCTATTGAAATCCAAGATGATCAGAGAAGTCAAGTATCCCAAATGGCTGGCAAATGTGGTAGTGGTTCAAAAGAAGAATGGGAAATGGAGAGTTTGTGTAGATTACACTGACTTGAATAAGGCTTGTCCTAAAGACCCATTTCCTCTTCCTCACATCGACTCAATGGTGGATGCTACCGCTGGACACGAGATGTTAACCTTCATGGATGCATCCTCAGGATTTCAGCAAATTCAAATGGAACCTTCTGACCAGGAGGACACTGCCTTCATGACACCAACAGGTATTTATTGTTATACGGCTATGCCTTTTGGTTTGAAAAATGCAGGTGCAACATACCAGAGATTGGTAAATATGATGTTTAAAGACAAGCTGGGGGACACCATGGAGGTATATATTGACGATATGGTGGTGAAATCTAAAAAGGCTAAGGATCACCTCCAAGATATCAAGGGAGCATTTGATATCCTGGATCAGTATAACATGAAGCTAAATCCTGCCAAGTGCCATTTCGGAGTGGGGGCAGGAAAGTTTTTAGGATACATGGTGACCAAAAGAGGGATAGAGGCAAGCCCGGAGCAGATTAAAGCTATCCTAGATATAAGATCACCCTCGAATATGAAGGATGTTCAACGGTTAACAGACCAGGTAGCAGCATTGAACAGATTTATTTCAAGATCCTCGGAAAAATGCAAGGAATTCTATGATATCCTCAAGAAGAATAAGAAGTTCGAATGGGGAGCAAAGCATGAAGCAGCCTTGCAGGATTTGAAGCAATATCTTTCAACTGCACCTCTATTGATGAAGCCTGAAAATGGTGAACCACTATCCCTATACCTCGCAGTATCAGGGAATGCTGTAAGTGCTGTCCTTGTAAAAGACCATGAAGGTCAGCAATATCCTGTTTATTATGTTAGTAAAAGTCTGTTAGATGCTGAAACTAGATATTCTCATTTAGAAAAATTGATATTAGCCCTAGTTATGGCATCGACGAAGCTTAGACATTACTTTGAAACAAATAGGATTCATGTTAAAACTAATTATCCTATTAAAAATGTGCTTAGGAAACCAGAGATGTCCGGTAGGATGGCTAAGTGGTCAGTGAAGTTGAGTGCTTATGACTTAGTATATGAACCTAGAAATGCGATAAAGTCTCAGGCTTTAGCTAACTTTGTGGTTGATTTCAGTAGTGACATTCAGGATGAGGTGGACCTAGAAGTCCAACAGTTAGGAGAATCTTCAAGATCCTGGACGTTATATACTGATGGTGCATCTAATGTAAGAGGTGTAGGTTTAGGTATACTACTAAAATCGCCACAGGGGGACATAATACCCCAGGCCATTAGGTGTGAATTTCCTGCTACTAATAATGAGGCAGAATATGAAGCTTTGATTGCAGGATTAGAATTGGCTAAGAATATGAGTATCAAGAATTTGCAAGTATATATTGACTCCTTGTTAATTACTAATCATTTTAATGGATCCTATGCAGTCAAGGGTGAGAAATTAATCGAATACCTCGGTATTCTCAAGAAACTAGCAGGATATTTCGATATTTTTACACTTGAACAGGTACCAAGGGAGGATAATGCTGAAGCAGATGCCTTAGCAAACCTGGGATCATCGATCAGGATACCAGACGGGACCCCAATAGCAATATTACATATCTTGTATCCTGCAACGAATCCTCAGGATAAGGAAGTAGCGGCTATTCAGGATCCTGGAGTGGAGTATCCTGAAAAGGATCCTAAATCCTGGACGGCTCCAATCATGAGATATCTCAGGGAAAGACATATCCCCGGAGATGAAAATCCTAAGGCATTTAGGATGAAGGTATCACGATTCACTATTATAAACAATGTTTTATACAAGAAATCTCTTGCAGGACCGTATTTGAGGTGCTTGGAGGGTCCTGAAGCCAAAGTAGTACTTCAGGATATACATGAAGGGGATTGTGGTAACCACACTGGGGGCAGGTCATTGTTGTCCAAAGTATTAAGGACAGGATATTATTGGCCAACGATGAGGAAGGATGCTGCAGAATATGCTCGAAGGTGTGATGCATGTCAAAGACATAGTAACATACTACATCAACCAGCTGAACCACTATATCCTGTAGCGTCCCCTTGGCCGTTCATGAAATGGGGGATGGATATAGTAGGGAAGTTACCAAAAGCTCCGGGAGGAAAAGTCTTTATGCTAGCAATGACGGATTATTTCTCTAAGTGGGTTGAAGCTGAAGCATTTGTCCAAGTTAGAGACCAAGAAGTAGTATCCTTCATAAAGAGGAATATCCTGACTAGGTTTGGGGTACCAGCTGAAATCATTTGTGATAATGGGTCCCAGTTTATAAGCAAGAGGACTACTGACTTTTGCAAGAGTTGGGGAATCAAAATGATTACGTCTACTCCGGTGCATCCTCAAGCGAATGGACAAGCAGAATCCTCAAACAAGATAATTGTCAACAACTTGAAGAAGAGATTAGGAGCCAAGAAAGGAAGATGGGCAGAAGATTTACCCTTTGTTTTGTGGGCTGATAGAACGACGGTAAAAAATGCAACTGGTCAAACCCCGTTTTCCTTAGTATTTGGAGCAGAAGCAATGATCCCGACAGAAATGGTGATACCCACAGCAAGATCCAACCTCCGGAATCCTGAGCAGAATACTGAAGTTCTATGCCAAGAGCTGGATACTATTGATGAGACAAGAAATGCAGCACGGCTAAGAATGGCGGCATATCAACAAAGGATATCCATAACACACAACAAGAATATAAGTATTAGAAGGTTCAAAGTTGGAGATTGGGTGTTAAGAAAAGCTTTTCAGAATACTGCCAATCCTGCTGATGGAAAGCTGGCTCCGAATTGGGAAGGACCATATGAGATTGAATCAGAATCTGGAAAAGGTGCATACCGACTTAAGGATATGGAGGGGGATATGCTGCCGAGATCTTGGAATGCTATACACCTTAAGCTTTATTTCAAGTGAGTTTAGAACTTAATTTCTAATTCAGGAGGGTATGAATTCTATCTCTTTTAATTGTGTTTGGTTTAATTTATTCTTTGAAACCCAATACTGACTTAAGCATCGGAAAGGTTTTAGCCAAGCTAACACCCACCTTAGTTTTGAAATGTTTTGCAGTATATGTTTCGGGATGTAGCTCCAGGATACACACTAAGGATGCTTCGGAAGATTAGAGGATTGGCCCCCTCTCTCACGTATAAGGGATCCTGATCCCTTCACTGGTTTAAAGGTATTCACCTTTCATCCGAATTGGGTTTAAACACCCCGCCTGGAGCGCAAGTTATTCGGGAATAGTTCAAGGTGGTGGGACCAGTCCATGTAAAAGTGGCTGACAATTTCGTTACTGTTGGCTATATCCTGAATCCTAAAGGTATATGACGATTGATCACCCTCTCTCACGAAAGGGTATTTTCATACTCTCTAAGGTTTAAAGGTTTTCACCTTTCTAAGTCTTGGAGTTTATACACTCCCGCCTGTAGCGCACGAAAATTTGGGATTTTCCCAGAACATAAGGGATTTATCTCCAGTACATTCTTGGGTTTTACCCCTGTAATGCGAAAAATTGTCTATAATTGGAACTGATATCCAGAAGATTTCTAAGTATTTGAAGACATTGTACACAGGGGACATTCCTACTAAGGCAACGATGTAAAGCTCAAAGGATAAGGCTCGGACCTAATACACTAAGTGTCTCAAACAGGGAACATCTTGGTATAAGGAATTGCAAAAAGGATTGAAGTTTGGAACTAGGGTTACATTCTATTCCTGGTATGATCTTTCCTTTGTGAATCTTACACAACTTGATTGAACTTTTGAAATCACGTTTAAAGGATATATTCTAGAGATATATTTTCGGGATATGATTCAGGATATTTGGTTGGAACCTTTGGGATGCAATACTTGGCTTTGAAAATCAGAGTTAGATTTGTTTATAAATTCTGAGTAAACTATCTTTTTCCTTTGAAAATTTTATTCGAATTAGTTGATATTTTGAAAAATAAACTATTTTGAAAGAACTTGTCCAAATTGTTTGGATATTAAGAAGTCCTATTTTACGAAAGTCTGCGTAGAATATCACTGAATATATTGATCAGGATACCTTCACAGAAATGATAACACTAATTTCACAAAGCCAAAATCTAAACTAAGTAATGCATGGCAAAAATTTAAAAGGCTACAACAGATAAGTCAAAGGCAGATTATATTATTAACATGTCAAAAGTTGTGCTTTTGGTTTCACCTTAAACTAAGGCCCATCCACCAAAAGCACAATAGATTCCTAACTAGATTTGCTTAAAAGATTGAAGGTTTCGTCTCAAACCGAGACCCATCCGCCTTCAACTGTTATATTGTTCAAAATAAACGATACTAATCGATGACCAAGGGCTTCATCCTGAAACCCAGGACCCATCCACCTTTGGCCATCATATTGTTGTAGTGCAGGAAATGTAAATTGTTTGAAAGCAGGAAAAGTAAATTGTTCAGACAATCATAACCATGAAATTTTAAAAAAGTGGGCTCCGGCCTCAGCACATATATCCATCATCGCCCACGTCGCTGCATTTAAGGGTCAGCTCCCTCCTTCATCGTGACATCTCCACCAACATTCTTCTCAGCATCATCAGCAGCATCTTCTCCATCAGCATTTTCTCCGGAATCACCACCAGCATCCTTTGAAGCACCAGCATCATCTACCTTCTCGGCTACCTTGGTGGGCTCCTCTACGACAGGTTTTGAAGGGGGCTCCACAGGATTGCCGCCAAGATCTTTCAATTTCATCTCCCAGGCTTTGATGTTCTATGAGGGGCATTCAACGCCCAAAGCCCTAGCTTCATAAGCCATTTTCAGTCTGGCTTGGAGGAGGGAGATGATGACTGAATTCTTAAGGCTCTCCCTGTATGAAGCCATATCTTGTTCATGCTGAAGCTGGACCGCGTCAGATTTAGCTTGAGCCTCTTGGGTGATCTTTTGGATGGCAGCTTGGTGATCTTGGGTTATGGCCTTATACTTAGCTTCGTAATGTTCAGATTTGGCGGTGGCGATTGCTGATTGATCCGTGATGGTAGCTTCAGCCTTCTTTAGTTTGCTTTCTAGCATGACGTTTAGGCCACATGTGTCCTCATAAAGGAGTACCAGACGTTCAAGGCCCTGCAAGGTAAAGAAACAGGCATTATTCTAATTGAACATTTCTACTTAGCATATGGTGCAGGATACAGGTCAGGATACTAACCTGGTTAAGGAAGCCGGTCATAAATTTGCTGGATTTCGTAAACCCGTGGTTCTCAAATGGGAACACGTGAAGTGTAGCAGGAGGTTCAGCTTCTTTTCTCTTTTGGGAACTAGAAGCCCGGGTACGGGATGCCGGAGGAGCTTTGGGAGCAGTGGTGGTCTTCGAGCTGATAGGCTTCGGTGTGACGGATGACTTTGGATGGGATTCTTGCTTGGCGGGTGCGAGGCTATAGTAGTTGTCCAACTCGTTGAGTTGGAAGCCTTCGAGGTTGATAACTGGCATTGCATAAGGGAAGATGTTTAGGCTTATTATATCTCTAAAAATAATAATCGATTTAATATAATTCCTGATAATATGCTTACCAGACATGGTGGAACTTGATCTTTGACTTGAGCTTGTGAGTAGCAGGTTAAAGGTTCTTTCACCCTCGGGAAGCTTGAAGATTTCTTTTATTCTTCCTTCTGATTCGGCACTGGGGGGAGCTAGTTCCTTGAAGTTTGCTGCAAGAAAGGAAATAAACACATTAGGATATTGGTTCAGGATGGAGGTTCGGGATATGATGGGGGATGTTCCTAAAACCCTAGGTCCTACCAGAAGTCAACCATCTTTTAGGGAGGTCAAAACCCTTATCAATGGTGTCTCTTTTCACGAAGAAAAACTTTCTTGTCCACTTATCCTCGTTCTTGGTAGCTTTGAGGATGAGAGGATCTTTGGAAATAGAGAATAGAAGGAATCGGCTGGAACCATGAGATCTTAAACGATAAGCCATCGGCAAGTCCTCGATGCATAGGTCGGGCATATGGCGAGCCTTAATTCCTTCCAAGGTGACTAATATGCGCCAAACCATGGGCATGATTTGGGCAAAGCTGAGGCCAGTAAGTTCGAAGAAACAAGAAATGAAAGGTGAAAACGGGTATTGAAGTCCTATGGAGAAAGGGTAGGCGAAAAAGCAGAACCATTCGTCGGAACAAAAATCCGATCGGACCTCTCGGTCGAATGGACGGAAGATTGTTCCGGCGGGAAAGGCACCGGAAGCTCGTAGGGCCGCGATGTCGGAATTATCGAAAGAGCACACCTCTTTTGACGGATTCTGAAGCAAATTTTGTTTGTGGAAGGGGGAAGTAGAGTCCGCCATTTGCGATCTAGTACGAGTCGCCATCGGAGAACAAGAAATGTAAACAAGGAAAATGAAAAAGAGAGAGAGAAAAGTACCTGATATTCGGTTGAAGATGAAGATAATCATAATGAGACGACCCTCGGTTAATATAGGCTAAATGTAGGGGGTAAAGAGTAAGTAACGCCTTGGAAGTTGCACACTGTCATTTCAAGGGTCTCATCATACTGATTCCCTTAATTGATGAGATAAAACTTTTAAATTATATTCATTGGATTGGTATACCAACAGATATATTTAGGGACAATTGTTATGAGTCATTTTATGAGAATACATATCTTGATCAATATCCTGCTTCTAATTGTTTACTTGTGACCAGGATACTGGACGGGGATATTGCTAACATCCTGGGCGATATCCTGAGGTGGATTGAATTAACCACGTGCAGGTTAAAAGCTTGGCTTTGCTAACGGTCAGATGGACTTCTTCTCCTTGAGACTCGGGCAAAACAGTTGGAAGAAAGACGTTGAAGCCAGAAGATGTGGATTACAACGTTCACATGTGGAATATTCGCCGGATCCCGGAATAATAGGATAGTTGGTTGCTTTCTTTTTACAATAAATAGATTGATCGGATCAGATTAAGTCACATACACTCATTCACACACTTTGCTCTCTAGTCTCTAGCAATCATTACACACGAACACTTGTACTCAAATCTCATCGTAACACTTAGTTGATCCGTATCATATCCTGCACTGTATCCTGAAGTTTGAAGCAATAAGAAGAACAAGGCAGCTGCGATTGCCAGCTCCCGAGGTTTTATGCCGGCGATCTAGATTGATCAAGGGCGTTCCTCATACATCACGCGTCAACCTTTACTTTTCTGCTCATTGTTTGATCACAGATACAGCTCTATATCCTGAGCCGTATCCTGAATATTGTTTTTCTAAACAACTTAACCAACATATTTTCAACACACTTTTTAGCACACTACCTCACTTAACTAATTTGATCACTTAATTGCTTCGGTAATTTTTGACCAAAACACTACCCATGGAGGATGGAGGTACATATCCTACCCAAGGAGGATACGTAGGTTCCGTTTTAATTCCTTAACCCATGCCCAACCACCGGGAATCCCATGCCTTGAAAAGTGTGTGAACTCACCTTGGTTTGCTCGAAAGATAAACAAAATGGTCACTTGAGCTATATGTGGTCAACCACGTCCTAACATGGTTACCATACAAGTCAGGTCTAGGTTCAAATAGTGCACATAGGTTACACAATAAACTAACAGGTTCTGAACATGTAATGATCATGGCAAACACTTCAGATCACATTCATCACGTTAGCAGACAAGTACACAATATATTCAAACTTATGCGACTCAAATGATTGGGCTCGCACAAGTTCATTAGCCCAACAGTCTTGTGCGATTCAATAGATGAAGCCCAAAAAGGTAACTGGCCCAACCTGTTGTGCGTCCAGCACAATCTTGTGCGAGTCACAACGGGTTGTGCGATCCCATGCAAACCCGACCCAAACATGCAGCCCAAACCTATACGGCCCAAACAATTAAACAGATAATCAACTTGTGCGGCCCATATAATATTGTGCGAGCCAAGACAGCTTGTGCGATTGAGTTTTGGGCTTTAAGGCCCAACAACATAATGAGGTTCAAAAGATGTGTGTGTTGGTGCATATTCTGTGACAACAGCTTAGATTTGGTCTTTGGATATCTTGTAATTAGTTAAACGATAAACAGTTAGCGGGTTTAGCTTTGTAATAGTGAAATAATAGAGTTTGGGCTAAACTAAACCCACATTGGGTCTATGGGGGACGAATTGGGCTTGTCCATGTAAGAAACCCTAGTCCAAGTTGTAAACCTTGTGTTATATAAACAAGGTTAGGCATTAGGGTTTAGGTGAATCAGCCAAAACAGTATTCGTGAGAGAGCAATTTTGTGAGAGCTTAGCTTGGATGAATTTGTGGTTAGGGTTTTAGATTGATTGTAATTCTTTGTGATTGATAATCAATAGAAACCCAGTTTGAAAGTGATTTCTGTTTCTACTCATTCTGCTATATTCTGATCAAGAGGATTCCGCACTCTTGATCGGATTGACAATTCTGTGAAGATCCATACGACTCAAGGGGACCTACAGTGTGTGGCCCAAGACTTGTGCGATCAGCACTGCCTTGTGCGATCCACACTTCTTGTGCGATCATGCGGTTCTAACTTGTACCGTGAGCTTTAAACAGTTGCACCAAGCTTGTGCGACTGCCTTGTGCGACCAATCCCTTGTGCGATCCGATTTGGTCTTGTGCGATCAAGGGTGGCCTTGTGCGATTAGTTGTCTAATCCCCTAATTTCATGCAATCAGTTTCAATCATTTATTTTGCATTGAAGATAACAGTTTCCAATAATACAATTAATCGATCAAACAAGGGTGTTAACATCAAATCTCTACGAACCCTAATCATATTCAAAACATAATCAACAACCATAATCATTTACACACATTAACACGGCTCTTGTTATTGATTTCTAGCATGCATCCTAACAAGTTTAACACAACCGATCATCCGAATATGAACACATCATAGTCGATAAACATACATCCTACAATGATCTAAATGTACTACACACGTGAACCGATTTTCATGAACATCAAACCTCATCGATTTACATTACAATCAAACACACATCATCTATAAATCACCATGTAAAACATATAGATCACAACACTATCTAACAAAACAATAATCACGAAACACTAACCTATCTAACAAAACAATAATCACGAAACACTAACCGGTCAGAAGATAGAACAAGGATGATCAGAGTACAAGAAGGTCTTCGAAAACGAGAGGTGTGGCCGTCGGCTTCGAGAGAGAGGGAGAGAGGTTTAGGGTTTGTTAAACTTTGTGTGTTTTGGTGAAGTGTAGAATTTATACTAACACACTAGGTGTTATTTGAACTAAGGGAGTGGGCCGAATCCTTCATGGGCTTCCCTTAAGGTTCGAGTACAGGAGTGCGGCCCAAATGGGCTTGTGCGATTACATACATACATTACACAAGATCACATAACACGTAACACATATGCATTAAAACCAACATATCAACTTGTCATATAGATTTCATACATGTTACATTAAACACAAAGACGGGTTCTGAAACACGAGTTGTCACACCACGACATGCATCTTTCTTGGATACTACACAAAGACAGGTTCTGAAACACGAGTTGTCACCCCGCGGCATGCATCTTTCTTGGATACTCCTCCTCTAAGGCGGCATTCAAATTCTATAACCCTCTAAATCAAAAAATTTATCACTCTCGACATGTTCAATTCATTCCCCACATCTTTCCATCCCAAACCACCAACTCCCGAATTTGGTTTTTGACATTATATATCATTGGATTCGTCTTTTCGAGACGATTCTAATGGTGTAATTTGGTAACCACTGTTTTCGGAAAAATTTTGTACGGTTTTATCAGTCTGTTATGTTAAAAATGTCGAACATGTCTAGTTTGAATGAGTTGTTGAGAATGGAGCATGAGGTTTGCACTACCAACAAACCGCCTACGATGATGAAGGTGGAAAATTATCTGACATGGAAGGATCGTTTTCAATCCTTCATTGAATATCAGCATACTCGCATGTGGATTTGTATCGAAGATGGGTACACAAACCCTACACACGACTTTGAGGGCAGACCACGTAGAACAACCTATGTGAACATGCAAGAAAATGATAAGAAGATGTATGAGGCTGAAAAGAGAGCCTTGGCTGTAATCAAAATGTCCTTACCTGATAGCATCATACATACCTTCAAGAAGTACACAAATTCAAAGGATATGTGGGATGCATTAGAGAAAAGATACGCGGGAAATGCTGATGTCAAGAAGAACAAGATTGACCTACTAAAGAAGCAGTTTGCTGTGTTTAAGTACATGAAACATGAGTCACTTGAAGACATCATCACTCGTTACTACCATCTGATGTCAAAAATGGAAAACTATGAGATCGATTGCTATACCGACATAGAGAAGAATGACAAGCTGCTCGATGCCTTACCTACCAAGTGGGATATCTACACTCTCATGATCAAGGGAGAAGCTGATTATGAGACAAAAGAGCTTGAAGAAGTCATTGGCAAGCTGAGAGCCTATGAGCTCAGTATGAAGAAGAAAGACACTGGATATGATCAGGTTCAAGATCCAGGGGTTTACAATGGGCTTACATCTTCTTCATCTCACAACGCTTCTAGCGACTCTGCTACTGCGTTTCTATCATGTGAGAATGAGCAGGTTACAGTAAATGAGGATGGTGATGTGTGTTTTGTAGCTGCTTCGGGAGGATCAACAGGAGCCAAAAGAACATCAGCTTCTAAGCAGAGTAGTAGTGCTAAGTCAATGCCTATGAGTGTGAAGTCTGCTGAAGAGCATCTGGCTCTACTTGCTTCGTTTGTTGCTTCTTATGAAAACTACATTCAGGGAAGATATCTGATCCTGCTACTTTAGATGAAGATTATGATCAGATTGACCCTGATGATCTTGAAGAGATGGATTTGCAATGGCAAATGGCCATGATTTCTAGACGAGTGAAGGGGTTTATGAATAGAACAGGAAGGAAGTTTGTAGGGAGAAGTGTTGGTTTCGACAAGACCAAAGTGAGGTGCTTTAACTGTCAAAGTTATGGGCATTTTTCTATGGAATGTCAAAAACAAAAGCAAGAGACTTCGAGTCAGAGTTCAAACAACATGAATGCATCAAACAACTCTAGCTCAAAGGCTTTGATCTCTACAGCACGAGAAGGTTCTTATGATTGGAGTGTTCATCTAGAAGATAATGAAAATGCCACTCAGGCATTCATGGCTGAGATAGTGCCAGTTGAAGATGTTGAAGCTGCTATGGGAGATGCTGAAGTGAAAATGGATGCTGAGGTGAAGACAGAGAATAAAGCTAAAGAAGAGAAGAGTGATCAGACAACAGATGCAAAAGAGGAAAAGAAAAAGTCTGACCATGAAAGGGAAGCTGAAGAAAAAGATACTAAATACAAGAGAATGGAAGCTCAGCTTGCGGCTCTGATCGCCAACCTTGATAAACAAAAAGGAGAGGTAAAATCTAATTATGTGTGTTTAAAATATCGTGAACTATAGGGTGAAGTTGACAGGTTGTCCACACAAAACAAAAGTTTTGTATGTGAGATGTCTGACATTAAAGAATCAAACTTTTTTGCTAAAAGAAATGAAACGTCATACTTGAAGAAAATAAAAGGTTATGAAAGTGAAATTGAAGCCGTAACCTGCAAATTAAATGAAAAACATCAAGTCATAGACTTAGCTCATGAAATGATGGCTGAAAAAACAAAAGAGGTTTCTGAAAAAATGCAAAGAGTTGTCAGATGCACAACTCAAAATTGTTGAACCTAAAAAGAAATTAAGTCAATTCAGGGACTCTACTTTTGTTATGAAACACATGATGGGTGGGTTAAAGAAGAGTAATGACAAGAGTAGTTTGGGATTCAAAGGCTATAATGAAGTCCCACCTCCTCTTAGTTATGATTATTCATTCCTACCTGATGAAGATGAGCTAACCAAATTTATGTCAACAGCACCAAGTAGTTCCACAGCAAGTCAAGGTGATGAGTGTGAGAATGAAGATGCTAAGAAGGATAATAACAGCAAACCTGTTTTGACAAAGAAAACTTCACATCCTAAGAATAAGAATCCAAGTGTTGTTAAACAAATTAATTTTGTTCAAGGGAGTGACATGAAAAACGAAACAGCTGTTATTGAAAACGAATCTAACGTAGAGTTTGCTAAAAACAAGAACAAAGAAAATTCTGAAACAAAGCAAACTGAACCAAATTCTTCTAAGGCATCATCATCAAAACCAGAATCTAGTTCAAAGGCTTCAGATAAGAAGTCTTCGAAAAAGAGATCGTGCTTCAAATGTCACACCAAAGGACATGTAGCTAGTCGCTGTCCTAATAAATAAAATGAAGCACAAGTGAGTGAGAAGAAGAGAGAGAAGTCACCAGAGAAGAGTGGTGATAAAAAGGAGAGAGAGTCCAATTCTCCAAAGAAATCTGCTCCTAAGCAACCAGAGAATGTTGCGGTTGGTGTAGATAAGGCTGAAAAAGGAACTCCACAAGTTCCTCGTTTTCAAAGAAATCAACCAATATTTCAGCCTAGATCTCCACCAGGCAGACATGAGAGACCTAGAAGCAGTTCACCAAGAATGAACAATTTTAATTCTAATAATTTCAGAAGTCAAGGTCAATATCAAAATTGATACCAAAATAAAGGTGGTCGAACTTTTTATAACAATGGCTTTAGAAATTATAACAATCAAGCTTCTTGGAATCAAAATTTTCAAAGGTCAAATAGTCCAAACACATATAGGAACCCTCAGGACCAAAGACCTAGTGGAAATCAAAATCAAATTCCATCAACAGGTCTGAGATCCAAGACTCCAGTTAGGAGTAATGGATATTGGATGGATGTTCCAGTGGTTGGTGAATTTGGACGACCCAAGACCATTAAGGCTTGGGTCCCCCAATCTAACTAATTTCTTGGTTGGGGTGTGCAGGAGTTGCTAAGGAGGATTATCAACTTGTGGTATGTTGATAGTGGCTGCTCCAGGCACATGACGGGGGATGCGAGATTGTTGACTGAATTTGAAGATTATGATGGTGGACATGTGAATTTTGCGGGTGCTAAAGGTGGTAGAATTACTGGACGAGGAAAAGTGACCAATGGGAAGATCACAGTGGATAAAGTGAATTATGTTGAGCAGCTTAAACACAATCTGATGAGCGTGTCACAAGTCTGCGACAAGGGTCACTCGGTCCATTTTACCAAGAATGAAGAATTAGTGTTGAAACCAGGTTCGGAGATACCGGACGATTGGATAGTGATGCGAGCGCCAAGGAGAAATGACACTTATGTCATGGACATGGGTGCTAAGGATCCGACTGCTGTGGTGGTGTGTTTACTATCAAAAGCATCTGAGGCTGAATCGATGTTGTGGCACATACGCATGGCCCATATTCACTATCGAAAAATGAATTACCTTGTTAAACATGAGCTAGTGAAAGGGGTTCCAATGCAGAGGTTTCAAGTGGAAGACAAATGTCTACCTTGTCAAAAGGGAAAACAACACAAGAAACCTCATAAGTCTAAAACAGTAAATTCCATAGATGCCCATTATGAATTACTTCACATAGATTTATTCGGTCCAGTGAACGTGAGGAGCGTAGGTGGAAAGTACTATTGTTTAGTTGTCACTGATGATTACTCACGTTATTCATGGGTTTTCTTTTTAGGTACAAAAGATGAGACAGCAGAGATGTTGATAGATCTTTTTACAAAATTGGAAAATGTCCATGATGCAAAGATCAAGAGGATAAGGAGTGATAATGGCACGGAGTTCAAGAATCGTATTCTGGATCTCTATTGTCTTCGCAAGGGAATTGAACATCAATATTCTGCTCCTTATACGCCTCAACAGAATGGAGTCGCTGAGAGGAAAAACAGGACGTTGATTAAAGCCGCTAGGACGATGCTTTCAGATTCAAAGCTACCAGTTCTTTTCTGGGGAGAAGCTGTGAATATAGCTTGCTACGTTCTAAACAAAGTTTTGACTATTAAACATTTTAATAAAACTTGTCATGAGTTGATGTTTAACAAAAAGCCAAACTTAGAAGGCTTTGAACCATTTGGATTACCCTGCACCATTGTGCGAAATAAAGATAAACAAAAATTCGGTGAGGTGGCTAACGAAGGCTACTTTCTAGGTTACGTACCTGGCGCACCGAATAAAAGGGTTTTTAATCTAAAAACTGGTAAAATTGAGGTTGTGTTTAATGTGGAAATTACTTCATACAAACCTCAACAATCAACGAGTGGACCTGCTATATTATATGATTATGAAAGTGTTTTTAAATCATTTAATATTCCAGAGTTTTCCAATGCAGATGAGTCTCAGCTGATTCAAACAGTGATTGGTGAAGACGATGAAGGCGAGTTCATGCCTAGATCAAATGTTGATATGACAGATGCTCCGGAAACTTCCCAAGGTGCTGCAGATACTGATTCAAGCGATAGTGAACCTGAACCCAATCAGGGGGAGGACTTCATTAATCCGTTTGCTAATCAGAACATTCAGGGGGGGGGGGGGTTGGACCAAACCTGGGTGACAATCTACAAGTCGATACCGTTGCTACTACACGAGCAAATAGAAATCATCCAGTTGACATGATACTTGGAGATCCTACTGCAGGTGTTCAGACAAGGCGAAGCATAGCAGCGAATACAGGTTTATTTGTGTCGATTGAGAAGACTGGGATTGTGAACGAGTGCTTGTATAGTTGCTTTATTTCCCAAGAGGAGCCGAAGAACATTCATATGGCTCTTAAAGACAATTCATGGGTTGAAGCTATGCAAGAGGAATTGGCCCAGTTTGCTAAGTTGAAAGTTTGGGAGTTAGTTGACCTTCCTAAAGGTGAAAGAGAAATTGGCACTAAATGGATATTTAGGTGCAAGAAAGATGAAAGAGGAATAGTCACGCGAAACAAGGCTCGATTGGTGGTCAAAGGTTTCAATCAGCAAGAAGGGATAGATTACAATGAAGTGTTTGCACCAGTGGCAAGGTTGGAGGCAATTCGTTTATTTCTAGCTTTCGCAACATTCAAGGGCTTCAAAGTTTACCAACTAGACGTGAAGAGTGCATTTCTTTACGGGAAAGTCCAAGAAGTGGTGTATGTCTCACAACCAGATGGGTTCGTTGATCCAGATTATCCAGATCGGGTGTACAAACTTTATAAGGCTTTGTATGGATTACATTAAGCTCCCAGGGCGTGGTATGAGACACTGTCTACACATCTGATAAAGAATGGTTTTGAAAAGGGTCAGATTGACAGTACACTTTTCATAAAGAGGAAGAAGGAAGATTTTCTGCTGGTACATGTATACGTGGATGACATCATCTTTGGGTCATCAGATGAAAACATGTGTAAAGAGTTCGAGCAGGTGATGAAGAGCAAGTTCGAAATGAGTGCTATGGGTGAGCTGTCTTACTTTCTGGGATTACAAGTTGAACAGAAGGAGGATGGGATGTTTATTCATCAAACAAAGTATGTGTATGACATTTTGAGTCGGTTCAAAATGAATGATTGCTCTACTTTCAACACACCCATATGTGAAAATCACAATCTTGGCCCAGATCACGAAAGCACTGAAGACGTTGATCCTACTCAATACAGGGCAATGATTGGTTCTCTAATGTACTTGATGGCTTCAAGACCTGACATCATGTTTGTCGTATGCTTGTGTGCCAGATATCAGGCTAATCCTAAAGAGTCACACATGAAAGCAGTGAAGCGGATTCTTCGTTACTTGAAGGGGGAAACCTAAACTTGGGTTGTGGTATCCAGCTGATAGTGATCTGAATTTTGTTGCTTACACTGATTCAGACTTTGGAGGATGCAAGTCGAACAGAAAGTCTACAACAGGTGGTTGTCAGTTCTTAGGAGGCAGGATTGTGTCTTGGCAATGCCAGAAGCAATCTTGTGTGTCTACTTCTACGTGTGAAGCTGAATATATTGTTGCGGGTAGCTGCTGCTCTCGGGTTCTCTGGATACAACAGCAGATGCGTGATTACGGTTTGGATTTCACTCGTACTCCTGTTATGATAGACAATAATGCCACAATTTCAATAACTAATAATCCTGTGAAACACAGTCGCACAAAACATATTGACATACGTCATCATTTTATACGGGATTGTGCTGAAAAGAGATTAATTGAACTACATCGAGTCGACACAGAAGATAACCTGGCAGATCTTTATACTAAAGCATTTGACAGGGCTCGCTTTGAACACTTAGTAGAACTCAACGGGATGAGGAATCCTGAATAACTGGTTTTCATAAGAATTTTTGCAAATAGTTTACTGCTTTTCATAAAAATCAAAAATACAAAAAAGTTGAAAAATCAAAAACATAAAAAAATTAGACAATTAAAAATGAGTTATCATTGTGTGAAAAAGAAGAAATGATAGTACATCAACAAGTTAGACTGTCACCCTGAAATTGAACCTAAATTGTTTAAGTGTGATAGCAGCTTCATCATATGATGTACCAGTAGGCAAAAAGCATGAAATAATCAACCTACCAAAGTGATATAAACATAAATGAACTAAATATGAGTGGGGAACACATCAGTGGTGTATGGTTTAATGACCTTAATTCTTGCGTTGATAGATTGCCAAAATCTGAGGTTTTGGGTCTTTATACTATTATTTCATCTGGGGATATCAGGGGTGTCCTTCTGCTGCATCCAGATACATGCTGACCTAGACACACCCAGGATATCTTAAAAGAGCAAAAATGCCAAAACCCTGAAAATGAAGAAGCTCTCATAGAGAGTCATTCAAAAAATGCAAAATGCATAATTCGTACAAAAAATGGTATCTGTCTTAGCCCTCGATAAGATATTTTGGTCTCTTTGTTGTACGGAAGTACTGACCTGTTCACCAATTATCTATCGTTGAAAAATAAAACGGATGAATTCAGTATACTCACCTACTACGATGAATCTTTGTGCATACCTTGATCGCGGGGGTATATCCTATTGTGGGACACACTAATATATCAGTAATTAAAATTACCTTAACGTATCATACGGTAATGGTACTTGAAATGTTCATGCATTTTGTTTAAGTGGACAAACATATTGGTAATCGTCTTGGACTACTTTTCACGAAAAATTAAATAAAGAATTATCTAATTGTGTGAAACAGTTTGATTGTGCTGATATGATCTTCTTACCAGTGATTCTCACAAAAATAGAGTGTTTATTGCTTTTGTTATTTACTTGCTTTCAGAAAATACAAAAAATCCAAAAATAGTGTCTTTTTCTGTTTAAAATTCTTAACGTACGGAAAACTATTATTCTTGGAGGAATTATTACTGATAAGGGGAGACGATGTTAGAAAGTGACTTCAAAATTTTAAATCCGACAGGTTCTTGTGTGTTGAACAAGAAATTTTTCCAGAAATATAACACTTAGAAATATATTTTCTATCAAATATTTACAAATGTATTTTTAACTTGGTTTTCAAAGTAAACTTCGCCATGATTTTTATTACAAAAATAACCAAGTACCGGAGGTGGATTTTCGTAATAAATTGGAAATGCTTAATCTGTGATACAGTTTAACTATCTCTTGAAAAATAATAATTTATTTAACTTTGTTGAAAAATTCTTATGGTTTCTCGAGATGTTTGTTTTATAGTAAACAGATTGAAGTAGTATGTTGCTGAGAAGTTGCTGTGAAGATGAGAGTTTGATTGGATGCATGGTAGAACCTCCTTTCTACATTGTAGACAAAGTTCAAGAGTTTGAAGATTGTTGTGCAAATGCTAAACTGGAGTTTACTCAAGTGCTAACGTGTTGAAGATTTGGTGATTGGATGCATCAGCTTAGGGGGAGACTGTTGCTGCTAACAAAGGCTATTGAAGCTGAAGCTATCCAAAGACCAAAGACAGTGCAAGACTACATGAAGATTGCAAGAAGACTGAAGACAAAGTTTTTATGAAGCTATTGTCAAGGGGGAGTTTGTTGGTGCATATTCTGTGACAACAGCTTAGATTTGGTCTTTGGATATCTTCTAATTAGTTAAACGATAAAAAGTTAGCGGGTTTAGCTTTGTAATAGTGAAATAATAGAGTTTGGGCTAAACTAAACCCACATTGGGTCTAGGGGGACGAATTGGGCTTGTCCATGTAGGAAACCCTAGTCCAAGTTGTAAGCCTTGTGTTATATAAACAAGGTTAGGCATTAGGGTTTAGGTGAATCAGCCAAAACAGTATTTGTGAGAGAGCAATTTTGTGAGAGCTTAGCTTGGATGAATTTGTGGTTAGGGTTTTAGATTGATTGTAATTCTTTGTGATTGATAATCAATAGAAACCCAGTTTGAAAGTGATTTCTGTTTCTACTCATTCTGCTATATTCTGATCAAGAGAATTCCGCACTCTTGATCGGATTGACAATTCTGTGAAGATCCATACGACTCAAGGGGACCTACAGTGTGTGGGCCAAGACTTGTGCGTTCGGCACTGCCTTGTGCGATCCACACTTCTTGTGCGATCATGCGGTTCTAACTTGTACCGTGAGCTTTAAACAGTTGCACCAAGCTTGTGCGACTGACTTGTGCGACCAATCCCTTGTGCGATCCGATTTGGTCTTGTGCGATCAAGGGTGGCCTTGTGCGATTAGTTGTCTAATCCCCTAATTTCATGCAATCAGTTTCAATCATTCAACAGTTTCCTATTTTGCATTGAAGATAACAGTTTCCAATCATAGGTTTTAACATCAAATCTCTACGAACCCTAATCATATTCAAAACATAATCAACAACCATAATCATTTACACACGTTAACACGGCTCTTGTTATTGATTTCTAGCATGCATCCTAACAAGTTTAACACAACCGATCATCCGAATATGAACACATCATAGTCGATAAACATACATCCTACAATGATCTAAATGTACTACACACGTGAACCGATTTTCATGAACATCAAACCTCATCGATTTACATTACAATCAAACACACATCATCTCTAAATCACCATGTATAACATATAGATCACAACACTATCTAACAAAACAATAATCACGAAACACAAACCTATCTAACAAAACAATAATCACGAAACACTAACTGGTCAGAAGATAGAACAAGGATGATCCGAGTATAAGAAGGTCTTCGAGAAAGAGAAGTGTGGCCGTCGGCTTCGAGAGAGAGGGAGAGAGGTTTAGGGTTTGTTAAACTTTGTGTGCTTTGGTGAAGTGTAGAATTTATACTAACACACTAGGTGTTATTCGAACTAAGGGAGTGGGTCGAATCCTTCATGGGCTGCCCTTAAGGTTCGAGTACAGGAGTGTGGCCCGAATTGGCTTGTGCGATTACATACATACATTACACAAGATCACATAACACGTAACACATATGCATTAAAACCAACATATCAACTTGTCATATAGAGTTCATACATGTTACATTAAACACAAAGAAAGGTTCTGAAACACGAGTTGTCACACCACGACATGCATCTTTCTTGGATACTCCTCCTCTAAGGCGGCATTCAAATTCTGTAACCCTCTAAATCAAAAAAATTATCACTCTCGACATGTTCAATTCATTCCCCACATCTTTCCATCCCAAACCACCAACTCCAACCCTCTACATATATCCTTCGACACCTTTTTAAACCCGACACCCTCGGTTCCCATTCCCTCCCCACCGCCTACATCTCTTGCCCAAAACTCTCCACCCACTGTTCACACTTCCCACTCTACCCAACCCACTCCATCACCCGAAGCCCAACAATACACACCAACCGAAGCCCAACCAACCAACCCACCTCACCAAACCTCCCACGGCCCAGTATCATCTCGCTTACAACTCCACGGCCTATCTCCAACCTCCCTAGCTCATACACTACCCTCCACTTCCACCGTCTCCCCTCTCGGCCCAATGCTCGAGCCCACTGACCGGCCCATTCCACCAACTGGTTCCACCACCTCTACACCAATCATTTCACCCAACTCACAATACCATCAACCCGACCCTCCAAAGACCCAAACTCCACCGCCTCGTCGACAACCCAAACCCAACCCCAAATACTACAACTCTAACTTTGGAAACTCCACCACCGTTCATCCATTACCCGTGTCCCTTGAACCGTCCACCTATACTCAAGCCTTGAATGATCCGGATTGGCGATCCGCCATGGATCTTGAATATAATGCCCTCATCCAAAACAACACATGGGAACTTGTACCTCACACCACCCAAACTCCCATTGGTTGCAAATGGGTGTTCCGCATCAAACGTAAACCTAATGGCACTATCGACAAATACAAAGTGTGTCTAGTGGCAAAAGGGTTTCACCAACAATTTGGCAAAGACTACCATGAAACCTTTAGCCCAGTTACTAAGCCCGTTACCATTCGCACCATCCTCTCCATTGCTCTTTCAAAAGGGTGGCCATTACGCCAACATGATGTTAACAATGCGTTTCTTCATGGAACCCTTCATGAGGATGTTTTTATGATACAACCTCTCGGGTTCACAAACACGGAATTCCCGCGTCACATTTGCAAACTAAAAAAAATCCCTTTATGGTCTTAAACAAGCACCGCGCTCTTGGTACATCGAACTAACCAACTTTCTTGTTAGCTTTGGTTTTAAAAATGTCTCTCTGATTCCTCTCTTTTTGTCTACAATTCCAAAGATATCACTTGCTACCTACTTGTGTATGTAGATAACATTGTCCTTACAGGAAATCACAACTCCTTCAGGGACTCATTCGTTCAAGCTCTAAGCAAACAATTCTCCATCAAAGACCTAGGCCCTCTCCATCACTTCCTAGGAATCGAAGTCATTCCTACGCCTCAAGGTTTATTTCTTTCTCAACATCGCCATATTCAAGATGTTCTCACCACCTTTAAAATAGATGGTGCAAAAGAGGTTCTAACTCCTTTGAGCACGTCTGATCCGCTCTCTCCTAATGACTCCTCTCCTTCCGTTGACCCCACCCCTTACTGAAAACAAGTTGGTACTCTACAATACCTTGCTTTCACCTGTCCTGACATCTCATTTGCCATCAATAAATTATCTCAATTCATGCACTCACCTAAAAAATCACACTGGCAAGCTCTCAAATGGGTACTCCGATACTTGAAAGGAACGGTATATCACTGGTTGTTCTTGAAACGCAACACCAATCTTACCCTACGAGCCTTCTCAGACTCAGACTGGGGAGGCATTACTAATGGAGGTCGGTAACCACAGCATATCTTTTATACCTTGGGTCCAATATCATCTCTTGGAAATCTGCAAAACAAAAAAAAGATCTCTAGATCCTCAACCGAAGCTAAGTACAAAGCCCTTGCTAATGCCGCTGCAGAACTGTTATGGGTTAAAAACTTACTTCATGAACTGGGTTTACCATCTGTGAGCACTCCCTCATTATACTGTGACAACACCGGGGCCACCTATGTATGTGCAAATCCAGTTTACCACTCACGCATGAAACACATAGCCTTGGATTATCACTTTGTATGGGAACAAGTCAACTCCGGGCAACTTAAAGTCCTTCACGTCAGCTCAAAGGATCAACTTGCGGATGTCCTCACCAAACTGCTTCCACGGGCACCTTTCCTGCTTTTTCGGTCCAAGATTGGAGTCTCCAATGGAACCTCCATCTTGCGGGGGCGTATCAAACCCACTAATTAAGTCACCATTAAATGGAATATTATTCTCTCCATTTAACCAATCAATCAAGATGATTGACCGTCCATAATTCTTGCCCAAAGATCAAGCCCTTGACCGTCCATAATTCTTGCCCAAAGATCAAGCCCTTGTAATTATTTTGTAATCATTGGTTGTATCATTGTACCTCTATATATTGTGTTGTGAATAACTAGAATGTATCCTTGATTCAATCAAAGCTTATATGCGTGTTCTAGATCGACCAGGAGAGCTCTATGGGGGCTCAAACCCTAAACTCAACAAATCATCAAATTGAAGCTTGATTCAAGGCAAAAATCGATGCATGAATACATAGAAATGATCACCTAGTCGTGGGGATCATAAGGTATGTCATAAAACCTAGATTGGTTAAAGTTGAAAATTTAGACAAGTAGGGTACATGCAAATAGAAGGTTGGGTTATGATCCAAAGTCAAAATTGAATGTCTATGTATGTTTAATTTCGTTAGTTAGGATGATATTATGAAAAACTTGATGTAATATTACTTGAAGATGATTAACAAGTAAACTAGAAAGTGGGTTTTGACTAAATAGTGAAGGTGGTGATATGTTTGTGCTAGAAATCATCATAAATGATAGTTGTAGTAAGACACTTGAACAATTTGCAAGATTGAGTATTTGATCATACATGATAGAGGATGGATTTTGATGTTAATCTTGGTAAAAATGACTAGTTAAGAACTAGTTAGTAAAGGTGTAAAATTATGCCCATTAGGTGTTTGTTAAAATGCCTAAACGAAAGCTAAATTGTTGAAATTTCGAGTGAAACGCACATTTGAATAATATGGCAAATTATGCGAAATATGAAACGATAAGAGTTCTAAATATCATGTTGATTTAGATTTAATTGTGTAAACCATGTGATCGAAAGTAGTTAACTTTTGATAAGTTAAGTTAACTAATTATGAAGTCGAATAGTAGTTCGACATAGAAAATAAGTAAGGTGGAATAGTTGCGATTTTTATGACTAATCTAACTGCCTTGTAGATGTTGACAATAGTTTGACGCTTAACGAGCTAGGTGGAGGCTTGGGAAAGAAGCGGTCAAACGAATCAAGTACGAGAAGAAAAGCGTAAGTTGGATGAGAGGTAAGTAAAGCTTACGCCTCTTTACATTATTTAAAAATTGCTTAGTTGCAAGTATTGTATATGAATGTTATTAAGTGATTGATATATGATGTTCCGACACGATTTCATGAGAGTTGGAACAAGGGAAAATGGTAAGAAATCATGAATTATGGAAAAAGAGTAAAATGGTAACTTAGTCATGTAAGGACGAACAAATAAGAAACGTTTTTTTATAGTAAAACGAGTTCAATGAGAAAACCGGGATACGTTTAAAGGGACGAAATGGTAATTAAATACCATCTCATACGGATAAATGGTCAATTAGACTACATCGGTCAAATGGTGTTGTTAACACCATTTGACAATCACTTGTTGAGTTTTGTGATTCACAGGAATTAACATAAGGCTCGCGTTACTATTAACTAGCAATTAATAGTGAAAGGTTTGAAATGGGTCGATATTATGACCCAGGCCAGGTACGCATCAATAAGTTGTTAGTAAAACATGCGATTTTTGGTCAAATAATTAGTAGGAGTCCTTCGTCGTAAATGAGGGACTAAAAATGACCAAAACGCCCTTGATAGGTAAATCGGGAAAACGGCCCTTAGAGTTCATTTAGATATTAGTATTATGATTATGTAACTCTTAGATATATGTAAGAGTTGTAAGTATGAACCTTCTTGGTCAAACGCCTAAGAACGGGTCAATTACGTAGAACGACTATCCAAACGGTAAAAACTTGGGGAAAAGGGGTCATTATGTTAAATCCACCACAAAAATAGTTGTGGTGGATTATATGTAGTCATTTATTTAGATATGAGAATGCGAAGTTTGAAGGGGGAAAGGCGAGTTGAAGTTTAAATGTATAACCCCCCCCCCCCCCCTAAATGGGTCAAAATGGAATTAAGTGCATTGTTGTGTACTAGACGCATAATTCATAATAAAATTTCGAACCCGAGTAGAGGATTTGAGTTAAATACATTGGTGTATGTATTTGGTTGTTTAAGAATCAAGTTGGTGGTTTTAAATACAAACGGGTCAAAATGTTGATTTTGAATAATAAGCCGATTGCTTAAAAATCTGGAATTTTATTTTATTAGTTTGAATATTGAATTTTAACTCCATATGATGGAGAATTAAATTACGAGCGCGTAGGAAAAACAATCGCGCAGAACGGATATGTAGAATGAGAGTTATGAAGTTTCAAAGTTTGAATTTTGGTTTAAGGTTGAGCTGGGCAAGTGCAGCAGCAAATAAAGGAACCTTCTGTCGAAAATAGGGCGTGGCGTAGCGCGACGCCCCTAGGGGCCGAAAATTGTTTGAATTTTGTTGTTTTAACACATGTAACTTGGTTATACACATTTTCAAGCTACCAAAACTAACTTTTACGTTGGTTTTGGATTTAGGTGGCTCTCGCAAGCTCTCGGATGTCGATCAAGCAATGGACAAGAACCGAACACACGTCTGAACAAAGCTTCCGCGTTAATCTAATATGTATTTATTTTTAGTGAACTATGTAAAACACTCGGTATTATATTTTGAATATTATTATAGACATGTGAGTATATTAACTTGGAAAAGTTTTTGTAAAGTCGCATTTTGTCTTTAAAATGCGTATTTTATTATTAAAATCTTGATTAATTGAGACGGGTGTTACAATTCCTTTATGTTTTAAGCTTCCATTGTGACCATATAATGTTGTAGTAGAACCCTCTGAGGTTATATTACATGGTCACTTATTAATCTGAATTATATGCATGTTTGCATTATTATGCTTATTGTTGACCAATATGCCCTTATGGTCTAAAAATGAGATTTTTAAATAAATAAACATGCAAATGGATTAGGTACTGATTAGTAAACATAATTAAAGTATTTTGACATTTACATTCTTGTCATAAACTGATGTTATGCTAATGATCGTAAATTAAGCTTTTATAAAGATTAAATTACCCTTTGGTATACAAATCAAGCTTTAAACCATAATTTGACTGAAAACTCTTTACCTACTGTTGAGATATTATTTTTAGGAATTTCGGAATATTGGGTCAGATTATATACTGACCTTATCATTGAGTTCGAGTATAAAGCTTGTAATTGACGATAATGCCTTTTTTGCGAATAAAATGAGTTTTACATATAATTAACATGCAAAACCTTTTTCTACGGTAATATGAAAAATAAAATATTTTGACCATTCAAGGCTGGTCAAAATCTCAGAATCACATAAACCTTGTAATTATCATCAAATATCGGCTTTTACGCTAATTAGGTGCATAGTACGGTTTAAAACCATATTTAGCACCCCAAGACTTATTACCGACTGATTTTATAAATGATTTTTAATATTTTTACAGTAGGTATAAGTCATGAACTCAGAATTCCAATTATGTCCTTAAAAGCATATGTGAAATGACCAAAATGCCATTTCAAGGCATAGTTTGGCCATAAATGGTAAACCACACATATGTATGATATCTTACTAATATGACATCATAAAATAAATATTTTTATAGAATGTTTTTTACCAGAACTTCAATTTACCTATAAATCTCTTTTATAAATCTTTAAATGACCAAAATGCCCTTACAGGGCCTAATTCTGTTTTAAAATCTTTTTGGGCATATATGTTGATATCCTACTGATGTCTTAACATATATTAAGCATAATAACATATAGGACATGTATATGACTCATTCGGTTACCCGTTATGCTTATACGCGTTTGGTTCGGTTTATGTAACTAGTTTGCATGAATTAACCGAAACGGGTTTAACCTTATCATCTAAACTTCAAAATCCAAAATGTATTTAGTTTACCCATATTATACAAGTCTTCATACTTGTTGGGTCTAAATTACATTCCATTCCGGTCCGCTTAATCTAGTGTTTCGAACCGTAAAGTATCCTTAAACTAACCGGTCTAAGTCTTTGACTTAAATAAGACCCGTTAGTATCTTAATAGGTTAATAAAACCTTCCTTAAATAAGACCCCTTAGAGATATACGGCTAAGTAGCATTTCTTGCATAATTAACTCTGGTAAATACTTTAACTTATTTTTCCTTATACAGGCTTGGGATACGGTAAACTATTACCGCTTGGTCGGGTATGGGATCATTTAGTCGGATTGTGATTAATAAATCCGCATAACCCGCTTTAATCTGTTTAGTTTGATAACATAAACATTAGGGGTTAACGATCGTGTCCTGGATATCCTCGGCTCATTTAAATTATTAATGGCCACGACCTACGCACTGGGTGTAGGCATACACCTGGCAGATGCAAATGCTAAATAATAAATTACCCACAAGTTGGGAATAACTCCTTTGTGAGTTTTATAAGTGGCGAGTCAGTTAATCATGTCCGGTTTTCATACCGGCCCCAAATATATGACAAACATGTAAAGCTGTATAAAAGATTGAAAATAAAAATTATCCCAAGTTATAAAAGATTTTGTGCCTTGTGCACCTAAACCAATTTTCCTAAATATTTTCAAGTGAGTTAGTTAATTGTATTTATCAGTGAAAACTAACGTATTTTCAAAAGACTGAGTGACAGGTACCTCTCGAAACTAGGCTGGAACTACTTGGTATTAAGAGGATCTTGCAAATCCCTATATGCCTGAAGTCTGTTAAACTCTGTTTTATGTATTTGTTTTATGGTCCGCCTGTATATTCTTTCATTTTGAACTTTGGACAGTTCGGGTTGTAATAGTAATAACTTCCAAGCCTTCTGCTGTGCTATAATTGTGTTTAGTTGTCTATGATGATATCAACTACGTCACGATACTCCCCATCGGGCCCATCGGAATATGTGGAAATATTGGGGTGTGACAAATATATATAACATTTATAATAATTTTTTTTAAATATAACATTTATAATTCATTTACAAAAATATATAACAACATCATCCATATCAATCTAAAAATATAACAGATAATTTAAAAAAATATAACAATTTTAATTAATTTTATAAAAATATAACAACTTTTAATTAAGTTTTATCCTATTTAAAAAAATATTACTATTTTGAATGTATTTTCTATTTACAAATTTTATAATAATTTAAAATTTAACAAAAATATAGTTTTTTAACCAACAAAATATAACATTTATAATTCTTTTTAAAAAAAAATATATACCAACGTCATCCATATCAATCTAATAATATAACAAATATTTTAAAAAATATATAACAATTTTTAATGTATTTTTTATAATATTTTAAAAAATATAACAATTTTAATTAATTTTATAAAAATATAACTTTTTTTAATTAATTTTTTTATCCTATTTAAAATAACAATTCTTAATGTATTTTTTATTAATAATTTTATAATAATTTTTAACAGAAAAATATAACATTTAATAAAAATATATATCATTCATACTTGATCGGTTTTGTACGAAACTTCAGGGTAAGCGGGTTGCCCGTCACCCAATAACTCTTGCGCGTAAGAAGGCTCACCAACTTCATCTTGTACTCCCGAGGCACCACTAACGAAAAAGTTATTGCCATATTCTTCATGTCCGTACGAGGCACCGTAACCGGCTTCATAATACGAAGACCCATAACCATGATCATAGCTAGGCACGACTAACTGAAAAAAATAACGGTTAAATCATAACGGCACATCTAAAAGCCTTCATTTACCGTTGCCATTTTAGTTCACTGAGTTAAGTTCGTCGATGTAAATAATGAGAAAGGAAAGGGAAATGGCGCATAATCAAGGTGAAATAGGGTTTCCTAGTTTAAATGTTAGGGTAATAAAATAAATAAAATTTTAAAAATATAAAAAGTATAAATAAAAAATATGAAAGTATAAAAATCTTTAATTAAACACAAACACACGAACATAAACGAACACAAATGAACGAATGTTCACGAACACATTTCCGAATGTTCACGAACACAATTGAACGAAAGAGACCTCTGTTCATGTTCGTTCATTTAACTAACTAAACGAAATTTCATGTTCGTTCACGAATATAAACGAACTTTCCACCGAAGGGTTCACGAACCATTCGCTGAACGTTCGAGGGAAATGGTGCATAAACAAGGTGAAATAGGGTTTCCTAGTTTAAATGTTAGGGTAATAAAATAAATAAAATTTTAAAAATATGAAAAGTATAAATAAAAAATATGAAAGTATAAAAATCTTTAATTAAAACACAAACACACGAACATAAACGAACACAAATGAACGAATGTTCACGAACACCTTTCCGAACGTTCACGAAGACAATTGAACGAAAGAGACCTCTGTTCATGTTCGTTCATTTAACTAACTAAACGAAATTTCATGTTCGTTCGTTTATTAAACGAACGAATATAAACGAACTTTCCACCGAAGGGTTCACGAACCATTCGCTGAACGTTCGGTTCGTTTACAGCCCTAGTGATTAAGGTGGAGGTGGAGAAGAGAGAAAGATAGAAAAGAAAGAGTGTGTATCGTGTGTGTATACAAGGGCGGAGCTTGAACAAAATTTTCTATAAATTTATCACTATGAGCGAAAAAATCGGAGGGGACTGGGTTACCCCTTAGCCCCAATAAAGCTTCGCCAATGTGTATATACATAAAATTATAAATGTGTGTGTATATGTATATATATTATAGTTAATTTATTATTTTTTATTCTAAAGGGTAAAAGAAAATTAAAAAAACAAGTGTGTATATACAAATGTGTTTGTGTATGTATACATATTATATTTATAATTATTATGTTTTTGTTTTTTTTATTTAAAGATAAAAATGTAACGCCCGACTGGTTAAAGACAATACTAAAATACTTTACGGAAATAAACCCATAATTTTTTTACTCAATAAAGTTTATTATTCCTTAAATATATTAATCCACATATTCGGATTAATAAAACATTTACAAATGCTCATTTAGAAAATTTCGCCATGACCCATTTGCAAAACGACTATTACTTACGAAAACAAAATCTGCTTAATAACAAAAGCTTTTATAAAACAAACATAACCAACTACTACATTGACATACTAGCTCTTAGCTAAAACAAACATTGAAATTAAACTCCAAAATGTAAATAACTAGGTCAATTTGACCCTATAAGAAAACCCATATACTTAGTGAACAAATCATCATTAAATCTTTCCACAGATGACCCGCTTCCAAGACTTAATCACTTTCGCCTTTCTACTACCTGAATCTGCCGTATAACCTTTCCATGTAATTAGCCTCGAATAAGAAATTATATATTTCTACGGTAAACATAATAATGACTAATATATCATTTAAACTAGAATATTGGTGAACGACTTGTGAAATCTTTTCTTCTTTCATGTTACCGGTTCAAACCATCTCATTGTTTCTCATGACTTGTCTACCCCGTTCATTGATCTCAAACATATTACCTACGTTTGAAAGCATAACAAAATTAGTTTTTGCTCAATGAGGACTCACAATGTTATATATATATAGGGTCAAGATCTAGAGAAAACGCTGGAAAGTGTGAGAACGGAGAGAACGCTTATGGATCGTCAGATCAAAACAATCTATGGACTAGATGACGCGGTGGCGTTTTCGTAAATAACATCACTTTTATTAGTGTGGCGCGCTTCATTAAGGGTAAAAGGGTCTTTTGACTTCTCTACACAAAACGCCAAACTCACGAATAAAGCTTGCACGAGCTTGAGTTAAAGCTTCTAGCGATCCGATTTTAGATATATGTTTTAAATTTGATTTACAAATAAAAATTAAAATTAGTATTTGTATTTGATTTCTAAATAATTATTATATTTATAAATTTTAGTTTGTAGCAAACAACCGAAAACGTGGTGGCTTTTACAACCAAGTTTGTAAAGAAATTTTTAAGTTGATGCGACGCGAGCAATATTGATTAGTCCATTCCCTTAGTTCAAAATTTAGAGAGGTGAACCACAAAATTGGTTTGTTTGGGGGTATTTTTCAACATGCATGGAACAATCGTAAAAGTGGTGAAGATGATGCAACTATTTTGGCGTTGGCGGTTGAGAGATACACCACGAAACAATATAAACGATGACCTGAGTTGTGCTATCAATATAAACGATGACCCCGAGTTCGAAGATGAAGCTCCAACTCCCAAACCAAAGCGCCCAACTGGAAGGGATCGTGCTAAAAAAGCGGCCGCTCAGAAGGCTTCGGGTTCAAAGGGAACGAGTTCAAGTGATGCGTCTAAACTTGATACCATTCTAAAAAATTCTACCACTTTATAGGAATGCAAGAAGATAAGTACAAAAAGAAAGAGAAGGAAAAGGAAGAAGCGGCAGCGAGGGAAAGAGAAAGACTTGAGTTTGATAGGACGCAACTCGAATTTGATATACAAAACCAAGAAGCTGAAGAGTTCCGACTAATGAGAACTGACATCGAAAGCGTACCCGAAAGAGACCGTGAGGTGCTCTCAAGGATGAAAGACAAAATCTCGAAGAAATGGCTACGAAGAAGTGGAAGTGGGTTTTAGTTTATTTTATTCTTAAGTAATGTTTTTTTTTAATTATGTCTTTTTTCTAGGATATGTAATTTTATTTTTAATTATTGAAACTTTTTATATTTTTAAGAATTTTGGTATTAAAAAATAAAAATAAAAAATGGAAAGGGGACGGGGGAACCACACCCCATGTTTGTGGGGGGGGGGGATGGATGATGAGGTGAGAAGGGAGGGTGATGTGGCGCTAGATGGACATACGAGAATCTATACTTTCTATAAAAGGGCAAATGCCACTGACATAAGAAAAGCTGCGGTGGCAGCCATAGAGGCTGTCCAACAATGATTTTCTTATGTCATTATTGCATCATAAGTCTTAATATATAAAATCACTTTAAAATACATTTAAAGCTCTGCCATCAAAACTTCTGCCCATCTATACTTAATTCAAACCTCTACCATCAAAATCCCTACCCAGATTCAAAATTCATACCAACGTCTGTGGGTTATTTTAGGTTTGTGGGTTATTTTTTAAATTGTATTTATACTTATTTAATTTGATTATGAAGAAACAAGTGTTGATAATTTTTATTAACATTCAGATTTTAGAATATGGATATTGATGGCAGAGGTTAAATTAAATACAAAGAAAGATTAAACACTTAAATAGGCATAAAATATTACCCGCTAAAATTAACACTTGCTAGGATTTCGTAGACTCTCGCCTTCTTCCATGCGATTTCATTCTTTCTTTTGTTTTGCAGAACGGCTAGCATGTCGTAGATTTTCTGATCCTGTTTCATTATTTGTGTGATAAACTCTTCTGCATTGTTCTTAAAATCTGATATAGAAGAGTGGAGGACTTCATGAAGCAATCCGATGCTGCTCCAGGTTTTCTTGTAATTATTATCACTGATGATGTCGATTTTTCTGTTTAGTTCTTCATCAGCTCTGTTTTCTTCGAGCGACTATCTAGAGAATTGCATTTTAACATCGTTGGTGTCTGACCAGTGGTAGAAGCATCTATTTGCCATCTAGAGTATTGTTGGTGTTGTTGATTTTGATTTGTTTTTCACAGACAATTTTTTAAAAGACAATTGTTGATATTTTGAATCAAACTAATCATCAGTCTTTTATAGTGTTTAAAATGCGTCTTTATGGTAAATAAAGAGGTTAATCGTAATTATGAGAACCTTTTTTTTTTTTTGAAGGTTTAAAGTATGTCCTTTGGATTTCTCGATATTTAATTCGTATTTTCCCATGAAAACTTATTTTTGCAAGGTTTTGTATTAAAAGGTTGTTGTTTTTAAATATAAATTTATATGTTTATATTAAATGTACACGTTTTTCCCTCCTAGATTATTAAATGTACATTGAGTTTAAATCTGACCTTTGGGCTGTTAGATATTTCATTATATAATATCATTGCCAGTTCTCCTGTTTTTCATCACGTTTTACTACCAAGATATCATTCTTTCACGTCACTTGAGTAATATATAACTTAAAATGGCGTCATACACTTCTACAAAGTCTGATGATTTAAAGCAGCGCTTTATCAAGCAAGTTGAGGATAAAGTATATGAGGACAGGGCTACTCTTCAACAGTTGAAGAGATGTTTTGATGGACTGCATCTTGGTCTGTTCACGAGAAACTAGGTTTCTAGAAACCTGATGGCGATGCCTTCGACTTCCGTTCGTGACCTTTGTGTTGTGAGTAATATAGAGTGCGGTGATAGAGACGTGGAGTTCATGGCAATGCTCAAGGATATACATCGAGAGGTTCCGCACTCGATGGAGTTGAAGCTAAAATTTCTTAATTCTTGCTGTTAGATTCTTAAATTTCTGGGTGTTATTGTTAGATTTTAAAGTTTCGTTGTTCAGTACTCGATGTAGTTGTTGATCTCTTAATGTCATAAATAAATTTTAAACCGTTAATCTTTCTTGTTGCATTTTACTTTTACTTATTTTAGCAAGCATAAGTATTATTAAATAGTCTTGAATATCATCTGAGGATTATAGACTTTCTATTGATGTAGATGTGAAATTGTGTCTGAGTTTGATTTAGATTATGTTGATGTAGAATTGTGCCTGAATAGATGTTTGGTAAGTCAACAGAGGTTTAAATCCCTCAGGTTGGTTTAAGGCTGAACAGATGATTGCAAAGCCAAAATATTCTAGAATATCTGATCATGAATAACAGTGTTTTGAATTGAAGAATTTGCTCCTCCAAATTACAAAGACTCAATATCTGCTACTGTAAAGGTTTGTCAAAGCTAAAGTTTGCCAAAAGAGAACATCTGCTTGAAGTGATCGTCTGGATATGAAGAAAGTCTGAAGCAGCAATGGTCTGCTATGAGTCAAAAGATGTTAACGAACAACAGATGATATTCAACATATGCTGCTCAACAGAGGTTTTCATAGTAACAGTGCTCAGGCTAATAACAGATGTTGGGAGTTTGTTAGGCTATTAATTTTTGGGAGTTTGTTAGGCTAATAGCAGGTTTTCATTGTAATTGCAATCTTTGTAAAAGCATGATGATCAAAGTTTTCTTCTCATTCTTATGAGAAAAAAGTTTATTTTTCTACTGCATATTTCCATTTCTGTTTTATCTTCTTCCATTGTTATCATCTTAACTGTGACAACAATCAAAATCAGATGCTAACAATTGATATTAGAGCTTAGTCAATCAAATTTGATCCCAGCAAATCCTACTGAACTGGTTAATCAAAAGCATTAAAATGTCTTCAGAAAATCAAAAGTCTATTCTTAAAAAATAGCTATTTTTGAATTTTTTTTTTCAAAAATCCTTAAAAGTCTGTTGAAAACAACTGTTTTTGAAACCTCTACTTGGCTAAAAATTCATGTACATCCTCCTCCTTGACCTTCAATTGATGATAGCCCGACCTGAGATCTATTTTGGAAAAGTAACTCGCTCCTTGTAGCTGGTCGAATAGATCATCGATTCTAGGGAAATGATATCTGTTCTTGATAGTAACCTTGTTTAGCTCACGGTAATCAATGCATAGACGCATTGATCCATCCTTCTTCTTGACGAACAGAATTGGTGCTCCCCATGGAGACGAACTAGGTCTAATGAAACCTTTAGCTAGTAAATCATCTAGCTGTGTCCTTAATTCCTTCATCTCCGTTAGTGCTAATCTGTATGGTGCTCTGGCCACTGGTGCAGCTCCGTTAGTGCTAACCTTTAGCCACTTTATAGGAATGCAAGAAGATAAGTACAAAAAGAAAGAGAAGGAAAAGGAAGAAGCGGCAGCGAGGGAAAGAGAAAGACTTGAGTTTGATAGGACGCAACTCGAATTTGATATACAAAACCAAGAAGCTGAAGAGTTCCGACTAATGAGAACTGACATCGAAAGCGTACCCGAAAGAGACCGTGAGGTGCTCTCAAGGATGAAAGACAAAATCGCGAAGAAATGGCTACGAAGAAGTGGAAGTGGGTTTTAGTTTATTTTATTCTTAAGTAATGTTTTTTTTTTAATTATGTCTTTTTTCTAGGATATGTAATTTTATTTTTAATTATTGAAACTTTTTATATTTTTAAGAATTTTGGTATTAAAAAATAAAAATAAAAAATGGAAAGGGGACGAGGGAACCACACCCCATGTTTGTGGGGGGGGGGGGGGGATGGATGATGAGGTGAGAAGGGAGGGTGATGTGGCGCTAGATGGACATACGAGAATCTATACTTTCTATAAAAGGGCAAATGCCACTGACATAAGAAAAGCTGCGGTGGCAGCCATAGAGGCTGTCCAACAATGATTTTCTTATGTCATTATTGCATCATAAGTCTTAATATATAAAATCACTTTAAAATACATTTAAAGCTCTGCCATCAAAACTTCTGCCCATCTATACTTAATTCAAACCTCTACCATCAAAATCCCTACCCAGATTCAAAATTCATACCAACGTCTGTGGGTTATTTTAGGTTTGTGGGTTATTTTTTAAATTGTATTTATACTTATTTAATTTGATTATGAAGAAACAAGTGTTGATAATTTTTATTAACATTCAGATTTTAGAATATGGATATTGATGGCAGAGGTTAAATTAAATACAAAGAAAGATTAAACACTTAAATAGGCATAAAATATTACCCGCTAAAATTAACACTTGCTAGGATTTCGTAGACTCTCGCCTTCTTCCATGCGATTTCATTCTTTCTTTTGTTTTGCAGAACGGCTAGCATGTCGTAGATTTTCTGATCCTGTTTCATTATTTGTGTGATAAACTCTTCTGCATTGTTCTTAAAATCTGATATAGAAGAGTGGAGGACTTCATGAAGCAATCCGATGCTGCTCCAGGTTTTCTTGTAATTATTATCACTGATGATGTCGATTTTTCTGTTTAGTTCTTCATCAGCTCTGTTTTCTTCGAGCGACTATCTAGAGAATTGCATTTTAACATCGTTGGTGTCTGACCAGTGGTAGAAGCATCTATTTGCCATCTAGAGTATTGTTGGTGTTGTTGATTTTGATTTGTTTTTCACAGACAATTTTTTAAAAGACAATTGTTGATATTTTGAATCAAACTAATCATCAGTCTTTTATAGTGTTTAAAATGCGTCTTTATGGTAAATAAAGAGGTTAATCGTAATTATGAGAACCTGTTTTTTTTTTTTTTTTTTTTTTTTGAAGGTTTAAAGTATGTCCTTTGGATTTCTCGATATTTAATTCGTATTTTCCCATGAAAACTTATTTTTGCAAGGTTTTGTATTAAAAGGTTGTTGTTTTTAAATATAAATTTATATGTTTATATTAAATGTACACGTTTTTCCCTCCTAGATTATTAAATGTACATTGAGTTTAAATCTGACCTTTGGGCTGTTAAATATTTCATTATATAATATCATTGCCAGTTCTCCTGTTTTTCATCACGTTTTACTACCAAGATATCATTCTTTCACGTCACTTGAGTAATATATAACTTAAAATGGCGTCATACACTTCTACAAAGTCTGATGATTTAAAGCAGCGCTTTATCAAGCAAGTTGAGGATAAAGTATATGAGGACAGGGCTACTCTTCAACAGTTGAAGAGATGTTTTGATGGACTGCATCTTGGTCTGTTCACGAGAAACTAGGTTTCTAGAAACCTGATGGCGATGCCTTCGACTTCCGTTCGTGACCTTTGTGTTGTGAGTAATATAGAGTGCGGTGATAGAGACGTGGAGTTCATGGCAATGCTCAAGGATATACATCGAGAGGTTCCGCACTCGATGGAGTTGAAGCTAAAATTTCTTAATTCTTGCTGTTAGATTCTTAAATTTCTGGGTGTTATTGTTAGATTTTAAAGTTTTGTTGTTCAGTACTCGATGTAGTTGTTGATCTCTTAATGTCATAAATAAATTTTAAACCGTTAATCTTTCTTGTTGCATTTTACTTTTACTTATTTTAGCAAGCATAAGTATTATTAAATAGTCTTGAATATCATCTGAGGATTATAGACTTTCTATTGATGTAGATGTGAAATTGTGTCTGAGTTTGATTTAGATTATGTTGATGTAGAATTGTGCCTGAATAGATGTTTGGTAAGTCAACAGAGGTTTAAATCCCTCAGGTTGGTTTAAGGCTGAACAGATGATTGCAAAGCCAAAATATTCTAGAATATCTGATCATGAATAACAGTGTTTTGAATTGAAGAATTTGCTCCTCCAAATTACAAAGACTCAATATCTGCTACTGTAAAGGTTTGTCAAAGCTAAAGTTTGCCAAAAGAGAACATCTGCTTGAAGTGATCGTCTGGATATGAAGAAAGTCTGAAGCAGCAATGGTCTGCTATGAGTCAAAAGATGTTAACGAACAACAGATGATATTCAACATATGCTGCTCAACAGAGGTTTTCATAGTAACAGTGCTCAGGCTAATAACAGATGTTGGGAGTTTGTTAGGCTATTAATTGTTGGGAGTTTGTTAGGCTAATAGCAGGTTTTCATTGTAATTGCAATCTTTGTAAAAGCATGATGATCAAAGTTTTCTTCTCATTCTTATGAGAAAAAAGTTTATTTTTCTACTGCATATTTCCATTTCTGTTTTATCTTCTTCCATTGTTATCATCTTAACTGTGACAACAATCAAAATCAGATGCTAACAATTGATATTAGAGCTTAGTCAATCAAATTTGATCCCAGCAAATCCTACTGAACTGGTTAATCAAAAGCATTAAAATGTCTTCAGAAAATCAAAAGTCTATTCTTAAAAAATAGCTATTTTTGAATTTTTTTTTTCAAAAATCCTTAAAAGTCTGTTGAAAACAACTGTTTTTGAAACCTCTACTTGGCTAAAAATTCATGTACATCCTCCTCCTTGACCTTCAATTGATGATAGCCCGACCTGAGATCTATTTTGGAAAAGTAACTCGCTCCTTGTAGCTGGTCGAATAGATCATCGATTCTAGGGAAAGGATATCTGTTCTTGATAGTAACCTTGTTTAGCTCACGGTAATCAATGCATAGATGCATTGATCCATCCTTCTTCTTGACGAACAGAATTGGTGCTCCCCATGGAGACGAACTAGGTCTAATGAAACCTTTAGCTAGTAAATCATCTAGCTGTGTCCTTAATTCCTTCATCTCCGTTAGTGCTAATCTGTATGGTGCTCTGGCCACTGGTGCAGCTCCGTTAGTGCTAACCTTTAGCCACTTTATAGGAATGCAAGAAGATAAGTACAAAAAGAAAGAGAAGGAAAAGGAAGAAGCGGCAGCGAGGGAAAGAGAAAGACTTGAGTTTGATAGGACGCAACTCGAATTTGATATACAAAACCAAGAAGCTGAAGAGTTCCGACTAATGAGAACTGACATCGAAAGCGTACCCGAAAGAGACCGTGAGGTGCTCTCAAGGATGAAAGACAAAATCGCGAAGAAATGGCTACGAAGAAGTGGAAGTGGGTTTTAGTTTATTTTATTCTTAAGTAATGTTTTTTTTAATTATGTCTTTTTTCTAGGATATGTAATTTTATTTTTAATTATTGAAACTTTTTATATTTTTAAGAATTTTGGTATTAAAAAATAAAAATAAAAAATGGAAAGGGGACGGGGGAACCACACCCCATGTTTGTGGGGGGGGGGGGATGGATGATGAGGTGAGAAGGGAGGGTGATGTGGCGCTAGATGGACATACGAGAATCTATACTTTCTATAAAAGGGCAAATGCCACTGACATAAGAAAAGCTGCGGTGGCAGCCATAGAGGCTGTCCAACAATGATTTTCTTATGTCATTATTGCATCATAAGTCTTAATATATAAAATCACTTTAAAATACATTTAAAGCTCTGCCATCAAAACTTCTGCCCATCTATACTTAATTCAAACCTCTACCATCAAAATCCCTACCCAGATTCAAAATTCATACCAACGTCTGTGGGTTATTTTAGGTTTGTGGGTTATTTTTTAAATTGTATTTATACTTATTTAATTTGATTATGAAGAAACAAGTGTTGATAATTTTTATTAACATTCAGATTTTAGAATATGGATATTGATGGCAGAGGTTAAATTAAATACAAAGAAAGATTAAACACTTAAATAGGCATAAAATATTACCCGCTAAAATTAACACTTGCTAGGATTTCGTAGACTCTCGCCTTCTTCCATGCGATTTCATTCTTTCTTTTGTTTTGCAGAACGGCTAGCATGTCGTAGATTTTCTGATCCTGTTTCATTATTTGTGTGATAAACTCTTCTGCATTGTTCTTAAAATCTGATATAGAAGAGTGGAGGACTTCATGAAGCAATCCGATGCTGCTCCAGGTTTTCTTGTAATTATTATCACTGATGATGTCGATTTTTCTGTTTAGTTCTTCATCAGCTCTGTTTTCTTCGAGCGACTATCTAGAGAATTGCATTTTAACATCGTTGGTGTCTGACCAGTGGTAGAAGCATCTATTTGCCATCTAGAGTATTGTTGGTGTTGTTGATTTTGATTTGTTTTTCACAGACAATTTTTTAAAAGACAATTGTTGATATTTTGAATCAAACTAATCATCAGTCTTTTATAGTGTTTAAAATGCGTCTTTATGGTAAATAAAGAGGTTAATCGTAATTATGAGAACCTTTTTTTTTTTTGAAGGTTTAAAGTATGTCCTTTGGATTTCTCGATATTTAATTCGTATTTTCCCATGAAAACTTATTTTTGCAAGGTTTTGTATTAAAAGGTTGTTGTTTTTAAATATAAATTTATATGTTTATATTAAATGTACACGTTTTTCCCTCCTAGATTATTAAATGTACATTGAGTTTAAATCTGACCTTTGGGCTGTTAGATATTTCATTATATAATATCATTGCCAGTTCTCCTGTTTTTCATCACGTTTTACTACCAAGATATCATTCTTTCACGTCACTTGAGTAATATATAACTTAAAATGGCGTCATACACTTCTACAAAGTCTGATGATTTAAAGCAGCGCTTTATCAAGCAAGTTGAGGATAAAGTATATGAGGACAGGGCTACTCTTCAACAGTTGAAGAGATGTTTTGATGGACTGCATCTTGGTCTGTTCACGAGAAACTAGGTTTCTAGAAACCTGATGGCGATGCCTTCGACTTCCGTTCGTGACCTTTGTGTTGTGAGTAATATAGAGTGCGGTGATAGAGACGTGGAGTTCATGGCAATGCTCAAGGATATACATCGAGAGGTTCCGCACTCGATGGAGTTGAAGCTAAAATTTCTTAATTCTTGCTGTTAGATTCTTAAATTTCTGGGTGTTATTGTTAGATTTTAAAGTTTCGTTGTTCAGTACTCGATGTAGTTGTTGATCTCTTAATGTCATAAATAAATTTTAAACCGTTAATCTTTCTTGTTGCATTTTACTTTTACTTATTTTAGCAAGCATAAGTATTATTAAATAGTCTTGAATATCATCTGAGGATTATAGACTTTCTATTGATGTAGATGTGAAATTGTGTCTGAGTTTGATTTAGATTATGTTGATGTAGAATTGTGCCTGAATAGATGTTTGGTAAGTCAACAGAGGTTTAAATCCCTCAGGTTGGTTTAAGGCTGAACAGATGATTGCAAAGCCAAAATATTCTAGAATATCTGATCATGAATAACAGTGTTTTGAATTGAAGAATTTGCTCCTCCAAATTACAAAGACTCAATATCTGCTACTGTAAAGGTTTGTCAAAGCTAAAGTTTGCCAAAAGAGAACATCTGCTTGAAGTGATCGTCTGGATATGAAGAAAGTCTGAAGCAGCAATGGTCTGCTATGAGTCAAAAGATGTTAACGAACAACAGATGATATTCAACATATGCTGCTCAACAGAGGTTTTCATAGTAACAGTGCTCAGGCTAATAACAGATGTTGGGAGTTTGTTAGGCTATTAATTGTTGGGAGTTTGTTAGGCTAATAGCAGGTTTTCATTGTAATTGCAATCTTTGTAAAAGCATGATGATCAAAGTTTTCTTCTCATTCTTATGAGAAAAAAGTTTATTTTTCTACTGCATATTTCCATTTCTGTTTTATCTTCTTCCATTGTTATCATCTTAACTGTGACAACAATCAAAATCAGATGCTAACAATTGATATTAGAGCTTAGTCAATCAAATTTGATCCCAGCAAATCCTACTGAACTGGTTAATCAAAAGCATTAAAATGTCTTCAGAAAATCAAAAGTCTATTCTTAAAAAATAGCTATTTTTGAATTTTTTTTTTCAAAAATCCTTAAAAGTCTGTTGAAAACAACTGTTTTTGAAACCTCTACTTGGCTAAAAATTCATCCATTGCTGAAAGGTATCGTCTGTTCTCATAAGTTCTGTTTATACTAACGACTGTTGATTTACCACTATTCCCAACCTCTGTTGTTGCCCAATAGAGGTTTCCAAACAACTGTCATCCATTATCACAACAGAGGTTCTGACGTGGACAGATGTTAGCCATCGGATCTTTATAACTGTTGCCACGTCAGCATTCACTTTTTCACTTTATAAAACCTTGTTTTATCCCCAAACAGCTTTTACTACCGTCTCGAATTCAAATTTCAACAAAGCGGTTTCCACCTTCTTCTTCAACCATTCGCAAAGGTCTCTTTCGACCATGGCTCTGACAATCAAAAACCCTCATAACCATCTTCCCATCTTTGAGAAAACCGACAAAAACACTACCTATCATTCAATAATTGATGTTCTTACATCATCAAAATACAAAGCCATTCTTACTGCCAATGCACCAATTTATCAAGATACACTCTGTGATTTCTGGGCAAATGCTGAAATTCAATCCCAAAAGAAAATCCCTTATGCTATAACTTCCAAAGTCGGAGGTACATTGGTTGCTATTTCCCCAACTACTATATCAACAACATTTGGGTTGAATGGCCTAGTATAACAACCCTCCTAGAACCCTTAACGTAACCCTAAACGTTCCTAAATATACCCGGTATGCGAGAAACAAGCCTAAAATACCCTTTTACTTAGAAAAATCAAAGAAAACAAAGTCTGGGTGTCGCTCGCGGGCCGTGACCCACTGCTCAAGATTTGTCGCGGGGCGCGACGACCTAGACTTGCCGGACACACAATGCCAACACGTGTCAAAGCTAGACTCGCTGACTCGACCAAGCTAGGGCCTAGCCTAGAGTCCTCGCGGGCCGCGAAGACCGAAGCTTAGGCTTACGCGGGGCGCGAGCCGCCTTAAATCTGTCCTATAAATAGGATCAATCGGCTTCAGTTGTATTCGTTCATTTCGGAAAATTCTCTCTCAATTTCTATTAGTTATAATTATACCCGGGCATAATACCTACTATAAAGCGAAGCTCTGCCTCGTTGTAAATACTATAACCCTGCTATTACCCTACACGATCGATTTAGGGCTCTGTAACACATGTCAAGGCTCTACCTGACTCAGTCGTTGGAGTTCTGTCTCGTGTTACACTCGATTGATTTAGGATTTCGTAATGCATGTCAAGGCTCTGCCTAACTCAGTCATTGAAATTCTGTCTCGGGTTGTAAGGTTAATGTGATTTGGGTTATTTTACTAACACATGTGCATTGTTTAAATAGATAATAACCAAGAGAATCACCAGGAAGCTATAGTACTATCACCTAAGTCAACAATGTGGGTCATTCTCTTTTTCAACCAAACTGTTTTACAAAACCTCAAACGTTTTAAAATATAATTAATAGTGATTGAGTCTATGTATTCTATAATTACTGCTGGTATGTTGGGGTTTTGTATACAAAATGTGAAAGACGTTACCATTGGACAACGAATAGCCAATGAGTAATATGACCCATCAGTCAGGATTGACAATACTGAATGAGTAACTGTGTAGATATAAACATTATAATCGCTCTTAATAATGTGAAATTATAAAAGCTGTTTTGATTAAACTGGGATGCACTCGCTAGTATTTCTTGCTGATAAAATCTTTTTAAAACGTGTTTCAGGTAACAAAATGTGAATGCCAATAGAAGCCAGCTGGAGAGCACTGAAGGCTTGGAAAAGTGGCTTAAAAGTTACCTAAATAAAAAGGAATTTTTTTAAATAAATTGGGTTTATCCCTACAAAATGTATTGTCAAATGAACTTGGGTTTTATCCCAATGATTTGTTATAAAAAGTTTGGTGTTTAAATTCTGATAAAAATATCTCCCAACTACGGTCCTGATGTATTCCGCTGCTAAATTAATAAACACCGATACCATTGATCTGGATCTCGCGGCACCCGCTCCTGGGGTAGGGGTCGGGAGTTGCGACAGAGGGTGGTATCAGAGCTACAGCCACTGGTTTATGCCAAATAAGTGTTCTGCTGACACTTAAATTCTGTGTTAGGAAATAACTTATGTGATTACTTGTTTTGTGTTATTTGACTATTTGTTAGTTTACAATATGAGTGAGTAAGGAACTTCGAACGCTTGTCGTCACTTAGATAGTTCACCAAAAGATGAGGGAACATCATCTCAACCTAATCCCTTAGGATACTCAGCCAATACTGAGGAAGGGATATTTATATTTAAGGCACAGTCTGAGGAACTCTTTACTACTAAAAAGAGAGGTTGGTTTAATAGAGGAGCACATGAGAGAAGAAAGAGAATGAAGAAGTTACAACAATAGAGGGCTATAGTCAGAGCTAATAGGGAAGCAAATGCACAAACCCAGCAAATAGTCAATAGGCCACCTTGGGAAGAGGAACTTGAAACCACTGCTGCTACTTCCTCACAGCAGTTGGAAAGATCTCAGCCCATCATCAAACTCCTCATGTATCCTCACAAAAGGATCATGTTGTAAGCACAGGGACACCACATCATGAAGCAGACCTTTCATATGAAAGTATGCTTAAAAGCCCCTCTCCCAGGGCAATGTTGCTGTCTACACCACAAACCTCTCCCCAAATTCCACCAACCATATAACCACTGTTTAAAGCAATTGACATTCAGACCCAAAGCAGTCCCTCTCACAAACACATTACTGAGAGTATAACTCTAACAATGACTGTGTCTGACCATGTTCAATCTGCTATCCCACAAACAGTTGAGGAGGCTACACCCCTTGAGTTTTACGAAACTCTTGGTGGTAGTTCAAGTGGAGCAGCTACTACAAATGTTGAATCCACTGATTTACATTTGGACAATAGTTTCATCTCTAAGACTCCTTTGAAGGCAACCACTGTTAAGGTTACAACAATAACCTCTGCTCTTGTGGGAAGTGCCCAGAACCAAGAAAAAGGGGCATTTGTTTTTGATGATATGGAGTCTTCTCCTATTATCAAAACAAATACAACCACCTCTGGTGGGAATTCAGATGATCCTATTAAGTAAATTGATGAATTAAGATACAGTGAATTGACATGTAGAATTTCTTCAGTTGAAAACACTGTTGGAGAAATAAAACAAATGATGAAACAGATGTTGGAAAGTCAGCCTAGCCACCAGCAAAAATCACCCAACAGCTATGGAATTTTGTTCAACCAATCCTTGCTGCTCAAAGGGAATTAGCTGAACTCAACCACAACAAGCATATGGAATTGATCAGAGTCATGGTTGAGACTAGATATAAGGACACTCAGGCAGACATCAGAGGTATCAAAGAATCCCTACAAAAGCTTACAGGCTCTTCCCCTGCACCTGTTTTTGAAAAGGATGACGATAATAATGCCAAAAAGGGGGAGAAAGACTCATTGAGAAAGTTGGAGCCTGGTCCTAAAGTGAAACGAAATGGCCAACAAAAACAAAAGCCAGGGTCAGCCAAAGAAACTTCTGCTAAAACTTTAGAAAAATCAGATGTTGGTAAGAAAAAAGGAATTGATGAGACCCTCAACATCCAAACTAATGAGAGGATTTTAGAAAAGCAAAAGAACCAAGATACAGAAGAGAGCAAAGCCTACAACTAGAAGAAAGAACAGGAGGTGAAAATAAAAAGGGAAAATATTGGTACTTTACAAAGAAGGAAGTCTTTCAGAAACAATAGACCACCAATAGCCACCTTTCCCAAAACATCTGCTACTCCTAAAAGGCTTGTATCTTCTGCTTCACCAAAAACAAAACCTTCACCTCAAAAACCACAACAAAAGAAGCAGAAAATAGCTTCATAACCACCATCCTCACCCATCAAACCAACAGTTGTTGAGACATCTGTTATCTCAGCAGAGGTTAGCCAATCCACTACTACCATCAATTTCAACACAACACAACACAACACAACACAACACAACACAACACAACACAACACAACACAACACAACACAACACAACACAACACAACAACCACCTACACCTCAAAGATTCCCTTCACAATCACCTTCTTCACCTAAACCACCTTCTCCATCAAAAGTTCCTCCACCACCCAAATTTGCTTATGTACGCAAAAGAAAATTTTTGTGCATGATGATGATAAGGAGATTCCATCACCAATCCCTTTATCATTTGTTCCCATCCAAACCACTCCACCCTTATCATCTCCATTTATTAATCCTCTTTGCCATCTGTCATCCCATTAGCTGCTCAATATCCTCTAGAACTGCTTGTAGTTCAAGGTGAAATAGAATCTTTTTACAAGATAGAGGATCCATCTAAAAGAACCTTCCCATCTATCTATAGCTTCAGACAACCTCAGAACATTGATGGGTATTTGAAAATGAAAACGAAACAAGCAGAGGTTACAGGCAGATAAGAAAGCAAATGGTTAGGTGACAGGAAATACCAAGGTGTACTATCACATGGGCTTAACAAAGTCAGAAAACTTGAAGACTTTGCTAAAGACCTTAGTAAATCCATGTCTGAGCAACCATTGGATACTGAGCTTTAAAAGGAACAAGGGGTTGATTACTTAGACCACATAATGAAGCACAAGCCCTACAAAGCAACCAAGGCCCAATTCAGGACTGGTCAATAGATGCCCTCAGGGAAGAAATTGACAGAATTACAAAAATGAACAATGTCCTCTGGTCAAGAAAATTGCACCAAATTGGAAGAAATCAAAGCAAGTTGATCCAGATGATGCATTAAGGTTCAAGAGAATGAGAGTAGAGCTTGTTGCTGCTAATTATAGGTCTACAAGATCAATAGCCAGATGGTCAAAACAAAATGTTGAAGAGACCTACAAAAAGCTAGAAGACCTTAGAAAGAAAGACCCATTTGTTCCTCAAAAGCCAGTTTATCATGAAACCATTGCTGGTAGGCCTCAACAGACCCATGCCTCCAAAAAGTTTTCCTTATCATCTGCTTTACCCACAAATGCCTTGAACCAATTAAAAAGGCAGAAGCAAACTGATGGGGAAGATGAGCTGAGGTATGAAGAATATAGAAAAGCGGCCATTAAATACCAGATTGATTACCACACGGATGGTGCTGCCAATCAACTAACTGCTCAATTAGCTGAAACAATCAAAAGGTTGGCAAGCAGACCTCATTCACCAAACTCATCACATATAACTCTCGTCCCTAGAAAACATCTGATCTAAAAATAGTAAAGTGGAAGTCATCCTTAGATACCCACGTATTGACTTTGGTCAGATCAGATGGTAATGTTGAAAGGATAACAAGGAAGGATGCATATGGTCTGAGTGCAGCTAACCTTCAAGATCTTTTGAACCTTCAACTGGAAAAGGGATGAAGAAGACACAGATTCCTTGGACTTTGAACTACAGTTCAAAGGGCAAATCCGGGAAATGTTGATGAGGAAATAAAGATCAGAAATAATGAATGGTTTTGGCATCATCTGTTCTAGGGGGAGATTGTTCGCTCATGTGAAACCTTTCTTGAGAACAGAAGATACAAAGCCAAAACAGTTCTGCAACAACTGATCTAGAATAAACGGTGCTTTGAATTACTTCTTCCTCCAATGGCAAGACATCTAACAACTGCTGATTCAAAGGTCTGCTAAGTGCAAAGCTCTGCTGGATTATAAAGACTGTTAAAAACTAAATCACTGAAGAAGTCAAAGATCTGCTAGAAGTTAAAGGTCTGATCATCCTTTGAAGAAAGCACTGCTAAAGCTTCATCAGAGGTTGAGCTCATCAGAGGATAGCATCAACAAAGTCTTGTAATCAGTGTTTTATTAGTTCATCTTATGCGTACGTGAATCGTTTGTGTATTCAATCATTCAACAAAAAGTATTCATGATGAAAGCATATCTTCCATTGTTTGTGTTATAAAGTTTTTCTTCATTTTTTTTGGGCAAAGGGTTACCCCGGTGAATTTTATATCAATCAACCAACAAACAAAACAAGTGAGGAGCAGAAGAACCCCTCAGTTCTCAAGTTCCGCTGCATATTAGTTCATCTTATTATCATCTTCCATTCTTCATCTTAAAACAAACACAAACAATTCAAACTCAGATCCTAACATGGATACCAATAATCTTAAGCCTGTTAAGATCCAAAATCTAAAAGGTGAAGTGCAGCTACTGTATTGTTGGATGGCCTGGTTATCTGAAGAACCAAAATATTGTTTTTGGTGATGAACTTTCGTTTTGGATATGAGAATGGAGTTAGTCGTATGTAACTGATATATTAAACGATGATCTATGTTTATAGTTGTCTATTATCTATAATAGATAACAAGTTTTGGTACAATATCTATATACCTATCTATACTTTCTATTAAAATGTATTATGCATGGTTTTCTAAAACCATCCGTGTTTGCACACGGGTTTTACTACTAGTAATATACTAATAAGTTAAATAATAGCAAAATGGAAAATAATAAGTAATAATATATATATCTGTTGAGTTTGTTAGATACAAAAGTTAATAAAACTTTATAATTGTTAGAATTGTACTTGAGTATTTAATATTTTAAGTCATTTTTAAGATGAGTTTGAGATCGGGATTCTAGTGACAAAAATCTCCATAGGTAATTTAATTTTAACCGCTTAATATCATCAAAGAGGGGAACTCATAAACTTGCGTCTGGATCTACAAGCATAACATACCTTATCAAAACTCCATGGTTAAACATCTTTGAGGAAAGTAACATCAACATGGATGGCTGCCAAAGGCAAAAAAAAAAAAAAAAAAAAGACAAGCTAGTGACGACAAAACAAAAATTGTCATAATCAAGCGTTACAATATTGTATCAAAGCAATCCCCGTGTTGTTGAGATAGTGAAACATGCCATATCGAGATGGGGAGTCGTTAAGGGTTGTATGTTAAACGAATTCCGCATTATTGTGAAAAATAAAGATTTATGTGTAACAGTTAAGGGCTGTTTGGCAATATCTGAATGGTTAAGTGTTGAACCTGTAAGGGGTCTGAACCATTAAGATCCTGTATAATGCTTAACCATTCAGAGGGTAATGTCTGACCAATTCAGATTAGACGTCTTAACCATTCAGACTTTCTATAAATCTTAGGGGCTGTTTGGTAGCCTCTGAATAGTCATTAAGAGGCTACCTCTTAATGGAAACATTAAGAATTTTACCAATGAGAAGGTAGAAGAATGTGACATGTGATGATTTACCATTCAGAGGTTACCTCTTAACCATTCAGACTTGAGGTTACTTCTTATTCATTCAGAGGTTTTAAACCATTAAGAGGTAGCATCTGAATGGTTATTAAGAGGCTACCAAACAGCCCCTTAACCATTCAGAGGCAAATGTCTGAACCATTCAGACATCTGCTCGTGAAACAAACAGTCTGAACCATTAAATGCTAAACTAGTAAGGGGTCTGAACTATTAAGAGTCTCGTTAAGAGGTAAACAAACAGCCCCTTACTCATTTGGTTCTGAACCTTTCAAAAATTTTAATAGGTAAATTCCATATTTATTAATCTAAAAATTAAAAGAGAAAAATGCAATTTGCGTCCCTATGGTATGTCCCAAACATCAACCTGAGCCCCTAAATTAAATTTTTGGTTTTTTGAGCCCCTGACTTTATAAATTCATAACAGTATGAGTCCTTCTGTCAAGCTGCCGTTTGTTTGACTGTTTGAGCCAGGGGTAAGACCGTCTTTTTGCTTTATTTCCCTTCTAAAAACCCCAAAATTCACTATTAAGCCCTAATTTACTCCCGCCAAAACACAAAGACAGTTGATTGTGCAAGAGAGAAACCCTAATCGATGGTATTCACATGGCGACTTCGTCCTCAAGGTGAATACTACGATCCTGAAGATATTTATGGTAAGTTGATTGTGTCTTCTTCCTCAGGGGTATAGTTTGTTTTCGGTAAGTTGAATATTATCTGATGGTTTGATCATTTGTGTTAACAGGGAATGAACCCAGACTATTTTCTCTAAAGATTAACCATGGAGGTGAGTTTACTGATTATCCAGGAAGGGAGTATGTCAACGGTAAGGTTAGTTACATTGACTGGGTTGAGTTTGAAAAGTTAAGTGTTGATGTTCTTCATGAAATGCTGACAGATATAGGTTACTCTATAGATGATGTGTTCAATTATTTTGTTAAAGATCCTAATGTGTGTTTGGATTTTGGTCTTAGACACTTTACTGATGATGATGAGTTAGATTATGTGTATGACCAACTTAGAAAAGGATGCAAGATAGTAGATTTGTATGTTGAAATAGGAGAATCTAGAATCAAGGATTCAACTGCAATGAGCTTGGCTTTACTAGATAATATGGGTGAAGATAATGTGGTTGAGGGTGAGTAAGAAAGTAGCGAGGCAGTTTCTGAGGGTGGGTCAGAAAGTAGTGATAAAGAGAACAGTGATGAAGAAGATCCAGATTACACATTTGATCAGGAACCAGATAATCCAGTGTTTGATTATGAAGTAGATATGAGTCAGTTCAAGGCATGTGTTGACTTTGATCCTGATGAAGTCAATGAGACAATTAAGGATGCTAGAAATGAGAATACTGAAGAAGAACTTAGACAGGAAGATATAACTTGTGATCATGAGGATTTTAGTGATAAAGATGATAACTGTACACTGCTGGACAAGGTTGCCAAGAAGGTAAGGAAGAAGAGAAAAAATACAGGTAATGTTAGTGACTCATACCTCCCATTTTCAATTGGTCAATTAATACCAGATAAAAAACAATTGAATGACATGGTTAAGACATATGCTGTTAAGAGTAGAAGGCATATTTATATATTAAAAAATGATAAGTTGAGGTTTGGAGTTATTTATCTTGGGACTAATCCTACTTTGGGTTCTGGTGAGGGACAGAATAGTAAATTTAGAGGGCTAGGGTTAAAACAAGATAAAAGGCACTTGAAGCCCACTTGTCCTTGGGCGGTTCAGATCTCCAGGAGAACTGAAAAGGAATCTTGGTATGTGAAAACCATTACCTCACAACATCATTGCCTCCAAACAAGAGAAGTGGGCCTGTACACCATGTCTCAGATAGCTAATGAGATCCAACCCATGATCGAGTCAAACCCTGACATGCCTTTGCCAGCCATACAGGATATGCTTGTGAAGAACCATCAGGTGAATGTTTCAATCCAGAAAGTGTTTAGGGCTAAAAGAATTGCTACAACAAGGATCATTGGAGATTATAGAGAGCAGTATGGTATCCTAAGGTCTTATTGTGAAGCACTGTTGAGGGCAAATCCAGGTAGCACAATTAAAATAGATTGTGAACCCTGTGCTAACCCTTGTCTTCCTACTAGGCAATTCAAGAGATGTTATGTTTGTTTTGTTTCTATTATGAGAGGGTTCAAGATGTGTGGTAGAGAAATATTGGGATTAGATGGATGTTTTATGAAAGGTCCATTTCCTGGACAGATTCTTACTGTAGTTGGTGTTGACGGCAACAACGATATATATCTTGTAGCATATGCTTTAGTGGAGGCTGAAACTTTTAAATCTTGGGAATGGTTTTTGGAATTACTCAAAGATGATCTTGGCTTAGCAGACAGTACCAACTTCACTTTCATCTCAGATAGGCAAAAGGTATGGCATTTTATCATTTAATGTTTATGCCATTTTATCATATCTAACTTACATTGTCTGAGGCAGGGACTACTGCCTGCATTATCCAAAGTGTTCCCAGACTATGAACACAGGTTCTGTTTAAGACATATCCACCAGAATCTGAAGAAGGATTGGCCTGGTGATGTGTACAAAAACTTGTTGTATGGAGTAGCATGCAAGACATCAATGCCATATTTTGAAAAGGCAATGGAAGAAATGAAGATTGCAGAGCCTGGTTTCCATGAAAAGCTATCAAATATCCCAGCAAGCAGTTGGTTAAAAGCACACTTTTCAGGTAGGGCCAAATGTGACATATTGTTGAATAATATATGTGAAGTATTCAATAGGCAGTTGATAGGAGCAAGAGACAAACCTGTAATCACATGTTTAGAGTTCATAAGAGTGTATATGACCAAAAAATTGTGAATGTAAAGAAGATTCAAGCTAAAGCTCATGGTCCATTAACTCCTCATGCTCAAGAAGTGTTTAATAAGATCAAAGAAGAAGCCTCACAACTCAATGTTTTAATGGTGGATGCAGTACAGTACCAGGTATATGTATTGCAGTTTGACCAAATAAGACCCTTTACTAGGTGAGTAACTCAATGTTTCAATATTGGATACTGATTTTGTGTAGGTGAATAGCTCAAGATCCCAGTGTGTTGTTAATATGAAGAACAGAACATGCACCTGTAAAAAGTGGGATTTAACTAGCATGCCATGTAAACATGCAGTGGCTGCTATCAATGATATGGCCAGGAATGATATTAGGATAGGTGTGCCAGAAGAATTGGTTGATGAAGTGTATTGGTTATCCACATGGAAGAAGGTTTATGAGAATGTGATTAATCCAATTCCCGGGCCTGAGAATTGGATACCCTCACAATGTCCCACCAAACTTCTGCCTCCCAAACACCATAAGCAGGTTGGGAGGCCACAAAAGAAGAGAAAGAAATCAGTTGGTGAGGCTGAAGTTGAAGCTCATTTTGATAGTGAGGGAAAAATGACCAGGAAGGGCAATACAACCAAGTGCAGCAAGTGTAGAAATTTGGGACACAACAGTAGGACATGCAAGGGGCAAGTGGGGAGAATGTTGTACATGCACCAAGTGAGGATCAAGTTGCAGGTGGAGAAAACAAAACCAGGAAGAAGTGTAGCAAGTGTGGAAGCTTGGGTCACAACAGTAAGACATGCAAGGGCCAGGGAGGGGAGAATGTTCAAGAATCTCAAACTGTATCACAAGGTGCACCAAGTGAGAGTGAAGCTTAGTTAGGTTGATTTCAATGGTTTAAGACTTGTTTATGTATGTTTATGTATGGTTTAAGACTTGTTTATGTATGTTTATGTATGGTTTAAGACTTGTAATGCAGTTCAACTGCAGTTTATGCTTGTAATGCAGTTTATGTTATGCTGATCTTGGTAATGTAGTTCAACTGCAGTTTATGCAGTTAATGTATCATACACATTGAGTCTCAACCACAACTAAATTTCATTAAACGTACCAATACAAACACATGCAGTTAATGTATCAATACAAACATTTAAAACCCTAACAATCTACTTCCAATGAGCATCATCATTTGACCATTCGGAGTCAGAAGAATGCTCCCCCGGGTACGGATCATGGTACCAATCATCCTCCGGTGGTTGAACTGCACATTCCCACCTATCCCTTTCCAACTCTTCTGAGTCGTAGTCCGCTGCTGGATCTGGAAGAGACGCTTCATACTCTGCTTTCAACACTTCTATCACAGCATCATAGTCATCAAACCACTCCCCCTTCAGCACAGACGACACTAAGTCCAACTCATTGTCAGCCACTTCCTCAACCAATCCGTTATTCTACACATCAACGGCAACATTCATAGCATTAAAGTGATACTAACCAAAACTTGTTCAATGTTCATTCATACATTAACCAAAACAAGACACATAACCAACATTCATTACAATAAGAGACTCTTACATTAAACTAAAAATACACATAAACAACCACAATCATTAACCAACTAAACAATAAACACATCTTCAAAAACATCACTTCGTTAGCTTTCTTAATTGCCAAATCATCTTTCTTTTCCATGCTCCTTAACAATGCGGGTATTACCTTCTCACAAGCAGAGCATGAATTTGAAGGTGGAGATGAAGGTGTATCAGCCCACCTTATAAATCCACAATCTTTCTTCTGTAAAAACACATCAATCAGGAAATAGCCATATAAACTTCAATCTTTCTTCTATAATTTTAACTTACACAGCATAAGAAGCGTCGATTTGGGTTAGCTTCCGTCTTTGATACCTTGGACCAAGTAGGTGCACCACAAGAACACAGGAATTGAGAAGCTTCCCCGCCAGCTGATTTCTTGTTGGAGCTTGAAGCTGATTTTTGAGACATCTTCACAATAGTTTAAGACTGGATCGATCGATTTGGGAATTGGGGTTAGGGTTCGTATCAGATCAGTGTTCTTATGAATCAGTTTGATCAATTTAGGGGATAAGGGATTATATGTATAAGGTCATTAAGGGTATATTGGACATTTAACAATAGTCAAACAGTCAAACAGACGGAACTCAGATGGAAGGACTCAGAGTGTTATGAATTTATAAAGTCAGTGGCTCAAAAAACCAAAAATTTAATTTAGGGGCTCAAGTTGATGTTTGGGACATACCACAGGGACGCAAATTGCATTTTTCTCAAATTAAAATAACTCAATTGAATTAAAACTATATAAAAGCAAATAAAATTAGTATAAAATAATACAAATTTAGTATTGGAAGGTGATTGGAAAGAAAGAGCAACTCTTTAGAAAATATTAGTGTTTATTTATTTATTTATTATTAAAAATGAAGTGGGAAATGATAACGTTGACGTTGCATTTGGACACTTATATCGATTTATTATTTTTTTTAATTGTTAACGTGTAATATTAAGAGATTAGAAAAATCAACCAATGACTCTTTAGATTACCCTACTAGGTATTAGTTATTTGTTTATTAAACTATTTGCGGTTAAAAGAGTACTTTGAAAAAGTTGAAGGGGCGACAGGTGAATCATGTCAAATATACTATTTATAGTAAAACTTTGAAGCGTACGATAGATTCCTATTATAAGTTTATAAACCTTTAAGGTCTGCAAATATCTAAAGTGTCCGATTCATTTTATGCCAAAATTGGAATCTTATGACATGTATTTGTTTTCAAAATCTTGGAGAGATCCTCCTTTCATGTCACTTCTTTATAATTAATTTTGTTTGTGAGCATAACACCAGAAAAAAATATATATATGAGAGTGGTATTTTTTGGTGGGTAATAATAATAATTTCATTATTTCAATAACAATTTGATATACCCAGCCATATAATACGTGATTGTATCAATTTTGCTAATGTGGGAAACTTTAATCCTATTAAATCTTTTTACAACGGTTAACTCACATGTATCTATTCTATCTTTCGGCTCATGGCTTTATAATCTAGTGGCATCTTGGGGTGGGATAAGGCTTTGGGACCAATAGGTCCTGGGTTTGATTCCTACAAGTACAAGGGGGGTTTTCCCATATTTATTGGTTTTCCTCCTGAATTGGTGTATAGGCATCATGCCTAGTGGAGATGGATATGCTCGGGTGGTTCCGTTGGTGACACGATAATACTCCAGTGGTCCGTCAGTAATCAAAATTTGCCGTTAAAAAAAAAATCTATTCTATCTTTCTAAAATCTTATTCTTATACCTTTTTCATCCTATCTCTTTATATATCTATGTATATATAGAGATAAAAAAAAATAAAGAGAATGGGTGTAGGAATATTGACACCCTAAAGATTCAGTAACTTCCAATATTCGATGTCGGGGAAGATGATAGGGAAGTTCGAAAGTAGATGATGACTACCATAAATGAATTATTTTTTTATTATTATACATAAATACCCTTATATTAAATAAAATATTAGAAATAAAAAGAAATATGTAATAGGTATTTTGTTCTCTCTATTTCTCTAATATGTATCAAGATAAAGAATTTTGTTCACTATAATATGATACACTATAACGTTTAATCCTAATATATTTAACAATTTAGTAATAGTTAGTCTGCAACATAATTACGAATAAAATTGTTAAGAGAACTGTTTTTTACAATGAATTTCAAATTTCAATAGAGAACTACTTTTAGTCAAAATTTTACATAAAAAATAAAATTTTAATTATCATCATAATAAACAAATAAAATTAATATATTAACAGGGCCGGCTCAAAATTTTCTAAATTTTTTTAGGCCCAAAGTGTCTCACCCTAACCAATGGCGGAAACATCGGGATGAGACGAAGTGTGAAGATTGCTAGAGACATCATAACGCTATTTGTGACAATAGTTAATAAACCGATTTCATTTCATAGATAAATTGTTAACATTACAAGAAATTCAAGGACAACAAGTTTAACAAAAATAACATGACAACATAACAAAATTGATACAACATATTAAACCTAAACGTCTATATGAGTATCTAGACATCAACGCTCACTACAACAAAAATGGCCTTTTAGGACCTTTTATGTGGGACGCTTGTAAAGGAGGGTCCTAAAAAACTATTTAATAGTACTAATGAACTTTTAGGGTCCTTTTATAATATACTCTACTAAACCGGTGTCCTAAAAAGCTATTTAATAGGATGGATGATTTTTTGGGGTCCTATTATCATATAATTTGATAGGACACTTAAAATGTAGATCTTAATAAAGTATTTTATAATACATTTAATTGTTAGTGTCCCATTATGTGGTACTGTATTAGGACACTTGATCATCTGGGGTCCTATTATAACATAACTTAATAGGAAACGTTGTAGTTAAGTCATAAATGTTCAGTGTTATAGAACCCTTTCTAGTCGAAGTCATATTAGAACTTAACTTAATAGGACACTTGGGTCTTATAACTTTAAACTTTATAGGACGCTTAATCATTGTGGTGTTATTATAATACACCGTCATAGGACACTTGATTTTTGAGTCATAAAACATTAGTTTTATAGGACGCTTATTCGCTAGAGTTTTATTATAATATAACTTAAAAAGACACATGACAATTGGGTCTTATAAATTTAACCTTTATAGGACGCTTAATCATTGTAGTGTTATTATAATACAATGTAATAGGACACTTGATATTTGAGTCGCAAAACATCAGTTTTATAGGACGCTTATTCGCTAGAGTTCTGTAAAACATAACTTAATATGGCACTTGACACTAGGGTCTTATAACTTTAACCTTTATAGGACGCTTAATCATTATGGTGTTATTATAATACACCGTAATAGGACACATGATATTTGAGTCGTAAAACATAAGTTTTATAGGACGTTTATTCGCTAGAGTTTTATAATAACACTAGGTTATTGACCCACTTAATCATGGCCGGTGAGTAGTGGTGGTGGTGGTGAGAGGTGGTGGTGAGAGGTGGTGGTGAGTGGTGGTGGTGGCCGGTGAGTGGTGGTGGTGACCGGTGAGTGGTGGTGGTGGTGATGGTGAGTAGTGGTGGTGGCCAGTGGTGGTGGCCGGTGAGTGGTGGTGGTGACTGGTGGTGGTGGTGAGTAGTGGTGGTAGCCGATGAGTAGTGGTAGTGAGTGGTGGTGGCCGGTGGTGGTGGTGAGTAGTTGTGGTGGCCGGTGAGTGGTGGTGGTGGTGCTGGTGAGAGGTGGTGGTGCTGGTGGTGTTGGTGAGAGGTGGTGGTGCTGGTGGTGTTGGTGAGAGGTGGTGGTGAGTAGTGGTGGTGGCCGGTGAGTGGTGGTGGTGAGTGGTGGTGGTGTTGAGTAGTGGTGGTGGCTTGCGAGTGGTGGCCGGTGGTTGTGTTGGTGAGTAGTGGTGGTGGCCGGCGGCGGTGGTGGTGGTGGTGAGAGGTGGTGGTGGTAGCCGACAGTGGTGGTGGCCGGCAGTGGTGGTGGCCGGCGGTGAGTGGTGGTGGTGAGTGGCGGTGGAGGCTGGTTTTTATTAATAAATAATAAACGAGTCGAGCCCGAGCTTGAAAAACTACTCACGAGCCGAGCTTGAGCTTTAGAAATAAATATCGAAACAAGCCGAGCTCGAGCTCTCTGCAAATTAAACGAGATGAGCTCAGGCTTGACTCGACTCCTTAACACCCCTAGTTACATTGATGATGTTTAGCAACAAAAAAAGGTTATGGAAAATTTTAATATCGTAACTTTTACATTCTAGAGGGGGCAATCCTGACCCAGAAGCTATTAAATGGGTTGTTTTAGGTTATAATGGACCATATTGGGCCTAAATAGATCACAATGGACAATAATAGATAATACATGTCATAATAGACCATATTGGGCCTAAATGGATCACAATGGTCAATAGTAGATCATACATGTCTATATGGATCATGTTGGTCTTTAACGGATCACAATGGCCAATAGTGGATCACACATGTCTCAATGAACCATATTGGAAATAGATCATAACGGCCAATACTAGATCATACGTGTCTTAATGTACCATATTAAGCCTTAAGGGACCACAACGGACAAAAGTAGATCATATACATCTTAATGAACCATACCGGGCTTTAATGGATCACAATGGACAATGAACAATAGTAAATATATACATCTTAATGGACCATAATGGTTCGATTGGGTTATATTGAGTTATAATAATGGTATGTTCAAGAACTGGTAGAGTCTTACATGGACCACCTTAATATCTCTTTGTGTTTATTCGCCACTGATTGGAGTCTCTCTCTTTAATCTTCTATATGATTCAGTGGTTTATTCCCTAACCATCAGCCTTTGATTGTTGCCACCCCCAACTAACACTTTGACACCCAGCACCTCCAACTTGACTTTTAGTTTGTGCTAGCACCACTCTGTTAACTCATTACTAATAGAGTTAGTTTCTGATCCTACGTGTCACAACCAAACTTACGTATGATCAGAAACTAACTCTGTTAGTAATGAGTTAACAGAGTGGTGTCAGCACAACCTAAAAGTCAAGTTAAAGGTGTCAGGTGTCAGGTGTCAAAGTGTTACATTTAAATATTTATGCATATTTTTTATAAGTAAATAAATAAGAAAACTAAACAAAAGTTAAAAAAGTTACGTTATTATAAGATATCTACATTGCTATAAGATATGTTATACTTTATATAATTTTTATTTTAGTTTTTTTCATTATTTTTATGTATTTATTTATTTATATATAATTTTTTAACTAAAAAGCTAACCTTATAACTAAAAAAGCTAAACTTATTCAAAATATTTGACTTCCCTCTCTTCCCTCTAAAATACCCCAAAATTTTACACCCAAAATTTATATTCCCTCGCTTATCTAATTCTAGCTTCTAAACCTTAACCATCCCCCTCCGTCCCCATTCGACATCTTCTCCCTAATTGAAACCACAGACGAATGTCGAAAACCTTGGATAATCAATCAGCGCTCCTACTCCAAATGCAAGATTTCACTGGTGATGTGACTCAGATGTGCGATGCTTCTGATCTAGGGCACTTAACTCCTCTCAATCCTGGTTCAATTGAATCAGAACATGAAGTTATTCCTTTCCGGGTGCTGTGGCATGGTCGTTGTACCCTACTCAGATGCATCCCAAGGGCATTTCACATCCAGATCTGGCTTCCAGCATAGTTGTTGTTCCTTCGTTTCCATCTGGTTCGATATACTCTGTCTCAATTCTGTTTATTACTGCTGTTACGAATCATGATCAGGTAATTCCTAGAAACGCCATCACTGTTGCTGTTAGTGTTAATCATACTCATTTTGGTAGTTCAACTACCCTAATTGCTGGCACTGGTTCAAATTTTGGTGCTGAACGATGACATAAGGAACCAGATTTGCAAGCCCTAGATCAGAAGCATCGCACATGTTGAAGTGAGTAGGGAAATACAAGCCGTTTCAGATTCACATATTGTTATTAATAGTTGTGATGATCACGAGTTGATGGGTAATATGGTATTCATATCTTGTGGGTTACAATGTATACATGTCTCAGGGAGCATATCAGTGATGCACTGGCAAAATAATCTATATCGTGTCACCTTTGCACCAAGCCATCCGCTTCGTTCTCGTATACATGACAAGACCTGGTGTAAGGGACTGATGGGAATCATAGTCTGGATAGGAAATACATCTTGGAGTAGAGGTGGAACCGGGTCTCGTTTTGGTAATGGATTACTCAACACATATAAGAAAGTTGTGGTGCAAAGCAATTGGGTATATTGGCAGGAAGGTCTAATGATTATTTATGTGCCTCCACTATACATGAAAGGGAGATTTATGAAGGAGAAATCTACCGTATTGAAAGGTCAGCAACAAAAAGGTCCACTGTCCTGTTTTATATGAAAATTGCATGTGCAAAGGAAACAATGGCTGCTTCATTAAGGGTCGATCACGTGCTGCTGGAAATACACTTGCCTTGCAGGAATTTACGATTCTTCCTATTGGTGTATCACACTTTGCTATACTACACTTGTTTTCGAAACCAATTGTCTTCAGTACCAACTTACCAACACCTATTTCCAGTCTACTCTGAGCTCTTTTATTCACACACTTGCTGAATAGCATCTTGTTTGCCAACTTTGACTATTTTTGTTTCTCACCTATTCGTGTTTCAGTCTCTTTTCTCTATTTGACCCTTTCCTTTCCCATCAAACAAAAAACATGTGCTCGTGCGTTTGGACCCAACAAAACCATCATTTGCGGCTCTAAATGGGCATAAACCGCCAATTCTCATCAGTTACCTCAAATTACAGCCACCTAACCAAGGATTTCTTGATCTAAATTGTTAGTTTCTGTTTTATGTGTTCTTAAATTTAATAACAAAATATATGAACTTTTATATTGTTCTTCACCTTTTGTATTGTTAATTAATTGGTGTTGTATGTTACTAATAATGTGTAGGTGTCAAATACCTATAGCTCTTGCTGGTTTGCTATCCAGTTTGGCGCTTTGGGATATGTTTTCATACGGCAAGAAGCAATTGGGGTTAGATAATCATCCTGTTACTCGAGAATGTTTGCTTCGGTTGGTACACTGTGGTTAGTTTTCATATCCAGATTCCATAGTTATTAAAGGCACTAGGCGCACTCAAGGCGCATAGGCCTTGCCTGGGCCTAGGCGCAAAGCGCAAAAAAGCGAGGGCCTGAGAAAAATAAAGCGCATAATGAAAAAAATTAAAAAATATATTATGTATTAGAAAAAGAATACTATTCTTCAAATAAAATAAACAAAGTATTATGTAACACTTTATATCATTTAATTAGTACCAAAATATTAGTGTATTAGTGTAGAAAAGTAGTTTTCCTTGATTAAAAGTAGAAATTTGGTTAGAATCTTGTCGGAATTTAGCCGGAAACTCTCCGCAATCTAGGAATCTTGCCGGAATGTGCACCTGAACCATCACCTGGAGAGTTAAGGCGCAATTTCCTCGACATAAAGCGCAACTGCCTCGCCTCGCCTGAAAAATGGGCCTAGGCGCAAGAGGCGATGGCTTTTAACAACTATGCCAGATTCATATGTTAGCATCCGATTAGAGTGTTCGTGCAAGCAGAGTTAATTAAGACAAGTAACATATTTTCTCTTCTAAATTGTAATCAGTTAATTATTATTTATATCTTTACACCACATAGATCAGCTGTCAGCAGTTGTTTTTTATTTGAGTTATGTACTTATGTTCTTAAATACATGACAGTTTGAGGTACCTTTAGTAGTGATTTTGTATAAAGTTCAAGAAAGCCTAACTGAGTGGAATGAGTTTGGTTATGTCTGTTTTAAATTTGTTACACTCATAGTAGGTAGTTTATGTCACTAAATGACATTTTCTTTGTAGTGTTTATTCTGTAGTATTCGCCACTGATGTAACTGTCCGCATCTTATGTTTAGTGGTCACATGTGATTGTTAATTTACGTTTAGTGCCTCTATACCATCTCTGGAAATTTGAGTTTTGGATTGTTGGTTGTTTCACTCTGACTTGTTTCCAACATTTTTTTACAGGAGAGAGAAGAGGCAAACATGGATGAAGATGAATCAACGACGGTCGAAAAAGATGAACCAAATGTAAGGTACTATATTTCTACTGTAGCTTTAATGAATTAATTTTTTAGCTTTGTTTTGTCAATTTCACCTTTACTTTTTGTTTTATCAATTGTGATTACATACGTATCAAATAAAGATTGTTTTTAAATAAATTACATTGATTTTAGTTTGACCTGTTACCTAACTCGCCTGGCCAACCCATGTTGTCACCTATAATAGATGGATGATTTTGAATTTTCAGGCAATAAAAAACAAGAAGGGTCTTTTCTTGAAGCTCCACTCAAGTATCAAAAAGGTAGCTAAGAGGCAATATTTATTTTGGTGGTACAGAGATTGGACCGGAATGGTGTGAGGTAAACATTCAAGTACCAATAAAAAAAGATGAAAACTTAGTATGGTTTATTTTCTACAATTCAAGATTGTATTGGTGCATCCATCGTATGACCCTATCCATTCATCTCGGTATGTATTTGTTAAACTTGTGATACAAATAATTTTAATATCATGGAACTTAATGCTTATACATGGATGGTTTATTTGTAGGTAGTCCATGAGGATTGAGGACGCATGATGACTCAAGATTTTATGCTTCTTATTTCTTTAATTGCTTTTACTTTCTTTGTTAAATGTTAAGACTTTATGTTAGATAATGTTATAACTTATTTATGGTTAATGTTTTTGTTATGAATATGCTTATTTGAAATATAATGAAGTTTTATTTCTTTCATTAGTTGATGTTATACAATAACTATTAGGATGTTATATGTTGATGGTCTGTTTATAAAATTGGTTTTATAATCGTATTTGGGATGTTAGGACCATTTTCTTGATATTAAAGTAGCTATAACGTTACATCATCAGGGTCCTATAAATTAATTTTTAAGGACGCTTGTATGTGTATCAAAAGATTAAAAATAGGTAATCATATATTAGAACATTGTAAAAGTGTCCTAATATGTTCTTTTTAGAACGCTATTTAAGTTGTCTATAGACATATTATGTGACCATAAAATTGGTTTCATAATTTTATTTGGTATATTAGGACCTTTTTCTTGATACTAAATTAGCTATAATGTTAGATCATAAGAGTCCTATCAATTAAGTTTAAGGACGCTTGTAAGTGTAGCAAATGATTAAAAATATGTAAGCACATGTTAGAACATCGTAAAAGTGTCCTAATATGTTTTTATTAGGACACTATTTTGGTTATTCAAAGACATATTACGCGACCATAAAATTGGTTTCATAATCTTATTTGAGATGTTAGGACACTTTTTTAGTTCCGTGACTTATTACGACCCCTTTACATGAAACGCTTTTACCGTTGGTCCTATTAAATGAAAGGTCCTATAAAATAGCATTTTAGGACGCTTTTGCGCGTACTAAAAACCCAGTTTTCTTGTAGTGGCTACTTCTTTTCATAGCATCGTCATCATCAACCTGTAACATGTTTAAAATAATTCAATGCAAAAGCAAAGGCGAGTATACAAGTTTAAGCATAAGTATAGGTATAAGTGTAAAAGTTTAAAACGAATCCACATGGCAACTTAGTCTATACGAGATCAACCTAGCGTGGCATGCAATATTTCTAGCCAACCTCTGTTTACGCAAGAAAGTTTAATTAATTCAACATGACCCAAGTTTAAGGGGGGCGGTGCGTTACTCCTATAGCGCTATACATGTAGAAGGGAGGCTCGTGAGAGCTAATGACTAAAACATATCACATAAGTATGGTCCACGTAAGCATCAAGTATCATAACATAGTATTCATGTATAAGGATTGTTTTCGTGCATTGCATAAAGAATAAGTTTAAGTGTGGTTTTAATAAGGTAACATGTTACACCCCAAAAAGTGGTAAACATAAAAAAGGGGGTTGCGAGTATACTCACGGTGGTTGCAAGCTTTCCTACTTGAAATCCCGCGAGTGGGTTGGTGGATGGATTAATTCGGAGCACCTTGTCCTTCTACACGAGGCAAACAAGGTGTGTGAGTTTGGCGTTTACGGAAGATTATAGATTCGGAGTTTAAAATGTATAGAAAATAACATATGTAAAAATAATCATCTTGTACACATAACCCTTGTTCTTGACACTATTAGAACTCGAGAGAGTTGGTATGATTTCATGGATTCAAAGGTCCACTAGAGTCGTAACAAGAGCATGGTCATAGATGATGTAACATATTCTTGACAAGTAACTATTAAGTTACCATCAAGTTTAGTTACTTAGGTATATATGTATGTATATAGAATAGCTTAGATATTATATTGGTTACAAGTCTTATGATTCAAGCATGAGGTAGGAGATCAATGTCTCCATTTAGGCACCTCTTTGTGTCATAGAGTACATGCATGAGGTAGGAAGAACAAGCTCCCATTTAGGTACCTCTATTGTTCACCACTACACTTGTTGTTATAAACAACAAGGAGGGTCATGAACATACAAGTATTAAGGAAATAACAACAACTAATCTATAGAAAACATCAAGTAATGAGTGGATTCTTATGAAGGATAGCCCAAGCTAGTCCAACCATCACACATTCATCAAGCTTCATACTTGAACACTACTTGTGGGTAAAACCCTAATTAAAAACAGAAAGTTTATGAGGTTTTATCCCCTGATTTAGATGTCTCAACCATGTTTTTAAGCTTAACCAACCATAAGAGGGGTTGTAAGCATTAGGACATTGGCTTGAGTTGTGTTAAACACAAGTTGGATGAAGTTTGCATAAGATGTAACAAAACAGAAAGTTTTTGGTCAATTTCAGAGCAATTCCAGGTCTGATTTCTCCATGGAGAAGTCAAGGAATCAAACTCCATGATTAACCAAGCAAATAGGAAGAAGAATCAAGTGTTTTCATCAAGAAATGAGCAAGTTATACCAAGTTTAGTGCAAGTGTGTGAATCTGTCCGAAAATACAGATTCTTGCTTGAATTGGAGAGTGTTTTGGTGAGATTTGAGAGTGGTGAAAGTGTCCAAGTGCTTGGAGGAGCTTGGGTATTTATAGGGAGGTGATTAGGGTTGTTTAGAGGTGATTACAAGAGCCAAAACACGGTTTAAACTCAAAAAATCCCGCTCAAAATGGTGGCTGGTCGCGACTATCCAAGGGGTCTGCAGACAAGAGCCTCACGCGGCCCGCCTGGGATATCCAGGCTAGTGGACGCGGGCCGCGCGCCACCTGGGTTCCGGCAATAAGTTTCATTTTTACACTTTTGGCCCCTATAGTTGTGTAGTTGATGCATTTAAGGGGTTTTAAGGGCCAATCTTGTTACAAAAGCATAGATTAGGTTATGATTAAGTATGAGGAGTATAAACCAAGCATAATCAAGCGTATGAGTATCAATTCAAGTGTCGTTCTTGTTCAAAACACGTTCGAAGCATAAGTTTAGTTAAATTACAAGTTCACACATAGTTTCCAAGAGAAATGATCAAACATAGATTGATTCACGAAGTTGGACATACGAGCTTAATTAGAGTGCGTACAACGTATACATAACAAAATACCAGTTCCATTAATGATCCAAGTCTCGATTTGATAAGGATTACAAAGAAAAGAAATGATTACAAGGATACAAGGTTTTCAAAAATAGAATTACGAACAAAACTTCCTATAATTGGAAAGTACAAAAATAGCCGGGCGTTACACAAAGCGTATAGCAAACTTGGGGCCCTTTTTGTAAACGAAAAAAATGCTATGGATCTTATTATTCATATATCATCTTTGTATACGCATAATTATAGATCATAAACCTCAATGTTAACAATCTCAAAGCTAAAATTACCAACATACAATATATTTTGTAAGAATTTGAGGCCCTAGGAAACTGGATGCCTAAAACTCTTGCTTTATTTTACTCCCCCTTGAGCCGGCCCTGTATATTAACCCTATATTAATTTGCAATTTTGTTCTTACTCTCATGTTTACTGTTGAATTTTGTATAAGTTTTTATGCTCTGTGTACTTTTAATACATGCACAACCTTTTTTTCCATTCTTTTTCATATGCTTTGGTTTGTCAACGTGGAAGGAGCAAAGAGGATGCTACTTTCCTTTCAAAGTTAAAGTGTTACGACATTTATTTTTGAATAAAGGACCCATCATATCGTTATTTCTTACAGAATAAACACGTTAGTAACGTACGTGTGCGGTTCAACGTTTTATGTCTAAATCTTTTTGGCGATTTAACGGTCCCGCCACAACTCACAGATCCTAAGCCGACTTAGTTATTCTTTTCTATGTCTTACGTTTTAGTATAATATTTGCGAGTTAACACGCCACAACGCACGTGCATGGTTCAACATTTATACATTTATTTTTTGTTCGGTTTAACGGTCCCGCCGTAAAGCGCGGGTCCTGATTACTAGTTTATCTTAAAAAATATCTATCTTATCCATCACAAAAGGTCATTTTACTCGTATGACATATATATAAATTTACATATTCTTCTAATACGAAGTGAACATCCAACCATACAATTCATGACAAGTTTCATATGTAACACAAACTCCATATACTAAAATGCCAAAATTGTGGTCCTTTAGTTTCAATTATGTGATGGTCCCCGACACTATCTATGTTCGTTTTAATTTCATAGCCCGTTAAACTTGACATACAATGCACATATACATTTTTGTCAACACTTTTAAGTAAATATTATATAATCAATAGATAAAGAGATTATGAGTTTTCAAGCGTGTCGTTTTCTAATAAAGTTTAATTTTCAAAAAAAAAAAAAATAGATAAAGAGATTATGAGTTTATTTGAAGTAATCTTTGTCGCTATTTTGGAACATAATATAAGTGATTTTAGCATCATCAATGCCACCTAGTTTAATTGGACTAAAGTAGCATCAAGAGAAATGAGTGTAAGATATCTAGTTAAGTGGTAGGAGGACTTGAGTTCTTCTTTAAAAACTCAAGTTCAATTCTTATTCGGTGCAATAAAAAGAGTGAGGCACTGGTGGGCAGTGAAAGGAGAACTAGGGAAACCTGGGTTTGATGTAAGAGCCAAACGGGTTTTACGGGTAATTTACCGTCGTGCCTACGGGCGGGTGGGTTACCAGGTTTTCCACGGAATTGGTGGTGGACGACTCGGGTTACTCCCGAGTACTCTGTTTGTTCAGTGGGTGCCCCGAGAGTGCTCGGGATTGATTTGTTGGTCGTTCAAAGAAAAAAAAACATTGTTACAAGCATCTGTGAATTACACTACACACTTGTACAACACTATGCTCATTTCTAGCATGTCTAACTTGTACAACACTATGCTCATTTCTAGCATGTCTAACTCAGTGGTTCAAGGGAGATGAAGCCACCTAATGACCAGGAGGGTTCCAAGGGTGGTCAGCGCCCCTGGCGAGTGTTCGGGGACATTGCCCCAAGTAGGATCGAAGAGGCACCATCTCCTTTGGCCGGGATAGAGAGGATGAAAAGTGATCATCTGTGATAATTAAGATTAGTGGAAATTAATCATCAGCCGAAAGTGTGGTCATTAGTGGAAATTAATCATCAGCCGAAAGTGTGATCATTAGTGGAAATTGATCATCAATGGATACTGAACATTAGTGAAAAGTCATCATCACTCATGGCTTGACTCTCAATAGCAATTGTACATCAGTGGCACTTCGGAGCAGTGGGTTTTCCCATTGCTATGGCCATCAACCACGGACGGTTCTAAACACCAAACAGTTATACTCTTTCATAAGAAGTTGCAACGTTTCATTGTGTTTGTTACCCACATATATTAATATGATCTTTGATCTCATTTCTGGTACGTTTTTTTTTTTCAACATAACTTTCAAAGTTGTTCTTGATTTCTTCTGAATTATCTGATTAAAGAATTAGAGTACTGCCAAGTTACTTAAATCTGAAAGTGATTTATACATGTTTTTAAAAGATTGTCCAGAAAATTCAAATCTACAAAACCTACACATAAATTTGAAAAAAAAAAAATAAGAGCTCATCATGTTGACCTATATGTCATAAAATGGTATTAGGGAAGTAGCCCCATTGGATTTATTGAGTTGACATTCATGCATCTCCTATGTATAGGTTTGACAATTACGTTAGATCCCAAAGATTGTTTGTAACAACATTTTTCTAATGAGATAACAACATTTTTCCAATGAAAGAAGATGGTAAGATTAAACAATTTAGAAGATAGTTAACTTGCACCGACATTTAAGTAAGTGTGCTCAAAACAATCGTCAAATTATGACTGAACCAAACCTAAATCAATTATCAAAATAGCATTTAACCGTACAATAAGGAACATATTATGTTCAGTAAATTCACATATTAGTAGACTTACTCTTCCCATGACTTGTAAGTTTTGACACCTAGCTTGCTATCACTAATTATAATGTTTAAATATGTTGAAAATACTGAAGTTTTAATTGAATGGTGAGTCCATCAACAGCTGGCATGTTTATTACAATTTCTTGAATCTAGCATATATATTTACATTGAGGATAAAAATAAAGAACGTAAATCATAAACCTGTGTACCCCGTGTTGTCTTTTACGCGGTCCGCGAGAAAGGCAGATTACAGCCCTATATATAGAGGGCCTCAGATCTTCAGTCTGCTCGTTCATTTTCTTTTCTATCTCACGAATTTCTTAATAGTAGAAGCTATACTCGGGTATTATACCCCCTAAATAGCGAGGTTCTGCTACGATGTAAGTATCATAACCCCTGGAGACGTATTAGATACTCTACCCGATTGATCTAGGGTTCCGTAACGGCTGTCGTGGTTCTGCCCGACGTAGTCGTTGGAATGCCGTCTCGGGGAGGGTATTACTAATGTTAAAATAGGTTCTTATACTAACACACGTGCATTTGTGTAATTTATAGATTATCACCAGGAAACCCTAAAAGATAGTCTAAAACAGCAATGTGAGTAATCCTCTTTTTGTTAAACGTTTTTACAAAACCTCACTTAATTTAATATATACGAAGCAGTTATTGAGTATTTGTAAGAATACAATTATAGTGGGTATGTTGGGGTTTTGTATACAAAATTTGTTACTGGCGTAGTAACATTCCACAAGTTGAGTATGACAGTACCACTGATGTTAATTGTTATATCTTGGAAACAAATGTAATTGCGGATGCGCCCTCAATACTGTAAAATGATTGGTATTTCAACTTGATTAAACTGTGATTCACTCACCAGTATTTCTCACTGACAAAATGTTTTTAAAACGCGTTTCAGGTAACAAAATGTGAAAGCCAAATAGAAGCCAGCTGGACAGCACTGAAGGCTTGGAAAAGTGGCAATAAAGTTACCTAAAAAGAAATAGATGTTTTTCTTAAATAAAATAGGGTGTATCCCTATGAAATTATGTGTACTGAAAACTTGGCTTTACCCATGTGTTTAATATTATAAAATGCGGTGGTTTACTCTGATAAAATATTTCCTAACTACGGTCCTGATGAAAATTTCCACTGCCAAATTAGACAATAACGTGATACCACCGAAATTGGCTCGCGGCCGCCCGTTCTCGGGGAATTGGGATCAGGGGTTGTGACACTTCTCTATTTTCAAAATGCTACAACGAAAACTTCAAAAGGCAAACCATCATACACAAACACATCCTTACCAAACGAGGTGACAGTCCAATCGAATGGCCATCCGATCGGATGACCATCCGAACGGATTGCCACCCGATCGACTGGCTATCCGATCGGATTACCGTCCGATCTATTGATACTTTCTACCATTTTACGCGCCGCTTATCATTTATGCTATCATTCTGATCAGGCTAAACTCACGCTAGCGCTCCCTTCAATCTATCATCGCTGTGAGTATACTCGAACCCTTTTTCCTTTACGCACTTTTGGGTGTTACATACGTTACTTATTCTAAATCACATCGAACACACTACGCAATACTTTAACGCTAACCGCTACCGCATGTTATACGTGACTCGATGAATGCTTGTTTGTTATGTTTACACATAGATTGCTGTCTACCTGCCTTAGCAACGATAGTACTATAGTTTGGACACAGCACCTGTCATGGACAGGGGTTGTTAAGGATATTACTTCACGTGTTCGCAGTGGTGAACATGTGTTGCGCACTCCTTACTCGCAGTTAAATCGCAGTCATTGGTATTGATAGTATCTTTGTCGATAACTTACATGTTTCACGTTATACGTTGTACATGCTGGTTATGCGTAAACGATTTCGAACTCTATTATGCTATATCAAACTTGTATGCTCACCTTTACACTATGTGTATTGACTTTTACTTTAACGTATGTGGCGGGTGCTTAAGATGTTAAAATGCTTGGCTTGCTGTGAAATCGAGGCTAGGAAAGAGTCTAGAAACAAAGACAATTTATTTTATTTAAAATCTGAGTTGTCGGAACAGAACTATTTGTCTTGATTTTGTCTGTAATAACTATGCTACTTATTAATGCATGGTATGGGACGTGATGCTTAAATAATTGGTAATCGTAGTTGTTATGGAAACTTCTTGACAATCTGTTTCGCTCAGTGCTACGCCCCGATGATTCCGCCATCGGTTGGGGTGTGGCATCGGTTGGGGTGTGGCAGATTGTTATCAGAGCCATAACTATAGGGAATTAGGCCAGACTCGACCTAGTCCGGGTCGATGTCTTAGAAATGACCTAGTCTATAGTTAAGTACCCACAAACCGACTTGTGCATACACTGTAAGGGTTATGTACGAGCTTACTTGCTATTTCTCGCTATTCTCGCACACGCTACACTATCGCTGCACTTTAAATTTTCGAAAACGAACGAGTGATTGGGTCGAGATTAGGTGTGAAAACCGCAAACTCTCGACTAAATTACTTGTTCAACCCGCATTTTATCTATAAACAGGAGATTTTGCGTTAAATCAGGAGTGAAATCCGTACTTTAACGCAAGATTTCCTCGCTATTTCATCAAAAAGGAACAAAGTTGTTAAGTCAGGGGTGAAACCCGAACCTTGACGACTTATTCCGAACTCTACTTTGGTTTTACAAAACTCTCACAAAAGACTTGACGGACTCCAACGACTTGAAGTCACGCTATAACTGGAAGGATGCGTGCCATTCACCCAAAATCGAGGCGAGAGCGCAGTCCCGAAGGCCAAAGTGTGTACCAAAGGTCCTTGTGAATAGTCGAATCACTTTGGGTAGTCGACGTCTATCAGCCTAAGACACTCTATTATCCGATTTCAATCTTGCAATCGCCGATTTTATGTGTTTCGATTCCAAGCCCGCAACTGCTGACTCTGATATTTGTCGCTTTTATGTGAATTTTATGTGTTTTATATAGTTTTATTTGTTATGTGTTTTCGATTTTTGGTGATTTTATTCGCTTTTCGCTTCGCTTTGATCGACACACATGACTCGCACTGCACATCTATCTCAATACGCCAACAAATCATTACTACTTGGGGAATCGCCGTACGCTATGTTGCTCGCTGTGTACTCGCTAATCGCTATTCTCGAACGCGCGCAAACTGTGAATGATAGGTTTCTGTATTCTGACTGCTTCTATGTACCCTATCTACCATACGTGCTTATGTGAATCTGTGCTTATGTGCATGCGTGTTTATGTGTTACATGATTGTGTTCCTGAGCTTTAGTAGTATTAGGTGTGTGAGGTGAGATTCGATTATGTTGTGTTTGAGTCCTGTGGCGATGTCTGTTGCAGACAATGTCGTCATCTGGATCCCTCCACTCTCGAACTGCTCACCAAAACCAGAAAGACAAACGCCTTGCTGCTCTCGTCGCTAAACAGATAGCGAAGGTTATTCCTCAAATCGTTAGCGACCTGTAAGAGAATACCAGCAAGTCCTCTGAAGAGTCTAGGACAGATTCGCCAAAGTCTGTTTTTAGCTTCAAGCAGTTCAAAGCTCGCGGTCCGAAAGAATTCACTGGTGAAGATGGCCCTACGGCCTTGTTTCAATGGTTTGATTCGATCGAGGTCACCCTACGCCAGAGTGGCTGTCCTGACAATCTCCGCACTCTGAATGCTACCGGCGTCTTCCAGTCCCGTGCTTTAGACTGGTGGATGGCCGAAAGGAACAAACGCGGAAATGATGCAGCTTACGGTTTGACATGGGATGAGTTGAAGAACATCATGTTGGAAGAGTTATGTCCTCCCCATGAGCGCCAAAAGTTGGAGGACGAATTCTGGCATATCAAGCAGAAGGATGGTGACAACGCTGCTCTGACTGCTCGCTTCAAGCAGCTCAGCATAATCTGTCCTGATCAAATTAAGACCCCTGATGTGACAATCAAGAAGTATATCCGAGCTCTGCCGGATTATGTTGCGGATTTTGTGCAAGCTGCAAAACCAGCAACAATCGAGGAAACTTATCTGCTCGCCGCCGAGATAAACGACAAGCGAGTCAAGGCTGGTGTCTGGGACAAAGCCTCGAAGAATCTGCATCAAGCTACCACTGCCGCAACCGCTGAAACCCGCCGCCGCTCCGCAAACGTCAAAGTCCTCTCATCACAAGAGGAAGAACAACAACAGCAACTCCAGCAACAAGAACTGTGTTGTCACCACTGCTGCCCCGCTCCAAGCTGTACTAGCTCAGCAGCAATCTCAGCACCGACCAGCTGCAGCACCAGTTACCTATGCACCGCCTGCAAAGCGTGCTTATATTGGCCCTCACCCTGCCTGCCCGACATGTACCTATCATCACCCAGTGGGTATCGCCTGTAGATTTTATGTACACTTCAACATGTAGGCCACTTCACTGCAAACTGCCGTATTGGTCCTCGCCAAGCTACAGCTCCAGCTCCTGCTCAACAAGCTCTTCTTACCGCCCCTCAGGGTCAACAACAAGCAGCTCCAGCACCCTCAATTCATGCCAGAGCTTGTTTCACATGTGGAAATCCTAACCATTTCGCCAACATGTGCCCCAGCAAGGTGATTAAATAAGAGCCTCTGTAACAACCCGCACGTTCGTGCGTTGTTACTACTCGTTATACTCGTTAAGCCTAGCCCCAGAGGTTCAGATCATAATGTAGCTATATCAAACACATCGCTACTTCGCAGTATTTTCGCATATTACGCATACTTTATCGCTATAACACATCACATCGCACATACTAACACTCACGATGACGTTGAGTGAGGACCTATTCTACCCTCCTCGATAGCCGTGATGTGTCATAACGCAACGCATATTCGAAACGCGCAACTCGATTATCGCAACGCAGGGTTTGAAATGTGGATATTTATACGACCCTTTGTGACTAATTATAATAGATATATGAATGTGGGTATAAAAATGTGTAACCAAACTATCGCAAAGCTCAATGAACAAAACGAAACATCGAAACGCAATTCGCCGGAGACCACCGTTCGAGTGACTGATCGATCGGATAGCCAAACGATCGGATTGCCACCCGACCGGATTGTCACCCGATCAGACAGCCACCCGATCGGAATGCCATCCGATCCATGGAACCCTATCACCTTTTCTCCTCTTCGCCTATAAATAGCCCTTGTCACATCACTGTTCAAGTGATGTGACAGCTCTCACTCGACCAGCACGCTCAAGCCCGCTTTTCTCTCGATTTGTCACGGTTCTTGTAAGTTTTCAACTCAAATCTTGTACTTCTATGATCTACACGCACTTCTCCGTCATTTTCTCTTTCAAATCTTAAGTTTTAACCGTGAAATCAGTGGATTTGAGGTGTTCTAGGATGATGTCATCATGGAGTTCTTATGAACTTCAAGTGATGTCCTCATTCCACCAAGAACAACTTAGATCTAAACGATTTCAACATGAATGAACAAATATCTTGCATAGATCTGAACACATTCTTGATGAAAAGGATTGAAAGACGGTTTTCTAGCTTTCTTTCAACTCTTTTACACTCAATGCACTCAAAATCGATGGAATCGGAGCTCGTTCTGATCTTCTACTCATTCTAAGTGAAGTGTTGGTTCAAGATCCGATTCTGTCTCAGGAGACAACCGATTTCGGGTTAAACATGAACAACCGTCACGGACAGTTAACTGATCGGACTAGGGTGATTCTTGTTCGATCGGATAACTTGGGTTATGATGGGGTTTCTGTTGTTTAGCATGTTATCACATCGTCTCGATCAAAACTGCAAAAACCTTCAAACAATCAAGTGTCAAGACGATCAAGGCCATTGGAACGGATTTCCGCCCGACCGGATTGCCACCCGATCGGACAGCCGTTCGATCGGCTTGCACTTGGCCCCACACTTAAACATTATTTGAACCTTTTAAGTTTTGAATGTCGAACGGATTGCCGTCCGATCAGATTGCCATCCGATCGAACGACCACCCGATCATGCGATGTTTTGAACTTAAACAATTTTCAACATGATCAACCCTTAGTCAGTTCCAAACGGATTGCCACCTGATCGGATTGCAATCCGATCAAGTGACAAACTGCTGTGAACTTGTCCCCACCAAAGTGTCCTACTAATCGGATCGTCACCCGATCGAACCGTCGTTCGACCGATCGACCTGAAGGCTAGAGATACTTCTCTGTTTTCAAAATGCTACAACGAAAACTTCAAAAGGCAAGCCATCATACACAAACACATCCTCACCAAACAAAGTAACAATCCAATCGAATGGCCATCCGATCGGATGACCATCCAAACGGATTGGCACCCGCTCAACTGGCCATCCGATCGGATTGCCATCCGATCAGATTACCATCCGACACTTGGTTCACCGCCACCATTTAACGCACTATTCAACGCTTACGCTATCAATCTGTAATCAGGCTATTCACAGACGCGATCCCTTCAATCCAACCAAGTTGTGTTTACCTGCCGAACACCGACTGTGAGTATACTCGAACCCTTTTTGTCGCATTTTGGGTGTAACATACGTTTCTATCAAATCAAATTTATCAAAACGAATTATTCAGTCAAACTGTTTATCACTTGCGAATAACTGTTATGCATATTTACACGTGATGCTAGTTACATATGTGTTAGGACTCATACTCGCGAGGTCCCGCCTTAACTAGTATAGTACTATAGAACCCGACGGGGTCTAGTTCAATCGCAATCGCAGCTCGAGAGACTTAGTTGGTAGTATCTGTCTTGTATGCATGTATGTTGAGGTATCTCGTTTATGTATTTGGTAAGTCGCAACACTTTAAACTATTTACGCTACTCTATAAAACTTGTATACTCGCCTGTACTTTTGTATTGATGTTATTTTAACGTATGTTGCAGGTTTTGTCGCAGTCTACATCAAATCAAGCTAGGAAGTCTAGAAACACACCTAAAATCTAGGTTGTCGGATTTGAATTGTTTGAGAGAACATGAAATTCGTGACAGCTTATGTGATTGTAATTGTTTATTAGTATGGGATAATGAACGCATTAAATACTGTCGCAATTTAGTTGTTATGGATTCTCTTGAGCAATCTGATTCGCCTAGTGCCACGCCCCGATGATTCCGCCATTGGTTGGGGTGTGACAGATTGGTATCAGAGCCATAACTATAGGGAATTAGGCCAGACTTGACCTAGTCCGGGTCAATGTCTTAGAAAGGACCTAATCTATAGTCTAAGTATCAACAGGCCGACTCGTGCGAACCCAGTAGGATTTGCACGGGCCTACCTAATACTCTCGTTCGAATCCGCTAAAACTACAACTTCGTGTGAACACCGCATACTACAATTTCACGCGAAGAGCCTTTCCTAAGGCTGGAATGTTACTTTGCCTTTCCTAAGGCTAACACAATACACACGTTTTCGAAAATACTCGCAAAACATAACCGAGTGGTTCAGTCGAGATCAGGCGTGAAAACCAAGAACTCTTGAAAAGATCGCTCACTCAGCGCATTTTTTTAGCACGAGAACTTTCTGGTGAGCTAGGAGTGACATCCATATCTCAACAAAAGTCTCTATTTCAAGATCCAGTGGAACTCCTGAATATATACGAAGAGCACAACCACAGCTAGGAGCGAAGTAATTAAGTCAGGGGTGAAACCCGTATTCCACTCTCTATAAAATAATTTTCAAAAGCTCTCACCAAGGACTCGGCTATAATGATAATTTGAGCCACACGATGACTAGGAAGATGAATGCCATGAGTTGCATCCCAGTGGAAGCATGAGTCTTCTAGGGCAACGCGCGTGCACGAACTTGTTGGGTATAGTTGGGTTACATTGGCTAGTCGATGCCTAAACACCCGAGGCACTCTATCTACTTTTCTAGCATACGACCCGCCGATTTTATGCTTGTTGGAACTTATTTACGCTTATGTGTTTACAATTTAAAACTTTACGCTTTATCGATTTCTCGATTTATCGATTTTCGCTCCCTGCTTTATAAACACACAACTCGCACAGCCATCGCAATCTAAAACGAAAACCGAATGTTCGCAACAAAGCTAATGTCTAATTACTCGCTCTCGCTTTCTCCCTTCAACGCGTCCTCGCGCATTCAACACCGACATGTATGGGTACAAGTATAAACTACAACTAATTATATATACAAAACAAATCAATTTTGTGAGAACTTAGGAATCTCGTGTCTCCTATGTGGCTCCTATGTGAAATCTATTATATTACTCGCTACAAGTTTTGATCGCGCTCAATCGCATTGCAAAACTCAAAAATCATTATAATCGAATCTCACTCCAAATCTCTCTCTGTCTAGATGTCTTCAAACGACTCTACATCGAGACAAACAGCTAGGAGAAGAGCCAAACGAAGCGCCGAAAAGAGGATTGCCTCGCTTGTGGCCAAGGTCATTCCTCAAATTGTCGCTCAAGTGCACTCTCTCAGCAACTCTCGAACCTCGGAAGACTCCAAGACGGAAGCGCCACAATCTGCTTTCCTCTACAAACACTTCAAAGCCTATGACCCGATGGAGTTCACGGGTGAAGGAGGTGTGTCCCAACTACTCCAGTGGTTCGATTCTATCGAAGTTACCCTTCGTCAGAGTGGGTGTCCCGATGGTTTTCGTACTACTTGCGCTACCGGAGTATTTTAATCGCGAACACTCGACTGGTGGACAGCCGAACGTAACAAATATAGGATCTCCATAGCTTACGCTCTCTCTTGGGATGAGCTAAAAGAGCTCATGAAGAAAGAGTACTACCCTCCCCACGAAGTCCAGAAGCTAGAAGACGAATTTTGGGAAATCAAGCAAGTCGAAGGTGACAATACTGACTACAATGCAAGGTTCAAACAGCTTAGCATAATCTGTCCAAGTCAAGTCAACACTTCAGAAAAAGCCACCACGAAGTACATTCGCGGCTCGCCTAAATGTGTGGGCGATTTTGTCGAAGCTGCAAGACCTGCTACTATCGAAGAAATCTACCGCTTGGCCACAGAAATCAACGACAAACGAGTCTTGGACAGATTTTTCTCCAAGAATCCTATTAAACAAGCTCATCAAGCAATCGTCATCGACTCTTCTGACGATTCTTCCGACAATTCCTCCGACGATTCTTCAGGTGAGTCCTCGGACGAATCCTTCGATGCCAACGCACCACATCAGGAAGCTCAGCCCAGCCGCAAACGAAAGACCATGAGCCCAAACTCTTCGACAACTGAACTGTCGCAGCCAGAACCTCTCCAAGCAGTTCTAGTTCACTCGAAGTGCGACTACAACAGAGCTCATCCCCTGTGTCTCATGTGTACGTATCATCACCCGCCAGAAGCTAACTGTCGCTTTTGTGCAAAATGCAACTGGTATGGTCATCTTACCCAGTACTGTCGCACGGGGCCGCAGACTTGAGGAATTCCAGCAACAATCGCAGTCTCCGTAGAAGTCCTCCACAGCAACATTAGTTATGCTTCCGATGTTGTTGTAATGATACGATTATCGCCGTTAATTTCTTTTGCATGTTGAACTTGTTCTATTTCTCGACGCAGTGTGGACTCTATTTGTCTCTCACTCTCTCGCACTCGCGCACGGATTATATACTAACACCATGTACTATATAACGTGTTTTCCCCTACTATGCGTTCTTGAAGCGATTTGCGATAAACATGCAAGGGACAACTTAATCACGGGTGCACACGTGATTATGTTGGTCAGTGCACGGGGATCGTAATAGGTTTCAATAATGCCATAACGTTAAAAGCATGGTTAAGCGTGGTGGATACGCCCCTGGTACTTCCTATATATAAGCGTCTTGACCATGTCGACACAGTGTGACACCTATTCACGGGGCAGAGGCGTGTGGTGGAAGCATGGTGGATACGCCGCTGGTACTTCCTATATATAAGTGCTTCGCCATGCCAACCAATGACTTGTGAAGAAAGTGCCATACAAGTTGAATGTTATTAGACCAAGTATACTATTAACTCTATTTTTGACACACTACACTACATCGCAAGGCGTAACAATCTCAATCGCAACTCAAAGCGTGTAATCACTAGACTTTTCGTAAGTCAACACGCTCGCAATCACATTATCGTGGAATCTATCTCGCAATCTCAATCGCCTATTGTGTGTTCGCTCAATCGCTTATTATATGCATCGCGCTATCGCATATCGTGGGTATCGCCCTATCCCTTGTGTATCGCTCTATCGCTTGTGCATCGCTCTATCGCTTGTGTATTGCTCCATCACTCATCGTGTATTGCTTAACGTTTATCGCCATCGCTATCACTTACCATTACTTATGTATCCGTGTTATGTTAGCACACCTGACCTCGCTTCATGAGACGAAACTGATAGGGTTAAAACATGGTGGATACGCCACTGGTACTTCCTATATATAAGTGTTTTAGCCATATCAGCAGATTTTCGTGGAAAAAGGCCATGTGGGGCTTAATGTCAGTTAAAACTTGAGGTGTTGTTGAATCTAATCAAATCGCATATTCCCATAGCTTGCAACGCATCGATCTTCGCCAATCACTCAACGGTTGTCGCTATCGCTCGTCGCTTATTGCTCATCACTTTTCACTTATCACCGTCGTCTTCGCTTATTATGTTTGTTTTGTGCTATCAATTATCGCGTATCGCTTGTCGCCTATCACACTCGCTCGTGTGACTAAACTAAGTTCGAAAACGACTTCATCACTCAGTTCGCCTTCCAAGACTTGATCCAACCCTTTCTCGTTTGGATCGAGTCATCGCAAATTTGTCTGTACTATGTCGACACGTATGACACTGCCTCACGAGACGGAAGCCATATGATTAAAACGTGGTGGATACGCCGCTGGTACTTCCTATATATAAGCGTTTTAGCCATATTGTCGAACTTTCATGAAAAAGTGCGGGGCCGACCTTAAAAAAATTAAATTTTTGGTATTATTAAAAAGCTTTGTTTACACAAAGTTTAAACCGGCCCTTTTCTTACATAACTTTTCTAAAATCTGATCAAAACCTTTGTACAAAACGAGATTATCTTGTAACGTTGGTGTGACAATCGACTCAAGTTACTGCCGCGTGACAAGAAAATTTCGTAAAACAAGTTTTAAACCCCCTAAAATATTTTAGTAACCTAATAAAACCCCTCTCATGGCGCTGGTGTGAACATCGAAACAGTTTAACACCGCACTGTGGGAAGGTTTTTCGTAAACAAGTCTTCTCCAAACCTTTTCGAATTAATCAACTTTTCAAGAATACAAAAAACTTTTGGATCGCTTCTTGTGTGTTGCCATCTTTTGTATACAAATCGCCTTACTCGCTGCCATCGCCAGTCATCGCAACACTCTCGCTCGTCGAATTTCAATCGATCGCTCGCTTACTTTTGACGCTTTTAATCGCTACTCCCACTCGCATCAATCCTCGCAACCCTTCTTGTGGATTAATTTCGGGACGAACACATCGTGCGTTGGTGCGTTGAGTGAGGAGACTGTAACAACCCGCACGTTCGTGCGTTGTTACTACTCGTTATACTCGTTACGCCTAGCCCCAGAGATTCAGATCATAATGTAGCTATATCGAACACATCGCTACTTCGCAGTATTTTCGCATATTATGCATACTTTATCACTATAACACATCACATCGCACATACTAACACTCACGATGACGTTGAGTAAGGACCTATTCTACCCTCCTCAGTAGCCGTGATGTGTCGCAACGCAACGCATATTCGAAACGCGCAACTCGATTATCGCAACGCAGAGTTTGAAATGTGGATATTTATACGACCCTTTGTGACTAATTATAATAGATATATGAATGTGGGTATAAAAAAATGTGTAACCAAACAATCGCAAAGCTTAACGAACAAAACGAAACATCGAAACGCAATTCGCCGGAGACCACCGATCGAGTGACTGATCGATCGGATGGCCAAACGATCGGATTGCCACCCGATCGGACAGCCACCCGAACGGATTGCCATCCGATCCATGGCACCCTATCACCTTTTCTCCTCTTCGCCTATAAATAGCCCTTGTCACATCACTGTTCAAGTGATGTGACAGCTCTCACTCGACCAGCACGCTCAAGTCCGCTTTTCTCTCGATTTCTCGTGATTCTTATAAGTTTTCAACTCAAATCTTGTACTTCTATGATCTACACGCACTTCTCCATCATTTTCTCTTTCGAATCTTAACTTTTAACCGTGAAATCAATGGATTTGAGGTGTTCTAGGATGATGTCATCATGGAGTTCTTATGAACTTCAAGTGATGGCCTCATTCCACCAAGAACAACTTAGATCTGAATGATTTCCACATGAATGAACAAATATCTTGCATAGATCTGAACAAAATCTTGATGAAAAGGATTGAAAGACGGTTCTCTAGCTTTCTTTCAACTCTTTTACACTCAATGCACTCAAAACCGATGGAATTAGAGCTCGTTCTGATCTTCTACTCATTCTAAGTGAAGTGTTGGTTCAAGATTTGGTTCTGTCTCAAGAGACAACCGATTTCGGGTTAAACATGAACAACCGTCACGGACAGTTAACTAATCAGACTAGGGTGATTCCCGTTCAATCGGATAACTTGGGTCATGATGGGGTTTCTGTTGTTTAGCACGTTATCACATCGTCTTGATCAAAACTGCAAAACCTTCAAACAATCAAGTGTCAAGACGATCAAGGCCGTTGGAACGAATTGCCGCCCGATCGGATTGCCACCCGATCGGACAGCCGTCCGATCGGCTTGCACTTGGCCCCACACTTAAACATTATTTCAACCTTTTAAGTTTTGAACGTCGAACGGATTGCCATCCGATCGGATTGCCGTCCGATCGAACGACTACCCAATCATGTGATGTTTTGAACTTCAACACTTAAACAATTTTCAACATGATCAGCACTTAGTCAGTTCCAAACGGATTGCCACCCGATCGGATTGCAATCCGATCGAGTGACAAACTGCTGTGAACTTGTCCCCACCAAAGTGTCCTACTAATCGAATCGTCACCCGATCGAACCGTTGTTCGATCGATCGACCTGAAGGGTAGAGATACTTCTCTGTTTTCAAAATGCTACAAAGAAAACTTCAAAAGGCAAGCCATCATACACAAACACATCCTCACCAAACAAGGTGACAATGCAATCGAATGGCCATCCGATTGGATGACCATCCGAACAGATTGCCACCCGATCGACTGGACATCCGATCAGATTGCCATCCGATCGGATTACCATCCGACACTTGGTACCACCACCGTTTAACGCACTATTCAACGCTTACGTTATCAATCTGTAATCAGGCTATTCACAGACGCACTCCCTTCAATCCAACCAAGTTGTGTTTACTTGCCGAACACCGACTGTGAGTATACTCGAACCCTTTTTATCGCATTTTGGATGTAACATACGTTTCTATCAAATCAAATTTATCAAAAAGAATTATTCAATCAAACTGTTTATCACTTGAGAATAATTGTTATGCATATTTACACGTGATGCTAGTTACATATGTGTTAGGACTCATACTCGCGAGGTCCCGCTGTAACTAGTATAGTACAATAGAACCCGACGGGGTCTAGTTAGGATGAATAGCAATCGCAATCGCAGCTCGAGAGACTTAACTGGTAGTATCTGTCTTGTATGCATGTATGTTGAGGTATCTCGTTTATGTATTTGGTAATTCGCAGCACTTTAAACTATTTACGCTACTCTATCAAAACTTGTATACTCGCCAATACTTTTGTATTGACGTTGTTTTAATGTATGTTGCAGGTTTTGTCGCAGTCTACATCAAATCAAGCTAGGAAGTCTAGAAACACACCTAAAATCTAGGTTGCCGGATTTGAATTGTTTGAGAGAACATGAAATTCATGACAGCTTATGTGATTGTAATTGTTTATTAGTATGGGATAATGAATGCATTAAATACTGTCGCAACTTAGTTGTTATGGATTCTCTTGAGCAATCTGATTCGCCTGGTGCCGTGCCCTGATGATTCCGCCATCGGTTGGGGTGTGACAGCCTCAGCAGTAACAGCCCCAGCAACAGCAGCAGTAGCAGCAACTACAGCAAGCAGCTCGCGCCCGAACCTTCAACATCAATGCGCGCCAGGCTCAGGCTGACAACAACGTGGTCAATGGTACGTTCCTTGTGAATGGTATATATGCTTCGTGTTTGTTTGATACTGGAGCCGATAACTGTTTTGTGTTGTTTGAATTCGAAAAGCTCCTTAATCATAAGCGCGCCCATCTCCCCTCGTCATTCGATGTCGAAGTTGCCACCGGAAGAACCGTCGCTGTTAATTTTGTTCTTCGTGATTGTACTCTCGAACTCAACAATCACATCTTTCCTATCGACCTTATACCGATGCAGCTTGGTAGTTTTGACGTCATAGTAGGCATGGACTTTCTTCGTGAAAACCATGCTGAAGTCGTTTGCTTCGATAAGATGATTCGATTCTCGCTTGCTAATGGTGATCAACTTTGTGTGTATGGCGAAACTCCTTCGAAAGGTCTCAAGCTCATGTCATGTGTCCAAGCTAGCAAGTATCTCTGCAAGGAATACAGAGCTTTCTTGGCTAACATTGTAGTAGCGGAGAAGGAAAAGAAAGGAAGTCCGGGTGTAATCGATGTCCCCGTTGTGTGTGAATTTCCGAATGTGTTTCCTGATGATCTTCCAGGTCTGCCGCCAAGTCGTGATATCGACTTTCGTATCGACCTCATTCCTGGAGCAAATCCTGTTGCTAAAGCTCCTTATCGACTCGCTCCATCTAAGATGCGTGAACTCTCGAGTCAGCTCCAGGAATTACTTGAGAAAGGCTCCATTCGCCCAAGCAGCTCTCCTTGGGGCGCACCAGTCCTTTTCGTCAAAAAGAAGGATGGATCGTTCCAAATCTGCATCGACTATCGGGAGCTGAATAAGCTGATAATCAAGAATCGCTATCCCCTACCTCGAATCGATGATTTGTTTGATCAGTTGCAAGGTGCTACGTGTTTCTCGAAAATCGATCTACGCTCAGGCTATCACCAACTACGCATCCAAGAGGAGGATATACCCAAAACCGCTTTTCGCACTGGTTACGGCCATTATGAGTTCGTTGTTATGCCTTTTGGTCTAACCAACGCACCCGCGGTTTCATGGATCTGATGAATCGCGTGTGTAAACCGTTTCTTGACCGCTTCATCATCGTGTTCATCGATGATATCCTGATCTATTCCAAGTCGAAAACCGAACACGCGCAACATCTACGTTTGGTACTCGAGCTACTCCAAGGGAATCGACTTTATGCCAAGTTCTCCAAGTGCGAATTTTAGCTAGAGGAGGTTCAATTCCTCGGTCATATTATCAATAGTCAAGGTATTCATGTCGATCCCGCGAAGATCGAAGCAGTTAAGAGTTGGATTACGCCGAAGAACCCGTCTAAAGTCCGTTCTTTTCTCGGACTAGCAGGCTATTATCGACGATTTATCGAAGGATTCTCTAAAATCGTCGTGCCACTTACTTCTCTCACGCCCTAAAGACAGATCCTTTGTTTGGGGAACTGAACAAGAGTCTGCCTTCCAAACACTCAAGCACATGCTTTGCAATGCTCCCGTCCTTGCTTTACCCGACGGAAACGATGACTTCATTCTCTATTGCGATGCCTCGAACCTTGGTCTTGGTTGTGTTCTCATGCAACGGTACAAGGTTATTTCTTACGCGTCTCGCCAGCTCAAGATCCACGAGAAGCACTATACAACCCACGACCTCGAGCTAGGCGCAGTTGTTTTTGCATTGAAGATTTGGCGACACTACCTTTATGGTACAAAGTGTACGGTCTTCACCGACCATAGGAGCTTACAACACATCTTCAACCAGAAAGAACTTAATATGCGTCAACGCCGATGGGTAGAACTTCTCAATGATTACGACTGTGAGATTCGTTACCATCCTGGCAAAGCAAATGTCGTTGCCGACGCATTCAGCAGACGAAGCTATTTGCATAGCGTTCATAACGTTCAAGCCCAGCATCATCTCGAAACTCTCATCCGCGAAGCCTAACATTCTTGCTTTATCGAGCGAACTTTGAAGAAGGAAAGAATTCTCCATGATGAAGCCCAGCTAGTGAATAAGTCGAATGGGATATTCCATTACCTGGACCTAATTTGGATCCCTAAGCGGACCGATTTACGACAGATTTTGATGGACGAAGCCCACAAGTCCCGATATTCTATTCATCCCGGTGCTGATAAAATGTACCAGGACCTTCGCTACAAGTACTGGTGGCCGGGCATGAAGAGAGATATCGTTCTCTATGTTTCGAAGTGCCTTACTTGCTCGAAAGTCAAGGCCGAGCACCAAAGACCCTCTGGCTTGCTTGAACAACCCGTGATCCCTATGTGGAAGTGGGAAAGCAAAGTTATGGACTTTATCACGAAACTTCCGCGCACGCCATCTGGTCACGATATCATCTGGGTTGTCGTTGACCATTTGACCAAATCTGCTCATTTTCTGCCGATACGAGAAGACTACAAGGTAGAAAAATTAGCCCGAATCTACACCAATGAGATCATTTGTCGACATGGGACACCTCGCGACATCATCTCTGACCGCGATGCACGGTTTACCTCGCGTCTATGGGAAACGTTTCAAACTGCTCTCGGTACTACGCTTAATCTAAGTACCGCTTTTCATCCCCAAACCGACGGTCAGACTGAAAGAACTATTCGTACCCTTAAAGACATGCTCCGTTCGTGTGTCATAGATTTCGGTGGTAATTGGGACGCACACTTACCTTTAGTCGAATTCTCGTACAATAACAGTTATCATTCCAGCATTCAAATGGCACCGTTTGAGGCATTATACGGAAGAAAATGTTGATCGCCTATTGTGTGGCACGAGATCGGACACTCGCAATTAACCGGTCCTGTGCTATTACAAGAAACGACTGACAAAATACTCCAAATTCGAGACAATTTGCTGAAAGCTCGGAGTCGTCAGAAAAGTTACGCCGATAGACGACGCAAGCCCCTTGAAGTTGACGTTGGCGATCACGTACTCCTAAAGGTATCACCTTGGAAGGGTGTGGTCAGATTCGGCTAGAGAGGGAAACTCGCGCCTCGATATGTTGGACCCTTTAAGATTCTGGAAAGGATCGGAAAAGTGGCCTACGGACTCGAACTACCGGAGGAACTTAGCAACGTTCACCCGACTTTCCATGTGTCTAACCTCAGAAAGTGCCTGGCTGAGCATGATTTATACGTACCTCTTGAGGATCTTCAAGTAAACGAAACACTACACTTCGTGGAGAAGCTAGTCGAGATCATGGACCGACAAACCAAGCAGCTCAGACGCTCGCGCATTCCCATTGTGAAGGTTCGATGGGAAGGCAAACGAGGCGCCGAGTTCACTTGGGAACTCGAAAGCGACATGAAGGCGAAGTACCCGCAGTTGTTTGTTATGGCTTCGGCCTAATTTCGGGACGAAATTCCCTTAAGTAGGGGAGGCTGTAACACCCCGTGTTTCGAAAAAGTCAAAGTCAACATTGAAGTCAAAGGAAGAAACGATTGCTAATTGCGATCTGTCACTCCTTGCTCAACTGTTGTTTTGACTTCTTTGACTTGTAGATATTCTACTTATTTATTTACGTTAGTTGTATTATGTGGAGTATGATGTGCGTGAAGTGTGTTATATTTTTAGATATATTTTTAAGCCCTTTTTACACTTTTAGCCAAGTTTTAAATTTATAAAACACGATATTTACTAACACTAAACACACATATGGGCAAGTGCACCCATCGTGGACGTAGTATAGTGTTGGTAAGATACCGAGGTCGTCCAAGGACACAAGAGCTTTTAATACCGGTTTATCCTCAACGTCTAATCAAATCAAAAAGTTAGAAAAATGTTTTAAACTAAGAAAAATAAAAACTAACTAAATGCTGAAAAATAAAATAAAATAAAAAACAGATAGACAAGATGAATCACTTGGATCCGACACGTGTATTAGTATAACCTTTGATTATTTTCGCACTTTTGCACTTGTTTAAGAGATTATCTTAGTTATTGTAGTAGGCCCCTTTTTCGGAGGTGACGTTACCCTCAACCCAGTAGTTTGAGTCAGCAAGGATACAATCCTAAAGGGTTGGATTATTGAAAGATAATGAATTAAGTTATTAATGCAAATTATGGTAGGCCCCGCTTTTGGCGGCGACGTTACCCTCGGCTAAGTAGTCTGAGTCAGCAAGGATACAGTCCTAAATAGCCGGGTTATAGTATTAATAGTAGTTAGCTTATGAGGGGGTCAAAGAGTTTGGATCCCCGCCATCCAATACCTATGGGCATTGAAGGAGATCCTACTAAATTTGACCCAGGTCCCAAGCAGGACCTCTAAACGCTGAACAAGGGCAAGACCTTTACCAAAGCGTTCCCTTAACCCCCGACCAGGTAGCCAACATACCTCCATATAGACCGTGGAGATATGAATGGTGAAAATCTTTTATTTTATATAGACAGTAAAATAATGCCAAGACACCACGGACAAACGATAAGGAAAGATCACCTTCAACATAAGTAACTAGTTATTAAAGTCATTAATACAAAACCAAATAAAAAGTGCAAAAGATTAAAAATAAAAAGTATTATACTAAACACTTGTCTTCACCAAGTGATGTAAGAGACTTAGGCAAACATGGCCTTGATTGTCAAGAACTCTTACGATCAATCTTGGATCCCGAGACGACTCACACACTCTATGATGGACAATGGATGATGGTGGTGGATGATGGTGTTATGGTGGTGGTGGGTGGTGGATGAAGTGTGAGAGAGGTGGTGTGCCAAGGGATGAGAGAGAATGAAGCCAAGCTCCTCTATTTATAGGCTGAACAGAACGCTGGACACGGCCCCGTGTTCGCTGAACACGGCCCCGTGCCCGTCTGACATTCTCTCTCTTCATTAATTGTAATTGCGAATTACAATTAATGCGCCTGCTGTACTTTCAACACGCCCCCGTGTCCGCTGGGCACGGCCCCGTGGTGAGCAATGGAAGCTTCTACTGGTTTGTCTTTTCTGCTGCTTCCTGGGCACGCCCCCGTGTTCACTGGACACGGGGCGTGTTCAGACATCTGTTCTCTTCTCTTTGTCTTGGGAGGTGCCGTTGAGGGTCCGGGCAGTTCGCTTTTGTTCCTTTTCTTGTAATTATGATAGAATTAGGGGTCTTTTTGCTTCTTTTGTGATTTTGAGCTCATTTCATCCTGAAAATACAAAAGGAAGACAAAAACACTCTTTTTCCAACATTAGTACTTAAAAAGGGTTAGTTTTATGCCTTAATTGATGTGTTTTATATGTTGCATTTTACACACATCAAATACCCCCACACTTGAACTTTTGCTTGTCCTCAAGCAAAACTCTTTTAATGTGGCTTACACTCCCAAATGGAATAGGTAGAAGAGAAGTTTTTTAACTTGTCCTAGAGTGTCGGGAATCCAAGGTTTGTATAGGTTCTATTTTTATTTTATTTACAATCTTATTCGTCATGGTTTATTTTGAACTTTTCATAAGATAAACTATTTAATTTGGCATAGCATGCCTTATTAAAATTCCATTTATATACAAGTTCACATACCTCACGGGAGATCACTCAATCACTCGGCCGAAGGTGTATATTTAAGTGAATCGCTCGAGAGCGGCACGGATTTACATTTTCCATATGCTTGCCAAGCGATCAATCCTCCTCCTTTTTAACTTTTTACCTTTGTAAATATCAAGAGGTCTTTTGGGGTGAAGGCTTGGGTTTAAAGGTGGGTGGTTGGTTAGTGGTTAGTAAAAAGGGCGAAAATCGTAACAAGTGTCGGTTTTCGTAAAATACCTTATTTTTGGTGACATTTATTTTTGAAGTATTTCTCAAACAAGCTTTTTGTAGCTTTATGTTTGTTTTTGACTTCATCATATATTTTTTTTTTTTTTTTTCGTCGTCACGTAAAGGGTATGTTTATGAAAAACCGAGTATGTTACTAAAATAAAGGTGAAAAAAATGAAAAAGGTTTTTGGTGGGTAGAAAATTGTTTTGGGGGTAATGAAATGAAAGGTTTAGGCTCAAAGGGGTTTTCTAGGGGGATTTTGGGTAGGTAAAAAAAATGAAAAATAATGGTTTTGAAAGAAAAATAGTTAGTCCTAATGCCTCCATCATTTACTTACTTGGGTTTAAGTTGGTAAGGACCGGGAATGTATCGTCGTGGCAAGTTCTAGATTTGTAAAGACCGAGCGGCTATTCACACAAGAAACGAAAAATGAGCATTTAATCTAAATATGTGTATTTTTATGCTCAATAAAGGCTCAAAAACTCACTTTTTGTGGGAATGGGTTTTTAATGTGACCAAGCATATATAATCGAATTTTAGCTAGACTTGTTATACCGTTTCATAATTTTCTTATGTTAGTTCTTTTTATCACGACGCTATCGGTTGTAAGTTTGTAAAAATATAACCTTTTTATAACTTGTTATTCCCAACTTAAACTAAGACAAGTAAATAAATAAAAAAATGAAAAAGTTTTTGAAAAAATTTGGGGTGTTTAGCGGTTCCAATAGAGTTTTGTGTAAGGCTTGTTTTAGGATTTTGCAAAAATTTCAAGGTTTTAGCATCCCCCCCACACTTAAATTACACATTGTCCTCAATGTGTCCAAAAATAGAGTTTTTGGTTGATTAGAATATGTAAAAATGTGTTTAAAAACAAAGATTTGTGTTACTGGCACTCTGGACACGGCCCCGTGTTGACCGGGCACGGCCCCGTGGTCAAGTGCCAGTAACAAAAATTATAGAATTGAAACAGAAGCCTGGACACGGGGGCGTGTTCGCTGAACACGGCCCGTGTCCAGTTACCTGAACTGGGTGATTTCCTGCAGGGGGCTCAGCACGGGGCCGTGTTGGTTGGGCACGGCCCGTGTGGAGCCTTCTGTTATGGAGATTTTTGTCGGTTTGTTCTGTTCTTCTGCATGGTTCCATTTTTTCTCGTTCCCTTTTTCATCCATTACCACCATGAGTCCATAAATCATAAAAACCATCATAACATTGCTAATAGAGAGATAATACATAAATATAGTTAATTAACTAAGGGGTACATAAGGTTATCATAAAGGTTCTACTTATTTAGGAAAATTTCGGGAATAGCTTCCCGATGTAGAAACATTCTTCAGTCCATGGCTCCTAGGTTCTCACTCAAAGCCATTCTTCTATCTCCCTTGGGAGGTAGAATGTAGCTTCATTCTCGTCGGTATCTTGAGGAGGAGCGCTTACCGGGACTCCTTGCACTACCCTTGGTTGCGATACTTGGTGCAAGGCGTGCCATTCTGCTGGGATGATAACCTCGGGTACCACATTCCACGCCCTGTGTGTAATCACCGGAACCAAGGGCGGGGAAGCAAGAAGGTTTATCCTTTGGTGCAGAAGGTTTACTTCTTGCAGGCAGCCCTCCAAACTTATCGTCAGATGATTAACGCGATCCACCAAAGCTTCTTCTACACTTGTCAATTCGTCCACGGCTTCCCTTAAAGCGTAAACGTAGTTTACTAGGGAATCCTCTGCGGTGGACGATCTCCTTCCATTTCGGTTATTCCTTGAAGATGCTCCGCTGTTCCGGCTGGCCATTTTCTGCGAAACAAGCCGAGGAACTAAATTTTTACAAAACAGTACCTCGAACACGGCCCCGTGCTCAGTGAGCACGGCCCCGTGTTCACTGTCTGCAGGAATTTTTGTCTAATGGCTCTAGGTTTTTAAATTATTTCTATATACTTTTGTCGTGTTATGAGCTTAGATAATTTAAAAACACAGTTATGGAACTAACTTTAGACAAGAATCCATAGCGAAAATTCCTACAAACCTTGCATAGAAGGTTGGAATCATGGGTTTCCAAGCTTCCATGGAGGTAGGGTTTGAAAAATTTTTGGAAGAAGAGGAAATGCACAAAAGTGGAGAAGATAAGATGGTCCTTAGGAACCTTCTTTTGGTACTTACCTAGGATGGTATATGTGAAGATTCCAGGGATCTCTGCTTGGTGGAGTGGTCAAAAATGAGCAGGATTCAGGCTGCATTTAAAGAAAACGACAGCACACTGAACACGGCCCCGTGTCCGCCGGACACGGCCCCGTGTGCAGAGAAAATCCTGACACATTTTTGTCCGTATTCTGACAGAATCAGCAGAAAATCTTCTGAGCGAACACGGGGTCGTGGTGACCGGACACGGCCCCGTGTCGGAGGACTGTCTCGTGGAGTTTTGTCTTTTCTAAGGCGCTTACTTATATCGGGTGGCTCCTGACTTGTTGGAACAACCCCAAAGTGCCTAAGATACCTTAATTGTCCTATACTAAGGCGAGAACGCAAGAGGTTGTCGGTGAGGGTAATTCCTATTTTCATTCTAGGTGGACAAGTCCAACCCTTTCCCGGGCTCTCGTTAAAGAAGGTGTATGCCGAATCGCTCAGGTCTATGTATGCACCGAACGAGGTCGATGGGGAGTCCTTCACGGCACAATCGGCACAGGGACGACTATCGTCCATGTCTTGTCTAGGAAGAAAGGTATTTTCGGGAGCAACGAGGTTGTCAGAATGCGGTTCCAACATTTCCTCATGGTCATCGTCTAGGGATGGATCTAAGAAATCCTTCCTAAGTTCTTTTGACCAATTTAGAAGTAGTTCTTCTAGTTGAAATAGCTCGTCAAGGAGCATATCTCCTAGAATATCCGGTTGGGCGCATTCGAGGGAGAAATAGTGTTTATTTTTACTTTCGCCCCTCTTAAGGCTACAAGGAATTGGTGGGTCTATATAGTGTGGCCTATAAGTGAGGAAGAAACATTTTAATTCCTCGTGTTCGCCTCCACATATTTGACACCACAAACCATAAGAGTGCCGAAAGTAAAAAGAATCACTATTACTCATGTTTGTATCAGAAGTTACCAACCGCCGGGATCAAACGGTTCTGTTTTCAGCAACTGAATCTTGGGCACGGGGGCGTGTTGAGTGGACACGGCCCCGTGTTCAGCCTACTGTCTGATATAAAACAGGATTGCCAGTTCCAATGATTGGGCACGGGGGCGTGTTCAGCGGGCACGGCCCCGTGCTGAGCTCTGCAGAAGCTGAAAAATCTAAAAAAATCCTAAAAAAAATTAAAGAAAACTAAAAAGATGATTAGGCCGTTGATTCCTAACTTTCTTAAAATCCTTGTGTCCCCGGCAACGGCGCCAAAAACTTGATGTGCGTGAAGTGTGTTATATTTTTAGATATATTTTTAAGCCCTTTTTACACTTTTAGCCAAGTTTTAAATTTATAAAACACGATATTTACTAACACTAAACACACATATGGGCAAGTGCACCCATCGTGGACGTAGTATAGTGTTGGTAAGATACCGAGGTCGTCCAAGGACACAAGAGCTTTTAATACCGGTTTATCCTCAACGTCTAATCAAATCAAAAAGTTAGAAAAATGTTTTAAACTAAGAAAAATAAAAACTAACTAAATGCTGAAAAATAAAATAAAATAAAAAACAGATAGACAAGATGAATCACTTGGATCCGACACGTGTATTAGTATAACCTTTGATTATTTTCGCACTTTTGCACTTGTTTAAGAGATTATCTTAGTTATTGTAGTAGGCCCCTTTTTCGGAGGTGACGTTACCCTCAACCCAGTAGTTTGAGTCAGCAAGGATACAATCCTAAAGGGTTGGATTATTGAAAGATAATGAATTAAGTTATTAATGCAAATTATGGTAGGCCCCGCTTTTGGCGGCGACGTTACCCTCGGCTAAGTAGTCTGAGTCAGCAAGGATACAGTCCTAAATAGCCGGGTTATAGTATTAATAGTAGTTAGCTTATGAGGGGGTCAAAGAGTTTGGATCCCCGCCATCCAATACCTATGGGCATTGAAGGAGATCCTACTAAATTTGACCCAGGTCCCAAGCAGGACCTCTAAACGCTGAACAAGGGCAAGACCTTTACCAAACCGTTCCCTTAACCCCCGACCAGGTAGCCAACATACCTCCATATAGACCGTGGAGATATGAATGGTGAAAATCTTTTATTTTATATAGACAGTAAAATAATGCCAAGACACCACGGACAAACGATAAGGAAAGATCACCTTCAACATAAGTAACTAGTTATTAAAGTCATTAATACAAAACCAAATAAAAAGTGCAAAAGATTAAAAATAAAAAGTATTATACTAAACACTTGTCTTCACCAAGTGATGTAAGAGACTTAGGCAAACATGGCCTTGATTGTCAAGAACTCTTACGATCAATCTTGGATCCCGAGACGACTCACACACTCTATGATGGACAATGGATGATGGTGGTGGATGATGGTGTTATGGTGGTGGTGGGTGGTGGATGAAGTGTGAGAGAGGTGGTGTGCCAAGGGATGAGAGAGAATGAAGCCAAGCTCCTCTATTTATAGGCTGAACAGAACGCTGGACACGGCCCCGTGTTCGCTGAACACGGCCCCGTGCCCGTCTGACATTCTCTCTCTTCATTAATTGTAATTGCGAATTACAATTAATGCGCCTGCTGTACTTTCAACACGCCCCCGTGTCCGCTGGGCACGGCCCCGTGGTGAGCAATGGAAGCTTCTACTGGTTTGTCTTTTCTGCTGCTTCCTGGGCACGCCCCCGTGTTCACTGGACACGGGGCGTGTTCAGACATCTGTTCTCTTCTCTTTGTCTTGGGAGGTGCCGTTGAGGGTCCGGGCAGTTCGCTTTTGTTCCTTTTCTTGTAATTATGATAGAATTAGGGGTCTTTTTGCTTCTTTTGTGATTTTGAGCTCATTTCATCCTGAAAATACAAAAGGAAGACAAAAACACTCTTTTTCCAACATTAGTACTTAAAAAGGGTTAGTTTTATGCCTTAATTGATGTGTTTTATATGTTGCATTTTACACACATCAGAGTACTTGTTAATAATCAAGGTTTAATCGTTGTTTATAGCTTGTTTATCGCTTTATCGCTTATCGCATCGCAATCGCAATCGCAGCTCGAATTATGTGTTCTGGATATTGTTTTACTTGTGTGTGCTCATTATGTGTTACTTATGCGTGATTATTTATGTTTATGTTGTGGTGATTAATTGAAACGCAATCGTAACTCAATCGCAATCGAATCGCAAACGCTAAACGCAAGATATTTAGGATGATTGTATGTTAGATATAGTAGTTGGGATTAATGAGAAACTCTATCGCATCGCAACGCTCAACATGCGAATCAAACCAGCAAAACTCGTCGCACCGAACACTCGAATCGAGTGGTCAACCGATCGAGTGGCCAACCTATCGGGTTGACATCCGATCGAGTTGCCACCCGATCGAGCTACCACCCGATCGGGCTGCCACCCGATCGACCAGCCACTTTCCCCACTTTCCTTTTTGGGAAACTCTATAAATACCCTTCATATGTCACATCACTTGATGTGACAGCTCTCACTCAACTCAACTCGCTTCAGCCGCTCTTTCTCTCAATTTCTCGCGATTCTTGTAAGTTTTCAACCTAAATCTTGTACTTTCTTGATCTACACGCACTCCTACACCTTTCTATCTTTTAAATCTTAACTTTTAACCGTGAAATCACTAGATTTGAGGTGTTCTAGGATGATGTCATCATGGAGTTCTTATGAACTTCATGTTTTGGCTTCAATCCACCAGGAACAACGTAGATCTGAACGATTTCCACATGAATAAACAAAGATCTTGCATATATCTGAACATATTCAAGGTGTAAAGGAGTGAAAGATGGTTTTCTAACTTTCTTTCAACTCTTTTACACTCAATGCACTCAAAACCGATAGAATCGGAGCTTGTTCTGATCTTCTACTCTTTCTTGGTGATGTGTTGGTCCAAGATCTGGATTCATCCAAGAGATTACTGATTTTGAGTTAAACATGAAACACCATCTCGAACAGTTAACTGGTCGGACTAGGGTGGTTCCTGTCCGATCGGGTCACTAAGTCGGGATGAGGGTTCTGTTGTTTGGCACGTTATCAAACCATCTCGAGAAAATCGCAAAACTATCAAAACAACCAAGTGTAAAGATGATCAGGTCGACTGGGACGGATTGCCGTCCGATCAGACAGCCACCCGATCGGATTGCCACCCGATCGGACAGCCACCCGATCGGCTTGCACCTTGGTCCCACACTTAACTTTTATTTCAACTTTTTGAGGTTGAGAACATCGAACGGATTGCCATCCGATCGGATTACCACCCGACCATGTGATGTTTGGACTTCAACACTTAAACAATTTTTAACATGTTCAATGCATTTTCAATTCCAACGGATTGCCACCCGATCGACAGACTACCCGATCGAGTGACAACACTGCTGTGAACTTGTTCTCTGAGAATTACCTCGCCGAACGGATCGTCGTCCGATCGAACCATCGTTCAATCGACCGACTTGAAAGGTAGAGATACTTCTCTGTTTTCAAAATGCTACAACGAAAACTTCAAAAGGCAAACCATCACACATCCTTACCAAACGAGGTGACAGTCCAATCGAATGCCATCCGATCGGATGACCATCCGAATGGATTGCCACCCGATCGACTGGCCATCCGATCGGATTACCGTCCGATCCATTGACAGTTTGCACCGTTTTACGCGCCGCTTATCATTTATGCTATCGTTCTGATCAGGCTAAACTCACGCTAGTGCTCCCTTCAATCCATCATCGCTGTGAGTATACTCGAACCCTTTTTGCTTTACGCACTTTTGGGTGTTACATACGTTACTTATTCTAAATCACATCGAACACACTACGCAATACTTTAACACTAACCGCTACCGCATGTTATACGTGACTCAATGAATGCTTGTTTGTTATGTTTACAGATAGATTGATGTCTACCTGCCTTAGCAACGATAGTATTATAGTTTAGACTCAGCACCTGTCGTGGACAGGGGTTGTTAAGGATATTACTTCACGTGTTCGCAGTGGTGAACATGTGTTGCGCACTCCTTACTCGCAGTCATTGGTATTGATAGTTTCTTTGTCGATAACTTACATGCTTCACATTATACGTTGTACATGCTGGTTATGCGTAAACGATTTCGAACTCTATTATGCTATATCAAACTTGTATGCTCACCTTTACACTATGTGTATTGACTTTTACTTTAACGTATGTGGCAGGTGCTTAAGATGTTAAAATGCTTGGCTTGCTGTGAAATCGAGGCTAGGAAAGAGTCTAGAAACAAAGACAATTTATTTTATTCAAAATCTGAGTTGTTGGAACAGAACTATTTGTCTTGATTTTGTTTGTAATAACTATGCTACCTGTTATGTCATGGTATGGGACGTGATGCTTAAATAATTGGTAATCGTAGTTGTTATGGAAACTTCTGGACAATCTGTTTCGCTCAGTGCCGCGCCCCGATGATTCCACCATTGGTTGGGGTGTGACACTTTGCAATCCCAAGTGAGTACATAGTTCCCCTCTTTTATGCTTTCAATTGTTTTGGGGTGACTCATATGTGCCAAACTAGTTTTCAAAAACAAAGTCTATGGTTTATATAAAACATGACGATTTCAATAATGTGAATGAACTTGTTGGTGCGTTATCCGTAACATGAATGACATTCATTAGCTTTGATCAAGCCGACCAATAGTATGTTATGGTACCATAGGACTGACAATCTCGTTACTAGGCTATTCACTAGATTTGGTGGGTAGTTTGGGGAATGACAGAAACCATTTCTGATTAACAAATCATTTGTTGATTTGTTAATCTTGTTAAAGAGACCTTTCAGGGTCTATTAAAGATACCCCATGGGTGGTATAGTCGAGTCACACAGGTTTGAATGTATTCATTAAAGAACGACCAAAAGTTTTCACAATTAAAACACGGACAATTTATTCATGACAAGGACGACTGATTAATAACATGTACAATGGGCGATTAGTTTATAACAAGGACAAATGGTTTTGAACAATGACACACAGTGATTTTCACTTAAAGATATAAACCATATATTGTTTTCTTTAAATCAACTTGTTACTCGGTTTTACAAAACAAATATTTTCAGTCAAGATTCATGGCTACAAGGTTTTGTTTTACTCATATCAACTTGTAAAGTTGATAAAATATATTGCAATATCAAACACTTTTTGATTTCAAGGTTCATACTCGTCGAGGTATTGCAATATGAGTTCAAAGCCATGAATTTGACATACAAAACCTATGTACTTGCCAGCTTTCTTTGCTGACTGTTTTTCACATATGTTTTATGATCTTTTGTTTGATGATACGAATGCTTGCTTCATATAGGATGGACGCGGGCCTTAGTGACTTTAAAACTTGAAAGACAACTATTTGTACTTGTTTGGTTTGTAACAAAACAATGAGTCTATTAATAAAGTAAAACAAAACTTCAAATACCATGTGTTGTGAAACAATTCCTGTAACGTGACTCCCCGATGTTTCCGCCACGGTTTATTGTATTACACGATCGGGGTGTTACACCTAATAAGGTTTTTGACATTTCATTTTGATTTTAAATATCAAATATATTTAACTTCAAGTTTGTATTTCATATTTCAATCCTACTCCTCTTTCGGATTTTAGGTGTTCACCACCGCTCCATCACCAGCATGTCCCACCTTCTTCTTGCTTCACCATCTAAAGTTATCATCGATCCATCTACAATCAGTGATAGAAGATGAAAGACAATCCATGTTTGATGACCATGAAGATGAAAATCGTTTATCAAAGGTTGTTGGGCTGAATCATTGGTCTTTTCATCTAGAAATACTATGTTACCGATCCGACCGCCGAACCATTCCAACCGGAAAATCGCTAAACTGTTAGAACCAAACTGTTTTTTCAGAGGATAATGAACCACATCAACCGGATCGCTAATATCACTGAACCCTGGTCGGACCGGTTGGACAGGCTGGTCCGATCCGGTTTCCAAAACGTTGGTTACAACACTAATTTTTAAAATCTTGTTTATTTAGATGTCTCGCTAAATTATATATCAAGGAAATCAGCCTAATTTCTTCCATAACGTTCGAATTTGACTTATTTTGTTGTTCATTTAAATAGAATTGGTGGTAGGATACCCGTTTCACTTGTAAATTTATGTAGCAGTTCTCTGTTGGTAAACCTTGTGTTGCTTAATAATAAGTTACATGATTCATTTTGAATAATCTTCTTGCCTGCACATGGTTAAAAACCATAGATCTTGGTTGAAACTCGAAACAATCTCACATGTCAAATATCAGAAAGCTTTAAAAGCTTTAATTCGTTATGTTATCTTTCTTTATCATGTAATATACTTTTTATGATGTTTGTTTGTAAAACTCCATATATCATGTAATATACTTTGATGGTTTGTTACTAAACGCCAAAACATGTATCGTTTGTTTAATATTGTTTAAATGTATGAGAACGCCATTTTACACATATCATTTGTGTTATTAAACGCCAGGTATCATCTGTTAGTGTCTTATGGAACAACATATATCATTTGTGTATGTTATTAAACGCCATGTGTCATTTGTGTTATTAAACACCATAAAAACTAAAACTCCATGAAACAAGTAAAAAAGGACAAAGACATTTCTATGTTGTCTGCTTCAATCTAAAACACAACAGAGTTGATGTATTGGATAACAGCGCTAAAGAGGATAAACTCAGCATCGAAGATAAGTATAAAGGATGGGTGGGAAAGTTGGTAAGTAACTTAAAAACTTTGTATGTAGAAACTATGTTGGCAAAACTCCATACTAATATATGCAAAAATTTGAAACTGCATCATGATGCTTTTGCAAACTACTTGAGTATTAAAAAACGCCCAATGGCTAAGATCATGGCGTCGACGCCCGTTGTCAGACAAAAGATGGATTGGAAGACAACGTCTAACGTGATCGACTGTGGGATTCTTGCAATGAGGCATATGGAAACGTATATGGGGCAGATGGCTGGTTGGGCATGTGGTCTCGAAAAAGAAGATGCCCCAAATCAACTACAGCAAAGACAGCTAAATGACCTAAAGATGAAATACATTGCAAAAATCTTGTTGCATAGCGAAAATGAAAACAGAAGACAAGCGGTTAAATCTGTAAGAAAATTCTTGGATTTAGGGGGAGAAATAATATATGAATTATATCAAACAGGACACAAGAGAATGAAGAAAGGATGGATCTATATGTATATTAGTTTAAACGCCGTGAATTGTATAATTTTATTTTTAACTAATGTATTTTGTTTTTTAGACTATTGCGTCTACTTGTTTCTTATGGGGTTTTCGATAATAGTTGTGCATAGATGTGAGAAATCCATGAAAACGCCATGATCGTAATCCATAATGAATAATAAATAATAAGAACTAATGTTACTGTCTTCATAAAACATGTTATTGAAAACGCCATGATTTGAATAATTAGCAAATAGCAACCATTGAAATATAAACGACATTTCAAAAAAAAGGTTAAGAATCGCCATTGAAATAAGTAAAAAGGGACAAAACGCCATATCTGTTGAATATAGGTAGAACGCCATTGAAACATAAACGCCATTAAAAAATTACTTTGAAAAAAAGGCCATTGAAACAAGCATAAAGAACAAAACGACATTTCTATTGAAATTTTGTTTGGAACGGAACCATAACGCCATTATTAAGCGGAACGTGGGCAATGACAATCGTACCCCTGCATATCATTTAGCGCCCACTGTCACGTGTTCGCCCAGGATCCGTTTTCACACTTTCAGCAGTTTTCTCCTGATCTCGTTTCTTTCTCTCTCTCTCTCTCTCTCTATATATATATATATATATATATATATAGAGAGAGAGAGAGAGAGTATTATGAGAAAACTACTTAAATGTGAGAACTAAGAAACTACCAAAAAAAAGCTTAAAAAACACAAAAAAAATAAACATTTTTTGGTTGTAAATCTAGCCATTTTTGAAAAAATTAAATAAATTAGTATTACACATGTGAAACATATGTTGTGTTACACATGCAATTTAGCCTTAGGTTTTCGTAGTATTACACATGTGTAATACTAATTTTATTATTTTTTTGTATTTTAAAAATGTAAATTTACAGCCAAAATTTGTTAAAAAAAATAGCGTGTTTTTTGAGTGTTTTTAGGAGTTTTTTTCTCATTTAAATGAGTTTTCTCATGATATATATATATATATATATATATAGGGAGCCGTTAAAATGAAAATCATCCCCAGTTGTAAGAAACTTGAGAACCACTCTCCACCAATCACATTAAAGGGCATTTTAGTCATTTGACTAAAATGTCTAATCCTCTTGTCACTTGTCAGATCATTTAAAAGTCTCAAGAGTTTCATTGTCTCTCTCCTCTTTTTATCAAATCTCCCTTGATCGTCACCATCATATTTCATTCTCCTTTTCCTCTCTCAAAAATGGAAACCACTGATTTCTCATCTCCTCTCTTCGAAGTGTTCACCGCCATCACCGGAGATACTCTCCGACCAGCAGTGGGGGTAACAGTTCTGGCGGCGGTGAGTAGTGACGGTGAATGGTGGCTGGTGGCGGGAGGTGACGGTGTTGGTTGCTTATAACGTTGGGGTTGGTGGCGGCGGCTCTCCAGCGGCATCTTTGGCCTCCCTTTCCTCCCGTCGCCCCCTTTTACGACCGGTGTTTGGTGGTGGTTGCGTTGGTTTGGTGGCGGACCCCTAGGCGGTGGTGGTGGGTAGAGGTGGGTGATGCCGACGGCACCGACACTAGCCAGAGCATCACTTACTGGAGGTGGAGGTCCATGGTCATCACTTTCTCTCTCTTGTGGGTTTCTCTCTCTAGAAATGGTGGGTGTTGATTTCTGTTCTTGATTTTGTTTGGTATTTTGGTATGTGTTAGGGGGATGATTTGTGTTCTTGATTTGTCTTGATTTGTTTTTTATGGTGGGTGTTTGATCTGTGTTGATTCGTTTTGTTGATGCTGGAGGTTGAGTTGTGTTTTTGATTCTGTTGGTATTTTGGTATGTTTGGGGGGTTGATGTGTGTTCTTGATTTCTGGTGATTTTGAACAGTGAACTATGTGGGTTTGATGTGTTGGATTTGGGCGGTGATGATGCAAAAAAAAAATGAAACGCATATTTTGATGACGATGGCGTGGCAAGGATGGTGGAGGGTAGGTTTTTGAACCTGCAACCCCACTTTGCAGCCTCGGATTATCAGAAAATCTGAGCTAAAACCCCGGTTTTTTCAAGAATCCACTCGTAAAAGTTAAAACCGTAAACTTTTTAACGTAAAACGTAAAAACGTAAAAAGTTTAATGTAAAACGTAAAATGTAAAAAGTTTAACATAAAACGTAAAATGTAATAAGTTTAACGGTTAACGTAAAACGTAAAAAGTTTAACATAAAACGTAAAAAGTTTAACGTAAAACGTAAAAAGTTTAAAAAATCTGAATTTAAGTACTTTTAATAAAACAATTCTGTTTAAAAAATAAAAACTAATTTAATAATAAAAAATAATAAAGACAAAAAGACAAAAAAGAGTACTTTTACTAAACTGTCATTTTTCATTAAAATATTAAGGATATAATAAGACAAAAAATACTTAATATTATTTTTTAACTACTTTTAATCTTGTCCATCCATCTTGAATATCTAATGGTTGTAAAGTGGCTCTCTCGGTTCTTACAACTTAGGGTGGTTTTCATTTTAGCGGTCCCTAGTGGAGAGTTCAAATGAGAAGAAATTTTTTGTAAGAAGAAGTTTCAACCAATAAGAATGCTTCATTTAATTCATTTAATATTTGCATTTAATTTTAATATAAGGGTATATTGGTAAACTTACATAAATCATTAATTTGTATTTTTCCCATTTAATAACTAACTAAATTAAATTTGTAACTCTTTTTCAAAATATATATTTTTTCCAAATTAAAAAAAAAAAAAACTTAATTTAAAGTCTAGAATAAATTACGAGTTGTGTAGGATAAATTATATGTTGTGTAGGATATATTTCGAGGTGTGTAGGATAAATTTCGACTCTGTAGGATAAAATTCTATAATGTGTAGGGTAGATGTAGGAAAATTTTGATATGTGTAGGTTTTGTAGATTATATGTAGGATAATTAGTGATTAGTTGACTAATTAATTAAAGAGAGAAAAACTAATGATAAGAGTTATAAATGAAATACTATTTTACTAATATCACTACTAGAAAACATGGTTTTTGTCATGTAATTTTTGGTTACAAAATGGTAGCAATTTACTTGTTGTCACCAGTTTGCCACCAAAAATACGGTGACAAAAACACCCGTGTCAATTGCCCTAATGCCACCAAATAGCCACCATTTTTATATTTTGCTACCATATTTTTACCACCACAAAATTGGTCAAAATTATTTGCCACCGCTTCATGTTTGCTACGTTCCACCTTGTTTGCCACCGAGTTGTGACGCGTTTCATACCATTTAGCCACTGATATTGCCACCATTTAGCTACCTATATTGCCACCATTTAGCCACCATTTTTTACACAATTTGCGAGTTTTGATACCATTTAGCCACCGATATTGCCACCACTTTTTACACAATAGCCACCATTTTTTACACAATTTGCGACCTAGTTGTGCTACCATTTAGCCACCATTTTTTACACACAGATTAATGGAATATTGGTTTGGTTTGGAATATTGGTTTTTAATTCAGATTTTTTTTCTGCTGCTATTTTCATCAAAATTACATATCAATAGAACTACAAATAATATAAAAAAAGGCTAATAAAATCCCAAAATTACATGAAACATCTCGTTTTCAAAAGCATATAAAAAACACCAACTAAAACATAAAATAACTAAAAGTATCCTAAAAAGATAAACTAAACATTCAAAACCAAGTGTTTATGGCCTATCTTCGAACTGTAGTTGTTAACATAGCTTCAATTTGTGACATCCTATCAAGCATAGCATCTTTATCCACCTTATCTTTTTCTTTTTCAGCCAACAACCCCACAGTAATTCCATTGAACCTTTCTTTTTCTTCATCTTTTTCCTTAACGAGCTCCTTGATAACTAAATTCAACTTTCCAATCTACAAAACATAAAGCCCAAAACTGTTTTACCGGGTGCATAAAAAATTACAAACTCACATTTTGATGACAACAGAGATCAACAGAGATCAACCAATGCTTCTAACAAATCGCCCAATTTTCCTGTATCATAACTAATCTGCACTAGTAACAATTGTCAGTCACAACCACCCAACGAGGGAAGAGATTAGCTTACAATTTAAGAGAAGGTAGAGAAGATGCACGGCTTGCTTTTGCACACCAAGCCCAGCTTCTTTTCTTAATAGCTGAGGGATACTTTCAAAGACCGACACCTCTCCATACCTACCTTCACATAACAAACTTCAAAAAGGTTATAACAAAATGTCAGATGCTGGCAAACAGCAATAGACAATAAAACACTTACTTCTCCCTTTCCGTATAAGCATCAGTTCTCAAAAGAAGAATATTCATGATAAATTAAAAGAAGTAAAATTTAATGGATTTGTTAAACCAAATATAGCAGGTGCCATAAAAAGTACAATTTTCACTGTAATACCAACGTGAAGTAATGGTCTTGGGTATCTTTTGAATTATAATTGACCTCATTATAATATCTCAACTATAATTATATCCAGAGTTTAAGAATAAGAATTGAACCAGGCAAGTCCATTTCCTCCCTTGCTGCAAATTCTCATGCAAGTCCATTTCCTCCCTTAAGTCAAAATGTCTCACTTTTTATGTTTAAGTCAAACTGTCGCACTCCTTATGTTTGGACGCGGTAACAGGTCAGGGCAGGTTCGGGTCAGCTGAGTTCAGAAAAGAATAGCCGATTTAAAAATTATTAGTTTGGTTTGGGTCGGGTCAGGACGGATTTGAGTCAGAATGGGGACTTCAAAAAATATTATTTTGGTTCGGGTAAGGACGGGCCGGCTTAAATAAAGATTATTTTGGTACGGGTAAGGACGGGCCAATTAAAAAGATGAAGCCTAAACTAAATTAGGCGGCACCTGTCAAGACGACAAACAAATGAAATAATCAGTTGTTTTGAGTTTTTGATAAATAATAATTAATAATATTCTCGGTTACTAAATTGTGTTTGTACCTACCCACATTTGAAACTTTTACCAAGTTTCACCCACGAACCAAGTCAAATGCAACATTCTGCAAAAAAAAAAAAAAAAAAGCAAGTTCTGATCAACCAAACAGCTTAAAGTATGTTATGTCTAAAAGGGTATTTTTGGGATTTTACCTGACCAAACTCGAGCAAGCTGTGACTGTAAAGACTGTAATTGACGTTTTCAAATTTAACCGCTTGTTAATAGTAAAGTGGTATTGGCTCATTTGAGAAAAAGGTTACCTGAGATTTTAGATGCAATGATTCTTAGTAATAATTACATAAGTAATTCATACACTTGCACCTTTTTCAGATTACAATACATTCGTGGATGAAAAAGCTTAATAGCAGATGAATCAACAATTATTCTATATGTTCTTTCACAATGTACTACAACATCCTTGGTTTTAAAATGCGCGATGTGCTCCGATGCATTTTGATCCCAAAAGTCGCCCATTACGTTTGTGAGGCGTTTGTTATTTAAAAAATTATTTATAGACATGATTTTAACTTGTTAACTTTAAACACATCAGGAGCGCATTATGCGATTTAGAGCGCATCATCCTAGCAACATGTAATCGCAGCGCATCAGCGAATTGATTCATTCATAAGTAAACATATCGAAACTACCAATCTACAACCTATTTACAGCCAGTATACCAGACCAATCCGTTTGATCTGTCTAGATGATCGGGTTACACAAGTCGTGTCCAGGTTACATGAGCTAAGACCGTGGGGTATGGTGGGGTAGGGGTTTGGGGCATGGGTTGACACGTGGACTTCGAGGGGCACCGCTGGTCAGTTGCATGTTGGGTCGGTATGGCGGGGCGTGGCTAGCCCGCGTGGGTTGGCCACGTGTATAATTTTTTTTTCAATTATTATAAAAATACACGCAAAATTAAAAAAAAAGAGCCTAAAATTATTATTAAAAATTTCCTAAAAATTACAAAATCCTACAAAAAAAAGGATTACAAATCTAAAAAAAACATAATTAGACATATAAAAAAAACCCCTAATTAAGCGTTAGGTAGATGGGGTATGGGTTTGGCTTGGCCAAACGGTTATTTTTTAAATTTAAATCCTAGCCACCTAGCCTAGCCAACCCAGCCAATGAGAGCGGGCCACGGAAGACCGCTAGGCACGACCAACGCCTGTGCTGAAACCCCCGCCCAAGGGGCCACGCCGAAACCCAAGCCCACCCGGGGTGGTGACTTGGGCGTTTGTACCCAACCCACGCCCCAACCCCCGCCCCATACCCCATAGTCTAAGTATTTCCAGATTAAAGTTGGGTATTTCTACACGACGAACTAAACAAGTAGTGTTTAGGCTAGGTGATACCAACCCGTCAACCCAAGCCCTCATGAGAGCCACCCACAAATAAAACCAACTGTAAACAAGATAACGCAAAAACACGGTAAAAACAATATTTCTGAAACATAGAAACTTTAAGACATTAACATCCAGCTTACCATGCGACTCACACCGCAATCAGGATGCAGTTCAATCGCTGCAGAAACAAAATCTTTTACATATTTTGCAGTAAACTGTTTTCGAACATCATAAAGTTCAGATATATCAGAACATCTAGGAGCTGCACATATCACACTTGTGACGGCCTCCTTCAGATCAACGGGACAAGTTCTACAATATTACAATTTACAACCATATATCATTCAACAGTAATCAGTATATATTATTCTAAGCAAATTAATTAACTTACTTTTGGGATTCGATAATGGGCAATCTACCTACAATAAATTCACAGTATATCTCAATCAAATCATATGTAGCCACCATCTTCTCTTCCCTAATTACATGTTCAACCTAATAAAATAATCAACATGATGATAAATTCAATTTATAAATACGGTAATTCTCAATAATCATATTCAGAAAATCAAACAACATACTCGAATTCAAGCGGTACGTTCCTGGCCAGTCTCAAGCAACTGAGCCAGCTCCCTCTTCATCTGATTAATCTGTACTCCTTTCTTAATTTTCATCAATTTAATCCGAGATGTAGCTAACTTCAACGCCGTTTTACTGAATCAATCAATCAAACAACAAACCATTCGCATAATACGATGTGTATAGTCAAAATTAAAAAAACAAAATCTTTCAAATACAGAACTTATACCATTTAGTGGACTTGAATCGTTTGTGAAGCATTGTTGTATGAACTGCTGCTGGATCGACGATGCGTATGGTGAAAAAAGAAATTAGGGTTTGTGTTTCAATAAATGAATGAATGGATGATAATAGGGGGAAATAGAAAATGAAGATAGGGAGGGATAAATTGGAGGGATGTGAAATTAAGAGCGGGCCTCTAAAAATTAACCCGCTTAATCTAACTTTTCATCTTGCCACCACTAACACGGTGGCAATTAAAAAGGGCACTTTTATTTCTAATGTATTTTTGATAGTTTTTAATTTTGTTTAGTATTTTTCCTACCGATTTGTCACCAAAATTAAACGGTGGCAAAATTTCCAACCATTTAGCCACCATATCATAAAAAATACGCTTAATTTCAATTTTGGAGGAAGCGGGTTGCTAAATTTGCTACCATTTTTTTTAGGTAGCAAATTTTAGTGACAATTACCCAATTTTCTAGTAGTGTATGTCCTTTCTTCTTTTTCTTCTCACATTAAATTTCTTCTCAAATAAACCTTCCCCTATATATATATATATATATAGCGTAAGGTCCATGCGAGAACCACCTTTATTGCGAGAACCGCGAGAATCAATGTGAACACAACATAAAATAGCTAAAAAAAAAACCTAACCCCTACCCCCCCCCCCCCCCCCCGCCCTTAAGCTAAAATGCTAAAAACTAAACCCTAAAAAAACCTTTAAAAAAAACACACACACACACACAAATTTTTTTTAATATTTTTTAAGTTAAAATCGCTACTTTTATTAGCCAAAAAAAATTAATTTAAAAACAAAAATTTTTTTTTTTTGCTACTAAAAGTAGCGATTTTTTTATAAAAAATATTAAAAAAATTGTGTGTTTTTTTAGCTATTTTTAGCTATTTTTGGTTGCGTTCACATTGGTTCTCGCGGTTCTCGCAATAAAGGGTGGTTCCTAACGGAGCTTTGTCATATATATATATATATATATATATAGGGATCGCTAAAATGAAAACCACCTCTAGTTGTAAAAACCATGAGAACAACTTTATGGCCCTTAGATCAACTAGATGGATGGATGTGATTAAAAGTAGTTAATATTAATATTAAAAACTTTTTGTCTTATTATGTCTTTAATATTATAATCCAAAAGGGTATTTAAGTAAAATAACTCTATTTTGTCTTTTTATATATATTAATTTTAAATTACCTTTTTTGTCCTATTCATTAATTACTTTCTATTACTTTTTATTCCTTTTATTTTTTAAACATAATTTCTTTATTAAAAACATTTTTAAATTCAGATTTTTTTTAAAAGATTTTTATACTTTTTATAGTTTAAGTTTTACGTTAAACTTTTTACGTTTTTTTTGACGCGCCGTTTTAACGCCGTTTTTTTAACGCGCCGTTTTTTTTTACGCGCCGTTTTTCAAGCGTAACGCGCCGTTTTAACGCTGTTTTTTAACGCCGTTTTTTAACGCGCCATTTTTAACGCCGTTTTTTACGCGCCGTATTTTACGCGCCGTTTTTTACGTGCCGTTTTTCACGCGCCGTTTTTTACGCGCCGTTTTTCACGCGCCGTTTTTACGTGCCGTTTTTTAAGGCGTCGTTTTTCTCAATCGGCGTTTTTTTAACACGCCGTTTCTAACACGCCGTTTTTAACGCGCCATTTTTTAACGCGCCGTTTTTTTAACGCGCCGTTTTTTAACGCGCCGTTTTTAACGTGCCGTTTTTTAACGCGCCGTTCTCAATCGGCGTTTTTTTAAACGCGCCCTTTTTAACGCATCGATTTTTTAACGCGCCGTTTTTTAACGCCGTTTTCTAAGCGCCGTTTTTCACGCGCCGTTGTTTGCGCGCCGTTTTTCACGTGCCTTGTTTTCGCGCCGTTTTTTGGCGCCATTTTTAAAGGCGTCGTTTTTCTCAATCGGCGTTTTTTAAAGCGCCGTTTTTACGCGCCGTTTTTTTAAGTCGTCGTTTTTCTCAATCGGCGTTTTTTTAACGCGCCGTTTTTTACACGTTTTTTACGCGCCGTTTTTCCGAAGTTTTTTTAACGCGCCGTTTTTTTCTAGCGTCGTTTTTTTAAACGCGCCGTTTTTCCACATTTTTTAACGCGCCAAATTTTTTACACGCCGTTTTCCGAAGTTTTTTAATGCGCTGTTTTTTTGAAGTTTTTTAACGCGCCGTTTTTCCGAAGTTTTTTAACGCGCCTTTTTTTCTAGTTTTTACGCGCCGTTTTTTCAAGCGTCGTTTTTTTAAAACGCGCCGTTTCTCCACGTTTTTTAATGCGTCGTTTTTTTACACGCCGTTTTAAACGCGCCGTTTTTTCACTTTTTTAACGCGCCCCTTTTGTACACTTTTTACGTTTTGCGTTAAAAATTTAAACTTTTTAAGTTTTACGTTAAACTTTTTACGTTTTACGTAAAACTTTTTACGTTTTACGAAAAACTTTTTACGTTTTACGTTTTACGTAAAACTTTTTACGTTTTACATAAAACTTTTTACATTTTACGTTAAAAATTTAAACTTTTTACGTTTTACGTAAAAGTTTTCACGTTTTACGTTAAAATTTTCACGTTTTACGTTAAACTTTTTACTTTTTACGTAAAACTTTTTACGTTTTACGAAAAACTTACGACAAAGTTTACGTAAAACTTACGAAAAAAATTTACGAAAAAAATTTACGAAAAACTTACGAAAAAGTTTACAAACTTACGAAAAAATTTTTACGTTTTACGTTTTACGTAAAACTTACGAAAAAATTTACGTAATACTTTTTACGCTTCACGTTTTTACGTTTAACGATAAAAAGTTTACGGTTTACGTTAACAAGTTTACGGTTTAATTTTTTTTTTACAAAAACGTTTTTACGCAAAACCGAACGCAACAGAAAATCGACATTTTACATGAAACTTTTACCGTTTTATGTAACGTAAAAGTTTTTACGTTTTACGTTTTTATTAATGAATTTAAAAGATAAGTTTTAACTCATTTTCGTCCTTAATCCATTGTATTATTACTAATAGAATAACCACACATCAACCTATAGATAAAACTACTAACATAATATGTATTCTAGATTGATTTCAAGGCTATCATACTCATACTCTTTAACCTTTGGTTTTTTTCATATAGATGGCTTCTTTATATATTGATTATTATTTCTTTTTGGGTTATATGCCAATTAAAAAATCAAAACTAGAAGGGGTCAAACAATAAAACGTTTTACGGTTGTAAAAAAATTACAAAAAAAAAAATTTACGGTTGTGAAAAAACTTTTTTTACAAACAATATTTTACGGTTGTAAAAAATAAACATTTTTCAAAATACAACAATAAACCAATCACAATTATTAATTATCAAACAACCCCAAACCCACATAATCGCCGTCAAAACCCACCACCACCGTCAATCCTCACACAGCCACCACCTCCGACACCGACGGCACCACCACTCACACAGCCACCACCTCCAACACCACCGCCGCAAACACCGTCGGCCCACCCCCAAAACCACTTTTTACGTTTTACGTAAAACCTTTTACATTTTACGGCTTATGTAAAACTTTTTACGTGTTACGTAAACCTTTTAACATTTTACGTAAACCTTTTTACGTTTTACGTTAAAAAGTTTACAGTTTAACTTTTTTTTTACAAAAACTTTTTTATGCAAAATGAATGCACCCAGAAATCACAAACTCGGTAGGTGTCTCAGATAGATTGTTATGGGAACAATATGAAAAAAGAACCAAAACTGAACCAAAAGTTTACGGCTTGGCTCAGATTTTTCAATAATCAAAATACGACAATGTGGGAACAATATGAAAAAGGAACCAAAACTGAACAACTATACAGACGCCAATTAAAAAATTAAAGGGTACATATGCTAATGGCCCAATGAAAACAAGATAAAATTATACAGACGCCAATTAATGAGAACAACTAATTCAATTAATCGATAATGTAAAAGATCAAAAGATAAAGGGAAAAAGATACAAATAACTATAACTCTAACGTAATATATAATATATTACACTAATATATATAATCTAGGATACAGGCATTTCTTATTTTTTTCTCGGTCTTCTCTTTCAATTTCCTTACAGGCTCCGAAAGGCGCTCTTTTTTAGTGAGAATTAATTGAAAATGATCGAGTGAGAATTAATTGAAAATGAACAATATGGGGCCTTTTTTTAGAAACCAATGAAATGTGGATTGAAAAAATATGAACAATATGAAAAAGGAACCAATATGAAACTGAAGAACTATACAAAGGAGGGGGTCTCGCCTGTCGGAGAGGACCACCGGAAGCCGCCGACTCCACCGTTTCGCTGGTCCGATGTGGGTGTGTGGTTGAGGGAGACGATGGGTGAGGGTTATGGTTGTTTGGATGAATTTCTTGTGTTACAGATCCGAAGGGGGTGGGGGCAACCGTTGAAGAACACCATTTGAATTCATGTCATCGTGAAGATCCAAGGCCTTTGGAAGATTGTTTCTTTTACACTACCCTTTGATTTGAGTTATGATTTGGGTTTCTTATGAATATTAGAATGCAGAGATTTGTTGAGGGAGATGAAAATTGTGGTAGAGGAGAGAGGAGAGAGGAGAGAGAAGAGAGGAGAGAGGATATAAAGAGTCAGAGGCTTTAATTAGGAGAGAAGGAAGATTTGACATTTGGGGTAAATGACCAACATACCCTTTATGTTGGCATCATCTAATTGGTTGAGACTGGTTCTCGCGGTTCTTACAACTGGAGGTGGTTTTCATTTTAGCGGTCCGCTATATATATATATATATATATATATATATATATATATATATATATATATATATATATATATATATATATATATATATATATATATATATATATATATATATATATATATAGGGTAAGGTTCATTTGAGAACCACCTTTATTGTGAGAATCGCGAGAACCAATGTGAACACGACAAAATAACCTAAAAAACCTAACCCCCCCCCCCCCCAAACTAAATGCTAAAAACTAAACTCCCCTAAAAACCTAAAAAAAACCTAACCCCCCCCCCCCCCCCGCAAAAAAAAAAAAAAAAAAAAAAAAAACTAAACTCCCCTCCCCCACCCCCCCCCCCCAAGCTAAACGCTAAAAACTAAACCTTCAAAAAAATCTAAAAAACACACAAAAAATATTAATATTTTTTACTTAAAAATCGCTACTTTTTTTACACTAATAAGGTTTTTATTTTATATACTAAATATAAAATACTGGCCGAGTTACATTAATATCGCAGGTAAGCGAGCAACAAGCTGCGCCCCTACCCCTTTCTGAATAGCAAACCCTAGCCTATTAAAGACAAACCCCTGCCCCCCTGTTGATGAGCAACTGTTGTGGACAACCTTTTGGACCCTAGTCAACAAACGAATAGCTTCTGGAGCTAGGGAGCCAAAGGTGTCGAAGGCGAAGGGGATAAATTCATGTTGGTTATCAGCACATGCTTTAGCGTGTTTATCCACCTTTTTAGATTCCGCTTTCCTTATAGCTTGTCCTGCTACAAACCCGCTTTCCCTTAAACCAGCTAAGGGGGAGACTCCTGTGAGATCCACACAAGCATGTTTCCCTCCCGCCCAGCCAAAGACGAGCAGATCCGCTGATCTCAATGTAGATCTCCCTTCCATGGGATCTGTAAGGAAATTCACAGGGGCTTCCTTCTTGGCAGAAATCCCCGCTCTCCTCAAGATGTCCACCAAAACATCCCTCACCCAGTCGTGCCGATATTTGAAACTAGGGAGCTCCTTACAATGAATAGCATGCTCCCCGTATTTATCCATGCAGGCTTTACGGCAAATTGGGCAGGTTTCATCTTCTAAATACATAGGGATCATCAGCCGGTATTTAAGGATAGCCCTATACTCAACAGCCGACATGCATTGCTCCAGCCCCTCGATCGGGATAACAGTCAAAAAGTATTGCGCATGGGGGCTACTTTTAGTACCAATTTTTTTAATAACGAAATACAGCGAATTTTATGTAAAAAATATTTTTAAAAAAAAAATTGTGTGTTTTTAGCTATTTTTGATTGTGTTCACATTGGTTCTCGCAATAAAGGGTGGTTCCTAACGGATCCTTCTCTAGACTCATATGTGAAATATCGAAGTGAGACCCTCTAATTTTTCGAACGCCCAACCGATTGAGGCTTAGCTTCATGCTCAATAAAAACTACTATCGAGCTAGTAATATAGAGTAGGCATGCTCTTAGTGACTACCTAAAACATCTTTACATGTACACAAGCACATGTGAAAAAATATCTTCCCAAAATATATATAGTAAGATTCATCCTCCTTTCCTAAAACATTATAACATGAAAGGTACATTAGTGTTACAATGAATGATACCTCCTTTCCTAAAAGCATTTGGTCTCATTTCATTGAAAGTAGGTATGTAGTTATTCATCTTTTTTTATAAATGGAAACATGGTATATTAAGTGAATCAATTGGTCTAGTTGTATTTAGTGTTTAAATTGTTGTGTTTACTCCAATGGAAAGTAGGTTTTGATATTTGCTTCAAATTATTTCTATTCGTGGAAAGATGGATCATGCATGAACTTGAAGTAGGAAGCAATGTATGTTGACTAATTACCACATGGACATACATTTATTTCCCAAATGAATAAGCCAAACGTAAGACATTCAACCTTAAGACCAAACATAATGTATTTCCCAAAGTTAGATTTGTTTTTGTTTGCCATTAAGGGTATGAATACTTGGAAATGATCATGCAAACCATCGAAATTGTTATTTCATTTAACGGCAAAGCGTTTAAAGTTGAAGTGAAGCTCCCCTTAAGGGACAAGGGTTCAAGCCTCGGGAGAAATATAACCTTTAAAAAAAAGTTAACAGATACAAATGACGGCCATGATGGTCACCATATTTAGGCTTAATGTTGACTTATACAAATAAGGGTTCCTCTCCAAAGAGTAAAATTTCTAAAAAGGCTAACAAGTCATAAGAATTAGACATGAGCTAATCATTAAAATTAAGGGTAAAGTATAAGAACAACTATTCAATTTATAATAAAAACACCATGTTCCTGCAAAATAAAACACCATATAGCATTTGTTATATGTAAAATATAACACCATGTACCATTTGTTGTCAAAAACATAAAACATCATATACCTGCTACTAATAAAACACTATATAATAAACTCTTGTGACCTATAAAATAAAACACTATGCACATACTATAATAAAAACATCATTGAATAAACAAAACCAAGAACACTATGAACTAAAAACACTCAACTGAAACGTATTTTTTTTTAGATATCAATATGGTACTTATATTAAAGATACAAAAACATCCATTGTTATGGTGTAATTTAAAAAAAACAATTACATATAAAAGAATTATTGATTTTAAAAAAGATAAGGGAAAATTTCATGTGGGTTTCTGAATTTAAAATACACCGAAATTACATTTATACATATAGTACATTAAATCAATCAATAAAAGTGAAACACAATTTACAAAAATACCACTAATCAATCTTATCCATTCAAAATTACATTTTAATGGTCCACAAGACTTTTTTGAAGAAAAAAAAAACAACCTTTGTAGACTAACTCTATCCCTGACTAAGTAATTTATCTTTACACATATTCTATTTTGTGTATTGAACTACAAAACTTTCATTATGATTAAATAAACAAAACCAAGAACACTATGGACTAAAAACACTCAATTGAAACGTAATTTTTTTAGATATCAATATAGTACTTATATTAAAGATAAAAAAAATATCCATTGTTATGGTGTAATTTAAAAAAAAAAAACAATTACATATAAAAGAATTATTGAGTTTTAAAAAATGAGGGGAAATTTTATGTGGGTTTCTGAATTTAAAACACACCGAGATTACATTTATACATATAGTACATTAAATCAGTCAATAAAAGTTTAATACAATTTACAAAAGTGTAGGGTTCAAATGAGAAGAAAAAATTTGTAAGAATAAAAAGAATAAGTTTTAAACCAATAGAAATGCTCCATTTTACTTCATTTAATATGTGTATTTAATGTTATTAATAAGGACCATATGGGTAAATTTCTAATTGTAATTAATTAGCTAACTAATTAAACGTGTAACTCACTTTTAAATATACTCTTTCAATATAAACTAATTTAGGGTGAAGGAGAATTTTCGACATGTGTAGGATAAATTTTAGTATACGTGTAGGATAAATTCTTAAATGTGTATAATAAATTTAGATATGCGTAAGTTAAATTTCGGTAAGTGTAAGACACAACACATGTAGGATAAATTTTGAAATGTGTACGATAAAATGTTTTTTGCTTTATTAATTAGAGATAACATAATTAATGGGAGAAATTATAAACTATTTAATATTTTACCATTATCCTTTTTCTTTTTTTCTTCTCACATTAAATTTCTTCTCAAATGAAGCTTTCCCATTTACAAAAATACCACTAATCAATCTTATCCATTCAAAATTACATTTTAATGGTCCACAAGACTTTTTAGAAAAAAAAAAAAAAAAAAAAAAAAAAAGCGCCTTTGTAAACTAACTCTACCCTGACTAAGGGGCTGTTTGGTTGGCTCTGAATGAAACCATTCAGAGGTCCACCTCTGATTCGGTCAGAGGTGAAGGTGTTTGGTTGTGCCTCTTAATGGCAAACCTCTTAATGATTCAGTGCTGAATCATTCAGGGGCTGGAACATGCTGAATGAAAAAAAAAGACAATTGTTACCCCTTTCACCTCTCATCAGCCAAGAAACCCTACCCCTCTCCTCACCACCGAATACCTTTCACCTCTCATCAGACCTCCGCCCCCACCCCTCTCCTCACCACCGAACGCCGCCGCCCACCTCCACAATCGAAACTCAAATTTTCATCGTTTGACTCGTTCTTCAATTCAGGTTATATACTTTCAACTCAAATCATTTAATTACCTATCAGTTGAACATCAAAAGGACGAATCTGGAACAGAACTCAGCTCTGATTCAAGCACGTTGCTTCAACTGCTCCGTCCTCTCTCTCAACACCGAATCTGGAACAGAACTCAGCTCTGATTCAAGCGGTGGTGGGTGTTGTTGTTGAACTCAGATCGGTGGTGGGTGTTGTGGTGGTGAAGCGGTGGTGAGTGTTGTGGAGGTGCAACGGTTCCAGCTAGAAGCTTCGGTGGTGGGTGTTGTGGTGGTGAACCGCTGGTTCAGAGCCGCTGGTGGAGATGATGATGATGGCGGTGGCGGTGTTGCAGGTAGGGAGAGAAAGGGGAAGGGGGTGGGGGGGGTGATGAATACTGATGAATGATGATGATGATATTGGGTTTTATAGAAAAAAAATCTATAAAGGGTTTATTTTGTGGGGAGGGGTAAAAATGTCATTTTACACTGTCATTCAGATATGGAACCAAACAGCACTTTACTGGTTCAGCACTTACTCATTCAGACCCTCTTACCCATTCAGACCTCTTATTCATTAAGCACTTATTGGTTCAGATGTTGCCAAACAGCCCCTAACTAATCTATCTTTACAGTTTTCACATTCAATTTTGTGTATTGAACTATAAAACTTTCATTATGATATAACAAAATTTTAAAATACACATTATAATGTATTCGGTGTGCTAAAACAGGTAAAGCGATGGCATGATTTTGACGTGTTGATTGAATTGGACAGTTATATGGAAATTTTGATTATAGAGTTGAACTCAATATTAGTTTCTTTCTATAAATAAATTATTTACATTATTACAGTTCACTAGGTTAGAATTCTGTTGGGTAAGATCCAGCAAATAAAATAATAAATCTACTTAACATACTAAGAATATTATAAATGAAAATTAGGTTCGTGTCTTTAGGAATACAGTTTAACTAGTTATGTCAAAAAAAAAAAATTATTCAGATACGACTGTTTTGAAAGGAGGGGTTTTAGTTTTAGTTAGAAAATAAAAACAATTTTTTATTTTTAAATTGTTGGATTAAAAAAAAAAACTAATTAAAGTGGTTGGGAAATTCAAATGTTAAAAACTAATTTCAACACTAGAACAATTTCTTAATTCGATTCGGCTTACGATCATTAACACTCACGATGCAATAATCCTTTTTAAATAATAGTGTGTATCAATACTAGATCTCACGTCGTTCGGACATCCACTCTGTCTAATGTCTAGCCAAACGATGTTCGTTGATTAGAGTCAACCCGCTACTCTAAGCTCACGCCATTCAGATCTTAGTGTGCGGGTTGCGTGATAGAAGTATCGATTGTAATTAACCACTCATGCCGTTCGAAATGTTTAATTATATTGAATGATTCTATAATAGTTTTGGGTTCATAGACAAACTCAAAATATTATCCATTCCCTATATCAAAAACTAAAACTTGATTAGGGTTTTAAAAAGTGATTGAACATTATTAGAAAAATTAATAAGTTAATCAAGTTTACTAACAATCTAATATTTTTCCGAATTAATCCGTAGTAAAAACAAAAATCACACAAATAAACCATTAAAATAATTGGATCTAATGTGCTCATTTCACATAAGTTTATAAACTAAATCAAAGAAAATATACCCGGATGTTAAAACTATAAAAATCTAGCCGGAACTAAAACAATCAAGTCGAGTATGAAACAAATCATCAAAATTTAGAACTTACAAAACAAAAAACTTTACAGTTCGTTGTTATCCCCTCGACTTGCCGAATGCCGACTTCTCTTTCACTTTTGTGTTTCTTTTTTCTCTCGGCAGCCCAATGGTCTCATTGAGTGGCCCAACTCAGAACGTTTAGTTTAGCCCAATGTCATCTCCACTTTTTTTATAAATGTCAGCATTACTTATGAAGTTATGAACCATATCTTTTTTTTCATTTGACTATAAATGACTTTGCTTTTCCATTTGAATATGAAGTCCATTGATTATATTAGAACTTGTGTGCTAACACAACCGTCTTCTTAAGTTATTACAAGCCTTTTCAATATCTGTTGTTATTTCTTACAACCGCTTCATGCCTATAAAATCATTAAAAACATCTAAATTAGATTTCGTTCCATAAAAATATGTGTATTTCAAAATTATGTAATATCGATGGTCTAAACACCTAATATGCAATGAAAATATATGTATAAAAGATGTGATAAAATATGCCTAAAAATACATCTAACAAATTCCATGTAGTGTACGGATTGAAAAAATATAATGTTCTATACTAACCAATAAAAAGCATATGCCTTTAGGGGAGGGGGTGGTCACTAGTGATAAAATTTCTATCACTCACAATATCCAATCATGTTCTGCCATGTCAGCAACCATTTTTCCATCACTCACAATCTTTTTTTAGTGGGGGTGGTCATCACCCACCACCACACCCAACAATTTCCCCCCAACCAACAATTCCTCACACAAAATCAATTCATCACGCCGTTAATTTTCTCACGCGTGCATCTTCAACGCGTTATACTTTTAAGGTGGGGGTGGAAGTTTGTTTTTTATCACTCGTTGATTTTACATATCACGCGTTATAGGTCCTCCACCCCGCCTCCCCTTATAAACATGTGTATTGGGTTGAATAAACCCAAGAATTACACAGGATGAATAAAATATTATGTAATTTATTAACACATACGCTCATTAAAATGTGTTTTTAAATATGAACTTTCATGTGATAGTTATTAGTTTTATCAAGTTAAATTTACCTATCCATAATAATGAAACCAAATAAATAATTTGAATTCTAAGATGAATGATATTATTTAAATAAACGAAATAAAGGTCAACATCTATATACAGGGTTTGGTTCATTTCAGAACTCTAAATAATTGCAGAACTTTCAGAACTCTTAATAAACAATCTTTTTATTTAGTTTTTTTTATTTTTAGAGCACTTTTATCATATTTTCCATGTATTTTTATGATTACATACATGTTAAAAGTAGTTTATTATTTTTTGATATGTAATTTTATGATTACACATATGTAAACTGGTTTTTTACATATATGTAATTAGTTGTTACACATATATACATTTTGATTATTATACATATGTTAACATGTATGTAATCATAAAAATACATATGATAAATAATAAAAGTACCCTAAATATAGAAATTTATATATAAAGTAATTATTATTAGGAGTTCTGAAAGTTCTGTAATTATTTAGAGTTCTGAAATGATCCACAGCCTATACACACACACAAATATATATATATATATATATATATATATATATATATATATATATATATATATATATATATAAATGAGATGATTATAAATTTTTAATTTTTTATTTTTTATTATTTTTTTATATTCGAAAACGGATATTTTAGATAGTTTCGGATATCCGAATATAAGTTTTCAGATATTTTTCGGATATTTCGGATACTTCGGATATTCGGATATCCGAATATAAGGTTTGATAATACCCTCAACACCGCCCCTTGGGCATTATAGGGGCATGAAGAGGGTGAGGCATTTCTATAGTAATGCCCAAAGAGAAGAAAATAGTGGAAAGTAATGAATGAAATGGACATTAAGAGACATTAACTGTTACATATTTTTGAAGAGGCATTATAATGGTGATGTGGCGAAAAATGCTCTTTAATGGGCATTAACCATTACTCGTGATGTTAATAAATTTTATCTTTTTATTGTTTGTTAGTAAATGCAAGCCCAAATGTTAATCGTCTATTTGATAATGTTAAAAGTTCAATAATGTAAACTTATATATCACCCAATGTTGAGTATATGGTTTTTGGTTTAGCTCACAAACCCTTGTATGAACCAAAGGAGTATAAAGAATTCACATAAAAGTCTCACAATATGTCCGACTTACATAAAAAAAATATATGCGATGATAGGAAATGGAGGGCTATGAGCCTATGACTAATGCTTAAACCCTGTAATGCCACTGAGTTAAAATGCCATTGATAAAAGAGAAATAATTTCTTAGAAAAGGTTCCAGTAAATTGAAAAATAAGTTAAACCATTTAATTTAACTCATAATCTTAATTTAACTTATATAGAGATGTAACTCATGCTTAGAGTGCTTTTTTTTTTAATTGATTTCATTTTACTTTTAACCCAAAGTTTTTCATCTTTTACAATTTATCTAACAAAACTTTATATTTTTTTACTTTTAACCTAAAACTTTTCAACTTTTACAATTTAACATCATAACTTTTTTACTCTCAACTTTAGTCCCCTATCTTTCATCTTTCGCAAATTTCATTTCATTCTAAATTTTGTGAGTTAACATGGCGCAACGTACGTTTGTGGCTCAACGTTTTTGTGTCCGTTCTAAATATTCTGAGTTAACACGGCGCAACGTGTGTGTGGTTCAACGTTTTCACGTCTATTTTTCCCGTTTGATAGATTTGTCGCTACGCGCGGGTTCTAGATCGATTTAGTTATTATTTTATATATTTTACGTTACAGTCTAATTCATTCGCGTCAACACACCGTAACTTCAGTGTTGGTGTTGTTCAGTTTGAGTGACCCTCAAATTCAAAATGCAACTAAAACAACAGGAAAATACGTCAAAACATAACCAATATGCAACAAAACAACAGTATGAATATATATATGTTTACATAAAATAGCAGGGACCAAAATTGCAAGAATTTGTAGAAACCAAATTGAAAGGAGTTCGTGTTCATGAGATCTTAATTTTACATTCTCAAAGCATGTGTGTTTGATATAATATATAGGTACAAACATAAAGTATTTACAGCATATATTAATACTAACTGTATAATTCAATATGTTTGTTTATGTTCAGTTATGTGATCATATTAAAAAAAAATACGCATTTATGTATGTTTTGAAATGCTACACAAATTATAAGATTGAACACTAGTTCTAGCTAAGATAAGTTCAATAGTTCAATATACAAGCAATAATAAATTAACAATAGTTGGAAATAAAATAACTGAATAGGTGACATTAATTAATATGGCATCTTTACAACCTGTGATCATTTTCATAACATAAAACATTCTTCCTGAAGACAAACCATTGTTGCCAAAGACATGCAATTGTTCCAAAAGATAATAAACATATCCAAAAAACATAACTGATCCTAGACAGATACTAAACCAGTTAACAAAAGACACATACCCTAACTAAGCCTGCTATTAGAATGAACGTACGTTTAGGATAGAATGAGCTTAGGTTTAGGTTAGAATGATCGACCTGATCCGAAGGCTTATTGACAGGACGTAGGTTTAGGATCGAAGGAGCGTCGCCACACAATAAGTGATCTTTAAGGATACCCAATATACTTGTTAAAGTTAAAGGTAAAGGTTAATAACTGTAAGAGTACCCAAAAAGGTCAAAAGATTTATTGAACAAGAGCAAAATTTACAACGCTTTCTCGTTTTTCTATGAATTTTATTTTAGTTTGATTAAAATACAAATACAAATAAAGTCTTTTTAATCATTTCAGGCTTAAAATATCGTAAATATACTTTTAACAAACAAATTATACAAGTGATCTTAAAGGACTCCATTACTATAGGTTTTTGGCAGTATAGTAAAATTATGCATAACATAAAGATGGAGTTTGATTCGGCAGTGTAATGCATCCCTCTAATGTGCTTCAGCTTCTATGCACCGTTATAATCCTGTTTGAGCCGCTATTGAAATACAGTTAGATGTATCTATGCAGTTCGATTCACAAGTTTGCAGAGAAGAGCCATATAATTCATTACAACTAGTAATCAATATGTGGTGTGCTGTTGTATTCAAGTTGTATGCACAAATTTACCAACAGTCCACCAAACCGCATTACAATGGTGCATAAAAGTATGTTAACGGGGATAGAGGATCCTGTAAAAAGTGCTCAAAGTGTGAGAAGTGTATTATAACACTATATAACACCATACAAACACCGTATAACAATATGTAACACCATATAATACCATATAACACTTTGTAACACTATATATCATTATATAACAAATATAACACTATAGGGTGTCTGATAGCATGTCTATGATAGATGTATAGTGTTATATTTGTTATATAATGATATATAGTGTTACATAGTGTTATATGGTATTATATGGTGTTACATATTGTTATACGGTGTTTATATGGTGTTATATAATATTATATATAGTGTTATAATACACTTCTCACACTTTAGGCCCTTTTTACACTATCCTTACCCTGTTAACGGGGGTGTATCAAACTCCATGATGATTTTAGTAATGCAATGATAACGGCATACACAAATCAAGCATGGAGAAACCACTATCGTTTCTCTCCAATACCTTCAACAATCTCTTGATGAAACTCACATCGCATGGAATGAGTAATCCGCTTGTTGACTAGAATCAGAAATTATTTTGCAACATGTATATCCAGTTTCAAAAATGTGAATAAAGTATTCAAATCACTAGATAATCAAATAGACTTCAGCACATATTTGTATGAACCCATGGCATTATAGCCTAGTGGTATCTTGGTGGTGGAACAAGGCTTATGACTATTTGGTCATGGGTTCGATTCCCACAAAGAGGGTTTTTCCCAGGTTTATTGGGTTTCCTCCTGAATTGATGTATAGGCATTATTGCCTAGTGGAGATGGATATGATCGGGTGGTTCTGCTGATGACACGATGATACTCTAGTGGTCCGTCAGTGATCCAAATTTGACGTTCAAAAAAAAACATATTTGTATGAAACATAATTTCAAATCTAATCTCGTCAAAGTATGTTAACAGGGGTGTATCAAACCCCAGGATGATGATTTTAGCAATGCAATGATAATATAAAACTCAATCCCAAAACCCCATACTAACGGCATACACAAATATATACAGCCTAAAATATCTTTCTTAAACCATCAATTGCACAAAACTCTATGAAGCTAATGAAAATTAGAAGCATCAGATCAGCGGTCGTTGAGCTTTATCCCATACTCAGCTTTCAAACGGTTCACATTTCCATCTGCTTGCGCACCATCAATCAGCTCATACTTCCTGTAGTTTGTCTGCAGGGTCTCGCTTTGCTGTTTATGCAGCTTCTCTTCTTCTTTAACTTGTAGCTGCACAAAACTTCATTTACTTGACATTTATACAATACAATATTTCACACTTTAAACCAAAATACCAATTACTACTTAGGGTAACATGTCATTTTCGTCCCTAAGGTTTGACCAGTTTTGCGACTTTCCTTCAAAGGTTTGTTTCTCATCTGGATCCAAAAGGTTTGAAATCTTGCCATTTTCATCCGGTTCGTTAACTCCACCCATTTCTCTCCATCAAGTCAGGAGTCTTTCCGTCTTTTCCGCCAACTTAAAGGGCAATTTGGTCTTTTTCAAGGGTATTCAGTCTTTTTACATAAAGTGAAAAAGACCAAATTGCCCTTTAATTTAGCAAAAAAAAAACAGAAATATCCCTGACTTAACGGAGAAAAAAGGATGGAGTTAACAAGCCGGATGAAAATGGCAAGATTTAAACCTTTTGGATCCGGATGCGAAAAAACAAACATTTGGACGAAAGTCGCGAAATTGGCCAAACCTCAGAGACGAAAATGGCATTTTATTCTAGTCTTTACCTCCATTATATATTGAGCCTCAGCAGCATGTTTCTTCGTCAGATCCTTGATCTTCTTAGCCAGCTCAAAGTTTTGATGGCCTGGATCCATCCAACGGCACACAATCCTTCTCTGATGCTTCTTCGGCCGGTCCTCGAACATTTCAGCTTGGGCTTTTTGGGCTCTTACGGGCCTGGGCATTCCGGATATCATAAGAGGAGAATCACCCATCTCAGAGATGATTTCTTCAGCCTGTTTGGCTGATTCCATCTCCACCAGAGCAGCACAAACACCGCAAGGCGCGAAATACGTGGGAACGAACTGAACGTCTTTCACATTCCCAAACTGATTGATTGCATTTTCTAAGACGGCTTTCGTAACATGAGGGGATAAGTTGTCGATGTAAATCGTCTTCTTCACCTTCTCTTCAAACGCCATGTATTCAGTCGATGGCTCCATTAGGCAGTTATAGTGCCAGATATTATCTAATAATGTAAAAGATATTACAGTATTAGAAACCAAATTTGCACATGGATGTAAAAGTAACAAAATCATAAATTCACTATAAACAATCAGCACATCCACAGTAACAAAGTAGTACAGTAAAAACTGAAAAAAGAACAACAATCACAAATTCACAATCATATCATTATTCTATAACAGCAGCTACCACCTAGAAGATTTAAACAATTCCACTATAATGTATAATTTACAAAATATAGGGTTCAGTTACCAGATATCAAAATCAGTCAAAAAACCGAGAGAGGCGGACAAGCGATGAGTCTAGTAAGGTAGGGTGCCTTCTTATTTTTCAAAAAAAAAAAAAAACATTTTTAATGAAGTAAAAAAAATTAGATCAAATTCATTGCAAATTTGGTCAACTGGAATTTGGATAAGTATGTATCAACTATATATCTGTAACAGTTAAAAAGGTAACTAAACTGAAAAACTAAATTTTGTGTAATCTTCTTTTTCCAGTTTAGGCTCAGGTTCAAGAAAATATAAACCTACGAAAACTACATTAAGTGATTAACCTACCTTAAATACCCCTAAAAGCACACACAAAACATTTAATTACGCTATTCTAACACTTTTAATGATTAAAAGCCACATCAAAAGTTCCTATTTTAGTATTTTTGCCCTTATCCTCAAAAATAAACAGAAAGAACAAAAATCCTACAATAGTACAATTAGAATCTCAAAACTCACAATAAGATCATCTATCAAAAGTAATATGTCAACCGCTAACCATCAATTAGGTAAACATCAACCGATCGGATCGACTCAAAAATCATATCAAACAAAACAATAAAGATAACTTGCTTAATCAGTACTGTGCGATCATCACATGAACACTCCACGTGATTTATAAACAAAATTGGCCTGTGCAAAACGAATTTCGCTTCATAACTTAGAGCCGTACGGATCTATTTGTAATCGTTTGTTGATCATTGAAATAAATTATCATAAAGCATGCGGTTGGAGATTTTGAAAACGATATCACTGATTCACTGCTTATCACTTAAGATGTGACTATGTGAGGCATTAAAGGCACCGTGAAAACCCAAACTACAATGTATTTAATCTGTACACTATTTATTCATTTCTTGATCACTAAGGTTGAATACTAGAATGAACCCTAATTTAATATGATGACAACCCTAAAATTAAAGTTTATTGCCAAATTTCTGTCTCACATGATTGTAAAACAAAACAACGTGCAAAAATCCAACTCTCACCAGTCACCACCATTGATAATAACACATGTAGGAACATCTAAACCCTAATGTTAGAACAAAGAGCCTCTAATGCATTCTTTCCATTATATTCTCCAACCAGTTCACTTAATATAACGCATGAGAACTGAAGTACTGAACAGATACAAATGCAACCTATAATCGTTGAAAAATACCTAAATAAAACCGAAACCCTAACCCTAGAAAACCGCAAACAATCGAAACAAATTAAACGATTCGATAGATGAAAATTGTACCTGTGGAAGTTCGATCGGTGATGGTGTAACGTGAGCAGCGGTGATACCGGCGATGATTTTCCGGCGAGATGGTTGAGAACCGTCGTGAAAGGTTTTAAGCGGCTCAGTGAAGTATTGTGACGAACAAATTTTGAAGAACTATTAAGATCATTCAAATCCACTCCTCTAAAATTATACATACATTCCACTAAAAAACAACTCTTATATCAGTATATTTCCACTAAAAACAAATATTTTTTCTCTCTCCTTTTCAATTAAATAATATCTTTATACCTTTATCATTACATTTTTCTCTCTCATTCACTCACAACCACTTTCAATACAGGGGCGGATATATAGTTATACAAGGGGTAGCCTCCGCTACCGCTTGGTCGGAAAATTTTTGACGTTTTTAGTGTAAATTTTGGAAAAATTTGACGTTTTTTTCGATTTCGTTACCGCCTATTTATAAGACGTTCCCGCTTGGTTGGAATCCTAGATCCGCCACTGTTTCAATATATATTAAAAAATTATAGTGGGTGAACAGTGTCCCCCCAAATATACAGATGAACAGTAACATTTTCTCTCTCCTCCACTCACAACCATTTTTTATACTCTTTATATTTTAAAAACCCCACACTCACAATTTAGTTCTTTGGATGTGAATGCTCTAAGAAATTATTAAGAGTAAACTTCTATTTTGGTCCTCTGGTTTGGTCATTTTGTCACTTTAGTCCAAAACTCAAACTTTTTGCATCTGGGTCCCTATGGTTTTAGTTTTATTGCCATTTTGGTCCAAAAATAAACCAGGTCATATTTGTCTTATAAAATTCTGCAATTTTATCATTTTCCTAATGGGCAAATCAGATCATATTTGTCTTATAAAATATGGTATTTATTTATAAAAAAGAAATGATCATTTTGCATCTGCGGAAAAATGATAGAATAGCAGGATTTTATAAGAAAAATATGACCTGATTTCATTTTGGACTAAAATGGCAATAAAACTGAAACCACATGGACCTAGATGCAAAAAGTTTGAGTTTTGGACTAAAGTGACCAAACCATAGGGACTAAAATGGCAGTTTACTCAATTATTAAACTTGAATTGAATGAATTATTTAAATATTTGATTGATGTATTTTGGGGAATATGAAGTTCCACAAATTTCCTGTCATCAGCCCATTGGGCCAAAGATGATGGATCATTTTATACTTCTCTATTACATCATGAGAGTAGTGGTGGGTTAGTTTCAATTTTCAAACCCTTCTTTGAACATGATCTAATGCCCCATATATTGATTACCCAATTATTTATTTTTATATATTTGAAAATTAAAATAAATTATATTTCATTAAATAAATAAAAGTTACATTACCAATTAAAGACAAAAATGCAAAATCTAGATCGGGTCAATATCTTGACAATTGAAGGTTGGTAGCGGTTGGATGGTGTTCGGGCGATAAGAATTTGGATTCATAGGCCAAGATGGAATACCAAAAGGGAGGCGGAATGGATACATGATATTCTTTTTATAAAGAATGAGAAAAGGATTTATAAAATTAAGAGAAAGGTATATAAAAATGAGATAGAGTTGGGTTTTTTATAGGTAAAAAAATTGATTTTAAAAAATTGTTTTTTTGTGTTTGATTGTTGCCTCTGGTAATATTATGAAAACAATCAAAACACCGGCATTTTCATGGAAACGCCCAACCAAAATTTTCCAAAAAAATGCCCTAGGGGTGGTGTTACCATATAAACGGGGCGCTTTTTTACCCATCCATGCCCAAACAACAAACCACTACAGGTGGTCTAATTGGGGTTGTAAAAATTTTATATAGATTTAGTAACAAAAACATAATTTAAGAAATTACGCAACTAAGATGTATATAATAATAATATACATTTTGTAATAATAGTACGATTTAATAAGTGATGCGAGTCTTTATATCGAGTCATGGTTAACTTTGACACCTGATATACGCATCTCACAAACGTTAGCGGTTATCTTTATGCTAAGTGAATATATGAATTTGAAAACCGGAGATCATTTAAGATATTTATAAAGCTTATTTTCAATCGATTTGGCGAAAACTTATGTTTATTGTAAACCTAGGATGAGTCGTCCATATCCTTATGATGGCTCCTTTGAGTGTAAAGTTTTTGTTAGGTTACACTGATAACACAAAGCTAAGTGTCTATGTAGGCCCGTCATCTGCCTTCGCTTATAGGGGTTGTGTAGAAAACCTATACAATGCCATATTGAATATATGCCCCCAATTTTTCATCTAGTTTCAAATTTAAGCATTCTAAAAATGAAACAGTCTAATTATGTTAATTAACTTACCTTTCCCGGTACGTAACATATAACAAATAAAATAAATACACCAAACAACAAATTGAGAAGTAAAATTTCAATAAAGAATTTAGCAACTAGATTAATACATTAAATATGTGTTTTCTTCCATTCCATTTGAGGAACCTTCGTGGTGACTAAAGTTTTTGCCATTATGGAACACTTATCATTTTTTTTGCCATTATGTGCATGAATGAGATATACGTGAATGAGGTTTCACTAATGTACCTCTTCGCTTGTAACTTACACGTATAATCAAAACTTAAAAGTTATAAGGCATCTAAACTTGATCAAGCAAAACTATATAACTCAATGACATAAGTTGCCAAAAAATGTAACTTTGAAATTTAAAATAAAATATATAATTTTGATACGTTTCCTTTTTTAAGTTCGTACACTTACATTGGCACTCCATAGTCTTTTTTTATTGTTAACTTCAATAAAGTCAACACCTATGAATTATATAACACAAAAGTCAACTACCTAGAGTTTGATTGCACACTTGTCTGATCAAATACAATTAACTGTGTGGATTGGATTCAAACCCGAAATTCATTTAAAGACTTGTAGAAACTTAAGCGAAAGCTTTCTATGTTCATTGTACAGCTACGGTGAGTCAATTATATCATTACGATGGCTCCTTTGAGTGTAAAGTTACTGTCAATCCGTCAGCAGGAGAGCACAAAAGGAAGTATCTTTGTAGGCTCATCGTTTGCCTAGGCTTATAGTGGTTCATGGTTGTGCAGACATCCTACACAACACCATATTAAACAGAACACGTTTTTTTTCGTCTAGTTTTAGTTTTAAACAACTTTAAATGCAACAACCTGGTTAGTAGTTAGGCTAAGAAACTTACTTTTCCGGTACTTAAACATATAACAAAGAGAGAAAAATGGTCGGATAGTCCCTATGGTTTGCTCAATTTTCACCTATAGCCCTACACTTCTAAAATTACAGCTATAGTCCCCAACTTTTACACATTCGTTCTCGGATAGTCCATAGCATGGATGGGTAGTTTTTGGTGTTAAGTAGGTGTGAAATTACTAACAAGCCCTTACTGTTAAATTAATAACTTAAAAATAAAGATAATTAATATTTAAAGATTTATGTGTGACCCACCAGCCACCCCATCACTTCATCTTCCCCACCCTTCACCGCCACCACCACCATCACCATCACCCCCATCTCCATCTCCATCTCCACCTTTCACCACCACCATCCACTCTTCACTACCTACCATGAACAACAACTAATTAAAGATCTTTATATATTGTGGGGATTACAAAACGCAAGTCTACACTTTGAATCCTTATTTGTCTACCGCACAAATTATCATAGGTTCTGGATGTAAACCCTAACCCTAGATCGGTGAACGGGGAAGTTAAGAAATTGAGGGGGAATAAATAGATGCCGTTGCTGCTTGGATCGAATAATAAAGAGATGAAGCATTTCTGGTAGTGTTTGGTTAACGGCGGTGAAGTGGATGAGGGTTTCATGAAGATGTGCAGACAAGCGTTGAGGAAATTGATGAATCATAAATTAAACCGGGTGTTTAATAAGCCAGTGGGTGCGGTTGCGTTAGGGCTTCATGATTATCATCGGATTATTAAACGGTTGATGGTTTCCTTGTCGAGTGATGAATCAGTAATAAGTTATTTGGCAGCCATTGTGATTTGAATTTAATTGATTATAAGGAGTTAATTTTTGGTTTTTACCTATTTCAGCCCCATCATGTGTGAAAAAAAATATTGGGTGGTGGTGGTGGGCCACACATAAATCTTTAAATATTAATCTCATTTTTATTATCATTCTTACCCTACTTATTTTTATCATCCTTTGTATTTGATATCAAGGTTTGTATGTATATGAATAACATTTCAGTGATGTACTTGCTTGCTTAACTTGTATGTACGTGAATGAGGCTTCAATAATGTACCTCGCTTAACTTGTATGTACGTGAATGAGGCTTCAATAATGTACCTCGCTTAACTCGTATGTACGTGAATGAGGCTTCAATAATGTACCTCTTCGCCTTTAACTTACATATAATCAAAACTAAAAGGTTATACAACATCTAAACATGATCTAGCTCTTGGGGAATTTGGTAAACAACGGATGATCTGAGAGGCATGTTATCACTTTCAGATCAAATTATTTTGATGGTTCTTACGAATAATTTAATCGGATACACTTTGTATTTGATATCAAGGTTTGTATGTATATGAATAACATTTCAGTGATGTACTTGCTTGCTTAACTTGTATGTACGTGAATGAGGCTTCAATAATGTACCTCGCTTAACTTGTATGTACGTGAATGAGGCTTCAATAATGTACCTCGCTTAACTCGTATGTACGTGAATGAGGCTTCAATAATGTACCTCTTCGCCTTTAACTTACATATAATCAAAACTAAAAGGTTATACAACATCTAAACATGATCTAGCTCTTGGGGAATTTGGTAAACAACGGATGATCTGAGAGGCATGTTATCACTTTCAGATCAAATTATTTTGATGGTTCTTACGAATAATTTAATCGGATACAACTCATAATCGAGAATAGAACTTAGTATGCGTGTATATGAATTCGTATGAACCAGAAGAATGTCACCAAAGAACCATTTCGAAATTAGGAGATCGGTGCATACTAAGGCAGTTACCGCCTTAATTTTGCATCTTGAAAATAATAAGAATTTCCAAAACCAGCCAGAAGCTCTGCCCTTGGACCCTGCTCTTACGGGCGCTGCCCCAAGACCACCGCCAAGGGGGCGTTGCCCCCTTGGAACTCCCATTAGGGGATCCGTCCGACCACTTAGAATTATAACCACTCAAACAAGCATGTTACTTGGTGTATTATTGTTAATTTCAGTGAAGTCTAACACCTATGAATTATGTAACACAAAAGTCAACTGCCTAGTGTTTAATTGCACAATTTGGTTCACACTACCGCCTTTCACCAGTTCTTCAATACAATTAACAAACTTTGTTGACATCTTTCATAATAGATATCACACACAAAACAATTGGTTTGCAACTTAAATGTGATTATTTACTATATTTTGACCCTTTGTTAACTTTAAAAAACATCGCTTGGGTCGATTTGACTAGAACTCTTATTTTCTTCACCAAAAGAAAACGTGTGTAACCACTAATACTTTGATTATCATCTGAAAACAAAGGTATCAAGATTCATTTGGTTGGCCTTTGTTCCGATTCAAGAATGTCTCTGTATTTTTTATGCATAATATTTTCTTATCACGGGCTTAACCAAGCTATTAAGGAGGTGTTCGGAGTTTTTATGCAAATATAACATTATTATTTTTTTTCATTGGGGAATGGCTACCCCTTACTTTGTGAGTAGGCCCGTCAATGATAAAAAATTGTATTTATATGAATTATTAGTGTGTTCAAATTCAAATATTCTTTAGATAGTTGATAAATTTCAATAACCAGGTATTTACTCATTAGAAGCAACAACATTATAAAAAGATGATAAGACTTTTAGTGATTGACTGAATAATTTTATACTAATGTAATACCATTGTTACTAACCCGAATATATATCAACTTTTTTATGTCAAAATTATTCTGAACCAATGTATTTTCATAAGTTTGGCAACCATGTTAAAGATGGATCAAAATGCACTTGACATCCCCACAAAAAAAAATGAAAAATAATGTTACAAATATTAAAAATTGGTTTCTTACAGTCGACCGGCGATTAAAAAATTGGTTTCTTACAGTCAACCGTTATGTCAAAACTTTAGATCAAATCGACCAATCTGAGTTTTAGCTTGGAGAGTTTCTATATAATTGGAAAGAAATTTTTTACCATACTTTAACCACCAAAATTCATATCACATATAGTTTCCAACTATTCTACACTTTAAATCTTTGATCGACTCGCAAAGTGGGTTCACACCACGGCTGCCATCCTCGATTTTTTTTGGGTGAAGTGGAAAAGTTTGTATAATAATGAAGAAGTGGTATTTTGAACTACTACCGCTTCCACGCTTCACAACTCAAGCCGATGGTCATGGTGCGCATTAAGCACTTCGAATTCTGTTGTCGTTCTTAGGGTGTGGAATGAACTTTGGATAGGTTTCAAGGTTTTACCAGTTTCAACGAGTTGTTGCTAAGATACTGAAATTGCCGAATTGAAACAACGCTTACTTGAAAAGCAAAACAAATGTGAATCTCTTGAGTTGGACCTTGGAAGCGAATGGGCACACGCTGAAACTGCTGAAGAGGCGAGAGATACTGCCCAATCTTCACAAAACAACGCCCAAGCTGCGCACACACAGGCAGAGAGCTTGGTGGAGCCACTAATGAATATATTGTTATGGTTGCAGCAACGATGTACGCATTGAAACTTATCATGTGTTTGTTACTTTAAATTTCTTAGTAAGTCGCGTTTCACATATGCGCAGCTCACCGATGCAGTGTTGAATTCGGTAGAGCTGGACTCCACGGTTGTGACCTTGATAGTCTCGCCGCGCAATGACGGCAATGCAGAGGGCTACCGTCAGTGTACGAGGCATGTAACGGAGGCGCTGAAGGTTGAATGGGACACCCAATATTCGGCCACACATGGAAAGGCCACTGGTGATGACCTGGTGGCCGCACAGGAGGCATACAATAACCTACATTTACTTGTTATGGACCTCGTGACTGAAGCCCTTCAATATGACAATTATGTTGACCGTTTGAAAAATATTTCTGAGCTTCCTGAGGATCTAGACATGGGCGTTGGAGGTGGTGAAGGCGAAGCAGATGCTCCCGCAAAATGAAGCATCTGCCCCGTGTATAGGTCGAGAACCCTTGTAATAATTCAGGATGTATAAACATTATCAACACTGCGCTGCCTCTGTTGGGGCGCAGGTCATGGACAATTTTAACATTTGAAATATTTAACATGTTAAAAGAAACCGGATAACTAATCAGAGTCACAAATATCAATCTTAAAAAAGACAATGCAAAAAATTAAATAACATCCTCTATTCATACGCCAGTTCCGTTTCTGATCATTTCATTCATATTCATAAAAACTACAATGGGAAACCTAAATGTGGATTATTTATCGTCTAGAACACACAATTCAAACATTTCAACAACTATAACGAAAGAAGAAACCAATAAGCGACAAAGATTATTTAGTTTTTAGAACAAAATAATTGACCTTGGAGATAGAAAACTTACACCATTTGAAAACGAACTGTTGTGCTTGACCCTGCTCTACACGCTCCAGATCAGATCTGATCTGCTTGACCGAAAAATTGACCTTCCAGCTCTCCATCTTCTATAGCCACTTGTCCACCTCATCCTTCTTCGCCCATACCTGGACAGCAGAGTCTGCAGTTGCTGCAACTCCACTTGTCCACCTCATACTACGACATGAAAACTAGAAGCATCAGATCAGTGGTGGTCGTTGAGTGTCATTCCATATTCAGCTTTCAAACGCTTCACATTTCCATCTGCATCATCAATCAGCTCATACTTCTTGTAGTTTGTTTTCAGGGTCTCGCCTTGCTGTTTATGCAGCTTCTCTTCTTCTTCAAGTTGTAGCTGCACAAAAAAAAAAGAAATAAACTTCATTTACTTGACATTTATTCAACACATATTTCACAGTTTAAACCAAAATACCAATTAGTACTTAGGGTAAAATGTCATTTTCGTCCCTACGGTTTTACCAGTTTTGCGACTTTCGTTCAAAGGTTTGTTTCGCATCTGGATCCAAAAGGTTTGAAATCTTGCCATTTTCATCCGGTTCGTTAACTCCATCCAATTTTCTCCGTTAAGTCAGGAGTCTTTCCGTCTTTTCCGCTAACTTAAAGGGCAATTTGGTCTTTTTCAAGGGTATTCAGTCTTTTTACATAAAGTGAAAAAGACCAATTTTCCCTTTGAGTTAGCAAAAAAGACAGAAATATCCCTGACTTAACGGAGAAAAACGGATGGAGTTAACGAGCCGGATGAAAATGGCAAGATTTAAACCTTTTGGATACGGATGCGAAAAAACAAACATTTGGACGAAAAAGTCGCGAAACTGGCCACACCTCAGGGACAAAAATGGCATTTTACTCTAGTCTTTACCTCCATTAGATATTGAGCCTCAGCAGCATGTTTCTTCGTCAGATCTTTGATCTTCTCAGCCAGCTCAAAGTTTTGATGGCTTGGATCCATCCAACGGGACACAATAGTTCTCGGATACTTCTTGGGCCGGTCCTCGAACATTTCAACTCGGGCTTTTCGGGCTCTCACGGGCCTGGGCATTCCGGATATCATAAGAGGAGAATCACCCATCTCACAGATGATTTCTTCAGCCTGTTTGGCTGATTCCATCTCCACCAGAGCAGCACAAACACCGCGAGACGCGAAATACGTGGGAACGAACCGAACGTCTTTCACATTCCCAAACTGATTGATTGCATATTCTAAAACAGCTTTCGTAACCTGAGGGGATAAGTTGTCGATGTAGATCGTCTTCTTCACCTTCTCTTCAAACGCAACGTATTCAGTCGATGGCTCCATTAGGTAGCTATAGTGCCAGATATTATCTAATGTAAAAGATATTACAGTAAAAGTAAGTTAACTTGAGGATAATATATGATTCTCACGAAAGTATGTTGATGACAGGATTGAGAAGATACATAGTAAATGACAGCTAAATATTTCTTTAATTTAAAAAACAGTAGACAGTTGGATAACAAGAAAAGCAGCAGCAAAAAAATCCATTGAGCAACAAATTTATAGATACTACACTACTGGAACAAACCACTGACAAATTTTGATTAACATAAAACCAATAACAGTACCTTACCGACTTCCATAATAACAAGATTTCAAATTCACAATTTGCAACTAACAATACCACAATGAAATTAACAAAATCGTATGCATAAAACAGTATTTCTTACTTTCAAAATCATAAATTCACAATAAACGATCAGCACATCCACAGTAACAAAGTAGTACAGTAAAAACCGAAAAAGAACAACAATCACAAATTCACAATCACACAATCAAAAGTTCAGAATAAACGATCAGCACATCCACAGTAACAAAGTATGTATCAACTATATATCTGTAACAGTTAAACTGAAAAACTATTTTTTGTGTAATCTTCTTTTTCCAGTTTAGGCTCAGGTTCAAGAAAATATAAACCTATGAAAACTACATTAACTGATTAACCTACCTTAAATACCTCTAAAAGCACACACAAAACATTTAATTACACTATTCTAACACTTTTAATGATTAAAAGCCACATCAAAACATTTAATTACGTTATTCTAGCACTTTTAATGATTAAAAGCCACATCAAAATTTCCTATTTTAGTAATTTTTTTCCCTTATCCTGAAAAATAAACAGAAAGAACAAAAATCCTACAATTAGAATCTCAAAACTCACAATAAAATCATCTATCAAAAGTAATATGTCAACCGCTATCCATCAATTAGGTAAACATCAACCGATCGGATCCACTCAAAAGTCATATCAAACAAAACAATAAAGATAACTTGCCTAATCAGTACTGTGAGATCATCACATGAACACTCCACGTGATTTATAAACAAAACTGGCCTGTGCAAAACGAATTTCGCTTCATAACTTAGAGCCGTACAGATCTATTTGTAATCGTTTGTTGGTCATTGAAATAAATTATCATTAAGCATGCGGTTGGAGATTTTAAAAACGATATCACTGTTTAATGTGAGATTTTGAGTTCATTCTCAGTTGCAGCAATAATTCGTGAATTATATAGAAAACATGTAATCGAATGAATATAGATTATGAAGAACGGTAAGAAAGATACCTAAATCATATGGTTGTTGAAGAAAATCGGAGCGAAAACAGAGAGAAACCCAAACCCTGGTGGCTTATAAAAACACATACTGTTTTTGTACCCGATTGTCACTAAATTCGTTGCGAAACATAAAAAAACGTGTTTCCAATCGACTAATTCTGCGTTTCGGAACGCTCCGATACGCGTACCGGAAATGAACAGGTTGATTCATGGAATGCGAATTAAAATCTGACTATTCGATTACGGCGTTACATACTCTTCTTTCCTGTGGTTTTTTAATGGTGCCAATTCACACCTGGGTATACAGATATTTATTATAAAATGTGTTATTTTAAATTGGATTTTTTTTGAAAAAAATTATTAATTGCTTTGTATACGATACAACGTACCAAACTGTATGGTACACCGTGCCGCGTACCGAATTGGCGTTCCGAATGAACCTACCCCGCTGCGTAACAAATTTTAGAAATGCACGGACCTGTACCCGTTTTCGTTCCGGGTACCAGAGCGAACCGCAATCCATGTGACCATGATTAGAAGTACTTTGGTTAGATGTCTATGACTTCATAATTATGCCTATTATTATCACTGCTTAAGAAAGAAAGGTGATCTTAAAAGAAAGGTGATATTATATAAATGTTAAAAGAAAGGTGATATTATTTAAATGTTGAAGCCGGTTGTTAGGGACCATTTATGTAATCTATATATTATTAGGTACTAAGGTTAACTTTAATTAAATTTTCAGTCAAGTTTAAATATAACGACAAAAATACCCTTATGTAATGTTAGGGACCATTTATGTAATCTATATATTATTAATGTGAGGGACCATTTCCGGTAGCATAGATTGTTCTGGCAAGTGCGAACGAGTCAGAAAGTCCAGTGCCGAGAAAGTAGAGCAGGGGTTTCCCGGCGAGGAGCTTACAAGCCCGTTAAATAATGTTTTCTGCTACAACTAGTATAAAATTGATTTCTTAACACTAAATACTAAGAACTTATCATTCAAGAACTCACATCAAGATACCCTTTGATACTAACAGAAGAACAATTTAGCATGTCATGATCATATAAGTGTTAGATTTCACAATGAATCATAAAGACAAGCAACAAAGTTTAATCCGAAAGAAAAAAATTACAAAGAAATACTTCATTTTAAATTGCTGAAGACACATGGTAAGAAATAAACCTAACATATGTAAAGTTTGTTAAAGTCCACGCAAAAATGCTGAAGAAACATGGTAAGAAATAAACCTAACATATGTATAATTTGTTCAACTCCACGCAGACACATATATGGGGAAAAGAATTTTCACAGATATATGAAAGAGCAATTAAGAAACGATTATAAAGTTATATGATAGAGCAATTAAGGGAGGTATGAACGATGGGTGTGTGTGATATTAGATGTAAAAAGAGGGGTATTACATAAATGGTCCCTGACATTACATAAAGGTATTTTCGTCATTATATTCAAACTTAACTGAAAATTTAATGAAAAATAGCCTTAGTACCTCAAGTTGTTACAAAATCAAAAGTTAAAACCTTAGAACGTGACTTTAAACTATTAATACCTAACCTTGTTACATGTCACAAACCATAGAGACTAACGGTGTAATTAACTCTATTACTAAAAAAACTACAGTGATCATGTAATCAAGTCCTAAAAACATACCGAGTTGCTTATCACTTAAGATGTGACTATGTGAGGCATTAAAGGCACCGCGAAAACCCTAACTACAATGTATTTAATCTATACACCATTTATTCATTTCTTGATCACTAAGGTTGAATACTAGAATGAACCCTAATTTAACATGGATCTATAAATCTCAACCCTAAAACTAAAGTTTATTGTCAAATTTCTGTTCTCACATGATTGTAAAACAAAACAATGTGCAAAAATCAAACTCTAACCAGTCACCACCATTGATAATAACACATGTAGGAACATCTAAACCCTAATGTTAGAACAAAGAGCCTCTAATGCATTCTTTCCATTATATTAGTTCATTTAAAATAACGCATGAGAACTGAACAGACTACAAATGCAAGTTGAAAAATACCTAAATAAAACCGAAACCCTAACCCTAGAAAACCGCAAACAATCGGAACAAATTAAACGATTCCATAGATAGATGAAAATTGTACCTGTGGAAGTTCGATCGGTGATGGTGTTACGTAAGCAGCGGCGATACCGGCGATGATTTTCCGGCGAGATGGTTGAGAACCGTCGTGAAAGGTTTCAAGCGGCTCAGTGAAGTATTGTGAAGAACAAATTTTGAAGAACTGAGAAATTATTAAACTGAATGTAAAATTTTGAAGTTGTAGAAGTTTCCTGTAGCCCGTCTTATCAGCCCATCGGGCCAAAGATATCGTCATGAGTAGTGGTGGGTTAGTTTCAAACTCTTCTTTTGCACATGATCGGACAAGTGACAGTCCAGTAAAAAAATTATTATAAAATTTGAAGTTCAAACGAGTATAGTGGTATAATATCTCATAATGTTTCATGCATTGATTAACCCATTATTTATTTTTATTTATTTGAAAATAAAAACAAATAATATTTCATTAAATAAATAAAAATTACATTACCACTAGTTAAAGACGAAAATGCAAAATCTAGATCGGGTCAATATCTTGATAATTGAGGTTGGTAGCGGTTGGATGGTGTTCGAGCGATAAGAATTTGGATTCATAGGCCAAGATGGAACACCAAAAGGGAGGCGGAATGGATACATGATATTCCTTTTATAAAGAATGAGAAAAGGATTTATAAGATTAAGAGAAAGGTGTATAAAAATGAGATAGAGTTGGGTTTTTTATAAGTGAAAAATTGATTTTAAAAAATTGATTTTTTTATTTGACAGTTGCCTAACAGTAATATCATGAAAACAATCTAAACACTGGCATTTTCATGGAAACGCCCAACCAAAATTTTCCAAAAAAATGTCCTAGGGGGCAGTGTTACCATGTGAACGGTGCGTTTTTTTACCCATCCACGCCCAAACAACAGACCACTATAGGTGGTCTAATTGGGGTTGTAAAAATTTGATATAGATTTGGTAACAAAAACATAATTTAAGAAATTACGCAACTAATATGTATATAATAAGAATATACACTTTGTAATAATAGTATGATTTAATAAGCGATGCTAGTCTTTATATCGAGTCATGGTTATCTTCGACACCTGATATACGCATCTCACAAACGTTAGCGGTTATCTTATGCTAAGTGAATATATGAATTTGAAAACCGGAGATCATTTAAGATATTTATAAAACTTGTTTTCAATAGATTTGGCGAAACTTATGTTTATTGTAAACCTAGGATGAGTCGTCCATATCCTTACGATGACTCCTTTGAGTGTAAAGTTTTCGTTAGTGTAACACCCTAACACGTAATATCTTAAAAATGACGCAGCGGAAATACGAGCCTTAATATTTCTTTCTATGTTAGACACATTACTTACATAAAGGCTCAAATACAAAATTTAAACATTTCCTAGAAGGGATTACAATATTCACATTGAATTAACGTTTCAAAGCAATACATAATTCAAACTACGTGACTGTTCTTTCCGTACAATCCTTGCTATTCGACTCGATCTATGCCCGCTTATCTTCGATAGTGGTAGAAGAAATCCGTGTAGTACCTGTGGACATCACATACAACTTAATCATTAGTCATTGACAATCATCATACAACAATAATCTCATCCAATTAAAAATCATATAAAATTTGACAACATAAACTTTGATTCATTCGACTATCCTCTCGGATTCCCTTGTTCTGAGTTCAGCTTCAAAGTTCGGCTTCAATTCTACAAGAATCTGACGTTCTCACTCCTGCATTACATTCCAATCTCAAGCACATCGTTAGTAACGTCCATACTTAAACGTATTGAAACCATGTATACATGCATACCTGCCCCATTCTTTTCATAGGCGATAAATCCTACTTCGGGCGTACGTATATTCATACGTCTAATCATACGCACCTACATACCTACACATCTACTTACCTACATACATACCTACATGCGTACATAATCAGGTCTACGCATATTTGCTTACATCCAATTCTTGATTAACTTATTCGCATTCAATTATCATACTCGTACATTAATTATGTGGTGCTTAGACTTGGATTTATAACCCAAAAACATCAAGGAAACATTCAAAATTATGTTCGGGAGGCCCGTCGTAGACCACGGTGAATATACCGAAGCTTACAGTACACAAAACTACTTAGTTAACAAATTTCAGCATTTTAAACATGGGGAGGGCGTCGGCGACGGCTCTTAGTTTTTCGCGTAGCCAAAAACCCCCGTAGACAGGAAAATAGGGCGTCGGAGAAAACTGAAAATGCACAAGGCGTCGGCGACGGCCCATAGGGGCGTCAGTGACGGCCTCTAGTTTTGCCAGTTTTCTGCTGTGTTGTTTTCGTCGTTCGAACGCACTAAAACTCGCATAACTTTTAAACCTTTTACCCGTTTAACCTCCCGTTTCTTCCTACATGATTGTAAATTAACATTCTATCATGTGAACTTAAAATCCAACATCCGGGTTAAGGAAATTCTTGACTTATACATTTTCGGCTTATTATTCATTTACGAATTATTCGACCCGTCATGCATTTATCAACATAATCTGTTTATTTGACCTCAATTTCATATGAATTTAATAATTTCATTGATGACTATCATGAAAGATTAAATTCTCGGATGCCTTGCATCCTCTTAGCCCATTTTCGCTCAAAAGCTTATTTTGACCCGTTATGGGTATTTGCGCATTAAATGGTCTATGACATACAAAACCCTATACTTCGCTTTCATACTTGACAAAGACATTACTCTAATAGAATAGCTGGTTTCCAAACAACTTTTAAGGTCGTTTGCCCGAAATACCCATCAAGGGCGTTTTTGTTAACTTTGCCCCATTCTTAACAACAAAGGACTTCCTTGCATAAGTAACCAATCCTACTACTTAGCTACAATTCTTAATTACACATACCTTGCTCGGATCAAAGCTAAGATCCGTTTAATACTTCATTGATATCATACCATTCATTCCTATTTGACCTCAATTATCATACTTAGTTAAGTTGCACATAACTTTGTATAAACAACTAAGAAGTAATTACGGAAATCACTTACCTCATGCATCCGTGTTCATATCCGTTTCCTCGCCAGTTCTTGACCCGTTAGCCTTCCGTGCTTGATTCCGTCTTGACATGATTCCTATACTTCCATGTCATCGAAATCACATTCTATTAGCATACACAATTGTACATGTTAATGATCATATCGATCGCATAATTCACGTTTGACTTTCATTAGTCATTTCTAACAAGCATAATACATGTAACCAAATTCATATCATTCCCAACTCGTGTAATCCATCATGTCATCACATTATACACACATACGTCTATCCATTCTTCTTATATACAATTGACTTTTAGAAGTCAACGGTTCATTTAATTTATTTTTCGACTTATCATTATATACCCGTAACATCACAATAGCTTATACGGACAACACTACATACATTTCATCATACACTTGGCGTGTTTACTACCTCCTAAGCATAGTGTACAACTAATTTATGCATATTCTTCTAATCTTATACATAGTTCCTCCGAATACTCCTACGAATCCTATCCAAGGCACATTATTCAAGTTAGTTTACTACTAACCTCGTCTTTCTATAATTCATTCATAATTCTCAAGATGTTTCATATAACTCTCATATCATCACATCACTTAGACATTTCATCAAACACCTTGTGAGCGTACTACTATCTAAGCTCAATGTACAAGTATCTTGTACATAAGCTTACTATCTCATATCAAAATCATTGATTCAACAACTACCACACAATTTCCATTCTAATTAGGTTCATTCAACAACATTATACAACATCTAACTTTACCCATCAAAATTCTATAGAACATAACACATATAGTCATCATCAACCTCATTCTACTACTACTTCAAATGGGGTTTTCCCCAAAACATCAACATAATCAAAATTAAGCATGCTATAGCCTCTATATATTCATATTGTTTAGAATTCCTTCTCAATTTCAATAGACACTCACGGATTACATATAACCCACTTAACCAAACATCACCGAAACACTTAATTCGACTTACCTTGTGTTAGAGACACTTAAATGGTCAGCATTTCAGGTTCATGCATCCGATCTTCCTCGAGATTTCTTCCCAATTTGATGGTTTCTTGAGGGTTAGGGTTTGCACCCCTCCCTCCTTCTCCTCTGATCGATGTCACGCACACACACACCTTGTGTGTGTGTGTGATATTTTGTTTTTAATAATTCATATTTCCATTTTGGCACCCTAAGTCCCTCATGTTTAACATACCATCATAATTGCCACAAGTTTTATCCCTTAACTTATCTATTAGGCATTTAACTAGGTTTATTAACTTAGTTATTGTATCTCATTTTACTAACATGGTAACATGGTAACGAATTTAATAATTCGGTTTTCAGGGCGTTACAGTTAGGTTACACTGGTAACACAAAGCTAAGTGTCTATGTAGGCCCGACATCTGTCTTCGCTTATAGGGGTTGTTTAGAAAACTTATACAACGCCATATTGAATATATGCCCCCAATTTTTCATCTAGTTTCAAATTTAAGCATTCTAAAAATGAAACAGTGTAATTATGTTAATTAACTTATCTTTCCCGGTACGTAACATATAACAAATAAAATAAATACACCAAACAACAACTTGAGAAGTGAAATTTCAATAAAGAATTTAGCAATTAGATTAGGGGGGAGGGGGTGGTCATCACTTGCAAAAATTCCATCACTCACAACATCCAATCAAGTTCTGCCATGCCATCAACCATTATTCCATCACTCACAACCTTTTTAGTGGCATTGGTCATCACTCACAACACCCAACAATAAACTCTCACACCCACTCACATCCATTTATCACTCAATACCCCATAACGCGTGAAATATATCACGCACTACATCCATCACTCATTGAAATATATGGTGGCGGTGGGTTGTTGAAATCTATCACGCGTGGAAGAAGGCTATATCACTGACAAAAGGGCACCGCCCCCAGTCCCCTTAGCACACTAAATATGTGTTTTCTTCCATTCCATTTGAGGAACCTTCGTGGTGACTAAAGTTTTTGCCATTATGGAACACTTATCATTTTTTTTGCCATTATGTACATGAATTAGATATACGTGAATGAGGTTTCACTAATGTCATCTTCGCTTGTAACTTATACATATAATTAAAACTTAAAAGTTATACAGCATTTAAACTTGATCAACCAAAACTATATAACTCAATCAAATATACCAAAAAAATATGACTTTGAAATTTAAAATAAAATATATAATTTTGATACGTATCCTTTTTTTAAGTTCATACACTTACATTCGCACTTCATAGTCTTTTTTTATTGTTAACTTCGGTAAAGTCAACACCTATGAATTATATAACACAAAAATCAACTACCTAGAGTTTGATTGCACAATTTGGTTCACACTACCAATCCCTACTAGTCTGATCAAATACAATTAACTATATGGATTGGATTCGAACCCGAAATTCATTTAAAGACTTGTAGAAACCTAAGCAAAAGCTTTATATGTTTATTGTACAGCTAGGGTGAGTCAATTATATCCTTACAATGGCTCCTTTGAGTGTAAAGTTAATGTCGATCCGTCAGCAGGAGAGCACAAAAGGAAGTATCATTGTAGGCTCATCCAGTGGCGAAGTTTGAAAATTTCCACCGGGGGGTCGGAAGTCACCGGGCCTAACAATTCTATATAAGTAAATTTTATTTTTATAAAACCGGGGGTTCGAAAACGTATATACCTAAAAAATTCTATACGAAACGTACATACATAACACTACAGAGTGAAAAGCTCGGGGGGTCACCCCCCCCGCCCCTTGAAAGCTACGCCCCTGGGCTCATCGTTTGCCTAGGCTTATAGTGGTTCATGGTTGTGTACACATCTTACACAACACCATATTGAACAGATCACATTTTTTCCTCCTCTAGTTTTAGTTTTAGGCTTATAGTGGTTCATGGTTGTGTAGATGATGCGTGTGTGGTGGTATATATGTTTATGTATATTTTTAGCTCTTTTTAACACATTAGTCAAGTCTTAAATTTATAAAACACGATATTTACGAACACCAAACACACATATGGGTAAGTGCACCCATCGTGAGCGTAGTATAGTGTTGGTAAGATACCGAGGTCGTCCAAGGACACAAGAGCTTTTAATAAAGGTTTATCCTCAACGTCTAATCAAATCAAAAGTTTAGAAAAAGGTTTTAAACTAGAAAATAAAAACTAAAAATGCTGAAAAATAAAAATAAAAATAAAACAGATAGACAAGATGAATCACTTGGATCCGACTCGCCTTTAGTGTAACCTTTGATTATTTCCGCACTTTTGCACTTTTTCAGAGATTATCTTAGTTATAGTAGTAGGCCCCTCTTTTGAAGGTGACGTTACCCTCAACCCAGTAGTTTGAGTCAGCAAGGATACAATCCTAAAGGGTTAGGTTATTGAAAGATAATTAATTAAGTTATTAATGCATAATGTGGTAGGCCCCTCTTTTAAAGGTAACGTTACCCTCGGCTAAGTAGTTTGAGTCAGCAGGGATACAATCCTAAATAGACGGGTTAATGTTTTAATAGTAGTTTACATATGAGGGGGTCAAGAAGTTCGGACCCCCGCCATCCAATACCAGTGGGTATTGAATGAGATCCTACTAAACTTGACCCAGGTCCTTGCAGGATCTATACACTGAACAAGGCAAGAATCTTACCAAACCATTCCCTTAACCCCCGACCAGGTAGCCAACATATCTCCATATAGACCGTGGAGATGAGTGATGAAAATCTTTTATTTTATATAGACAGTAAAATAATGCCAAGAAACCACGGACAAATGATAAGGGAGATTCACCTTCAACATAAGAAACTAGTTATTAAAGTCATTAATACATAATCAAATAAAAAGTGCGAAAAGATTAAAAATAAAAAGTATTACACTAAATGCTTGTCTTCACCAAGTGATGTAAGAGACTTAGGCAAACATGGCCTTTGATTGTCAAGAACTCTTACGATCAATCTTGGATCCCGAGACTACTCACACACTCTATGATGGATGATGGTGGTGGATGTGGGTTGTGATGGTGGTGGTGGGTGGGTGAAGTGTGAGAGAGGTGGTGTGCCAAGGGATGAGTTGCAAGTGAGCCAAGCAACCCTATTTATAGCCTGCACAGAAGCCCGGACACGGCCCCGTGTCCATTGGGCACGGCCCCGTGTCCATCCCTCTTCTCTTTCTTCATTAAATGTAGTTTGTCTGCATTAGTTGACCACGCCCCCGTGTCCGCTGGGCACGACCCCGTGTGCAGAAGCGTATCTGTACTATAAAGATTTGCCTAGATTCTGCGAATCTTAGCGTTGACCACAGCCCCGTGTCCGCTGGGCATGCCCCCCGTGGTGGGTGATATAAGCTTCTACAACTTTGTCTTTTCTGCAGACACTTGGGCACGCCCCCGTGCTCATTGAGCATGGGGCGTGTTCAGCCTTCTGTTCTCTTGTTTTTCCTTCAGAGGATGTTGTCGAGGGGTCGGGCATGCCACGTTTATTCCTTTTCTTGTATCTATGTTAGATTTAGCTGTCTTTTTGCTTCTTTTGTTCATTTGAGCTCATTTAATACTGAAAATACAAAAGGAAGACAAAAACACACTTTTTCCAACATTAGTACTAAAAAGTGTTAGTTTTATGCCACATTTGATGTAATTTATGTGTTGCATTTTGCATACATCAAATACCCCCACACTTGAATCTTTGTTTGTCCTTAAGCAAAACTCTTTATAATGTGGCTTTACACTCCCAAATGGAATGGGTAGAAGAAAAGGTTTTTGGGCTTGTCATAGAATGTCGGGAATCCAAGATTCTTTATTAGGTTTTATTTTGATTTTATTTACAATCCTATTCGTCATGATTTATTTAGAACATTACATAAGATAAATTACTTATTAGGGCATAACATGCCTTTTTAAAATTTCATTTATATACAAGTTCATATACCTCACGGGGGAATCACTCAACACTCGGCCGAAGATGTATTTTTTGTGAAACACTCGAGAGCGGCATGGAACTTACTTCTACCATGCCGACAACTCAGATTTTACAAATTGCCCAATTGTTTATCTACTTCTAGAGACTCTTGATTTCATTAGTACAGACAACTATTTGTTGGCCTCTAGAAACTTATTCTAGCCTCGCTTTCCTAGCAGATAAGCATCCTAAACACCTGTCACATACGTTAAAAGTCAATACACATAGTGTAAAGGCGAGTATACAAGTTTGATAATAGCATATAGAGTTCGAAATAGTTTACGCATAACCAACACGTACACAGAGGAAAACAAAGCATGTTAATTATCAACATGGACCTATCGATACCAATGACTACGGGTTGACTGCCCAAGGCAGTTCGTAATACATGATCACCACCGTAATCCATGCAAATAATTGTCCTTAACAACCCCCGTGTGAACGGGTGCTGAGTCTAAACTATAGTACTATCGTCGTTAAGGCAGGTAGACAGCATTCCATGTGTAAACATAACAAACAAGCATTCATTAAGTCACGTAATACATGCGGTAACGGTTAGCGTTTAAAGTATTGCATAGTGTGTTCGATTGTGATTTTGTATAAGTAACGTATGTAACACCCAAAAGTGCATAAAGCAAAAAGGGATCGAGTATACTCACAGCGGTTGATGGATTGAAGGGAGCACTTGAGAGTAAGGTTAGCCTGATTAGAACGATAGCGTAATGATAAGAGACGCGTAAAACGGAAACAAGTGTTGATGGGTCAGCTGTCCGATCGGTCGGCTGGCCGTGCGTGTGACAGTCTGGTCGGACGGTAATCCAATCGGATGACTGTTCGAGTGGATTATTTCTTCCTTTGAGAAGAGTGTGTTTGTGTATGATGTCTTGACTTTTGAAGTTTTTGCTGTAACATTTGAAAACATGGGAGTATCTCTACCTTTCAGGCCGGTCGATCAGACGGGCGTTCGATCGGTCAGCAGCCCGTTCGGCTGGGTACTTCGACGAGAACAAGTTCTCAGCAGGATGTCACTCGATCGGACAGTAGTTCGATCGGATGGCATTCCTAGTGCATTGAACATGTTGAAAATCGATTAAGTGTTGAAGCTCAAGTATCTCATGATCCGAAGAGTAATCCGATCGGTTGGCAGTCCGGTCGGTTAACAATTCGTTCAATACTCAACTTCAGTTAAAATTGGTTAAGTGTGGGTCCCATAGTGCAAGCCGTTCGGCTGACCGGCCGTTCGGGTGGCTGTCCGTTCGGACAGTAGTCCGATCGGACGACACCCTGTCCTGTTCGTCTCACACTTAGTTATTCCGTTTGTTTGTCGTTTTATCGAGGCATTTTGATATCAAGTCAAACAACAGGAACCTTGTCAATACTTGGTTCTCCTGACTGGACAGGAATCACCCAAATCCGATTAGTGAACTGTTCGAGACGGTGGTTCACGTTTAACCCGAGATCGGTAAACTCGTGGATAGGATCCGAATCTTGAGCTAACACAACCACAGACCGGGTAGTAAGTCGGCTCAAGTTCTGATTCTATCGGTTTTGAGGGCATTGAGTGTAAAAGAATGAGAAAACTTGTGATTATGTCTTTCAACTCTTTTATCTCTTGAAAAATGTTCAGATATAAGCGAGATCGTTGTGAAATCTTGTGGAAATCCTTCAGATCTGAGTTATTCTTGGTGGAATGAGGTCAAACTTTGAAGTTCATAAGAACTTCATGATGATGTCATCCTAGAATACCCCAAATCTTGATGATTTCACGGTTAAAAGTTAAGATTTAAAAGATAGAATGGTGTAGGAATGCGTGTGGATCAAGAAAGTACAAGATTTAGGACGAGATCTTACCGGAATTGAGAGAAATCTGAGAAAAGGTGAGGAGAGCATGCTGTTCGGTCAGAGGGTTTCCAAAAGTAGAAAGAATGAAAGTGACAGGAGTATTTATAGAGTTCCAAAAGAGGAAAGGGCTGGCCGATCGGCTAGGCAGCTCGAGTGTTCGGTGCGACGAGTTTTGCTGTTTCGATTTCGATTGCGAGTGATGGGAATGTGATAGAGTTTACTATTCAAATTACTTTTAATCCCAACTATTCATATCGTGCGCTGTCTCTTCTTCACTAATTATCATAGTTCGATTTCGATTGAGTTCGATTGCGTTTCGATTGCGATTCGATTGATTACCACACATAACATAAATAAACACGCACAAGTAACACGTAAGGCGCGCACACACATGTATAACAATCGTCAAAATGCGGTATTGAGTTGCGAGCGCGATGTTGATTGGATTAGCTCGATTAGCGTTTAATTGATTTTATCGCATTGTTACTTCCTATTATTCACAGTCGTAAAGCGATTCGTAGCGATAAACATGCGATTACTGCGATTGTAATTAATTACTCCACATAATACAACTAACGTAAAACATAAAATAGACTAATTACAGTCAAGGAAGTCAAAACAGGGATTGAGCGAGGAGAGACAGATTGCAATTAGCAATCTTTTCTTCCTTTGACTTCAATCTTGACTTTGACTTTCGAAACACTGGGGTGTTACAGAAGGTGATTTGGAGATGAAACAGAGTTTAAATTGGAGGATTTTTAATGTGTTGGAAACTGTTTTTGAGAATTTTGAATTCGAGACTGCAATGGTAGAACCTCGATTTAGGGATGAAACAACTTTTATATAGAGAGAAGAAGTGAATTCTGATGTGGCAGTAGTTACAAATATTTAATGGCTAAGATCTGTCCACGTCAAAACCTCTCTTGCGACAACCGATGACAGTTGTTTGGAAACCTCTGTTGGTCGTTGGGAACAGTGTGAGTCAAACAGTCGTTAGATAAACAGAAGTTATGAGAACAGATGATAACTTTCAGCAGTTTTTTTCAATCGGTGTAACTCAACAGTCGTAAGTCTAACATCTGTTATTAGCCCAACCACTATTAGTATCAAATCCTCTGTTAAGCATTTTAAGATTGAATATCATCTGTTGTTCGTTAACATCTGTTGACCCATAGCAGAACTTTGCATCTTCATACATTTATTCATCAGCAGATGCTCTCTTTTGTCAGACTTTAGCTATAACACACCTTTTATAACACAAAATATACCGTAAATTCTTCCAAAAAACTGTTGTTGATAAACAAAATTATATAATAATACTTATACCATACGCTATATAATAATACTTATTCATCATTAGCCCAACCACTGTTAGTATCAAATCCTCTGTTATGCATTTTAAGATTAAATATCATCTGTTGTTCATTAACATCTGTTGACCCATAACAGACCTTTGCATCTTCAGATATTTATTCATCAGCAGATACTCTCTTTTGTCAGCCTTGGGCTACAACACACCTTTTATAACACAAAATATATCGTAAATTCTTCTAAAAAAACTGTTGCTGATAAACAAAATTATATAATAATATTTATACCAGACGCTATATAATAATACTTATTCATCATTAGCCCAACCACTGTTAGTATCAAATCCTCTGTTAAGCATTTTAAGATTGAATATCATCTGTTGTACGTTAACATCTGTTGACCCATAGCAGGCATTTGCATCTTCAGACTTTAGCTACAACACACCTTTTATAACACAAAATATACCGTAAATTCTTCCAAAAAACTGTTGTTGATAAACAAAATTATATAATAATACTTATACCAGACGTTATATAATAATACTTATTATTCATCATTAGCCCAACCACTGTTAGTATCAAATCATTTGTTAAGCATTTTACGATTGAATATCATTTGTTGTTCATTAACATCTGTTGACCCATAGCAGATATTTGCATCTTCAGACATTTATTCATCAGCAGATGCTCTCTTTTGTCAGACTTTAGCTACAACACACCTTTTATAACACAAAATATACCGTAAATTCTTCCAAAAAGCTGTTGTTGATAAACAAAACTTATACCAGACGCTATATAATAATACTTATTCATCATTAACCTAACCACTGTTAGTATCAAATCCTCTGTTAAGCATTTTAAGATTGAATATCATCTGTTGTTCGTTAACATCTGTTGATCCATAGCAGACATTTGCATCTTCAGACTTTAGCTAAAACACACCTTTTATAACACAAAATATACTGTAAATTCTTCCAAAAAACTGTTGTTGATAAACAAAATTATATAATAATACTTATACCAGACGTTATATAATAATACTTATTATTCATCATTAGCCCAATCGCTGTTAGTATCAAATCATCTGTTAAGCATTTTAAGATTGAATATCATCTGTTGTTCATTAACATCTGTTGACCCATAGCAGACATTTGCATCTTCAGACATTTATTCATCAGCATATGCTCTCTTTTGTCAGACTTTAGCTACAACACACCTTTTATAACACAAAATATACCGTAAATTCTTCTAAAAAACTGTTGTTGCTAAACAAAATAGAGTTAACTTTCGTTTTGCTTCCAGTGGTTTGGTCATTTTAATGGTTTTACTCTAATAGTTTAAAAATAGCCATTTTCCTCCCTGATCTTTCGAGTTTGTCGCCAGTTTGCTCCCTAATCTTTCGAGTTTGTCGCCAGTTTCCTCCCTGATGGAGTTAGAGGCGTGGAGCAAAATGACGATAAGTTAGAAAAATCAGGGAGGAAAATGGCTATTTTTAAACTATTGGGGCAAAACCGTTAAAATGACCAAATCACAAGGAGTAAATGGAAGTTTACTCTTATATAATAATACTTATACCAGACGCTATATAATAATACTTATTCATCATTAGCCCAACCACTGTTAGTATCAAATCCTCTGTTATGCATTTTAAGATTGAATATCATCTGTTGTTCGTTAATCTGTTGACCCATAGCAGACCTTTGCATCTTCAGACATTTATTCATCAGCAGATGCTCTCTTTTGTCAGACTTTAGCTACAACACACATTTTATAACACTAAAATATACCGTAAATTCTTCCAAAAAACTGTTATTGATAAACAAAATTATATAATAATACTTATAGCAGACGTTATATAATAATACTTATTCATCATTAGCCCAACCACTGTTAGTATCAACAGTCGTTAGAATACACAGTTGTTTCATCATCAGCAGATGTTCTCTTTTGCCAAACTTTAACTACAATGGACCTTTTACAACTCGAAGTATTGACTCTCTGTAATTTGAAAGGAGCACAGATTACTCAAAAAACTGTTATCAATTATCAAATTCTAAACATTTGTTTTATCTTTCCACTCATCTATTCACCATCAAACCAGCCCTTGATACTATTAAACCTCTGTTGACTTACCAAACAGATGTTCAAACACAATTCAACATCAACATAATCTAAATCTTACTCAAACACTAAATAAGTAAAAACAAAACACAACATAGATTCTTAAAATTAAAATTTATTCATGACATTAAAACTAAAACTCCAATAATTACATCACATACTGAACAACATTAAAGGTCAAATCTAACAATAACAGCAAGAATTAAGAAACTTTAGCTTCAACTCCATCGATTGCCGAACCTCTCGATGTATGTCCTTCAACATCGCCATGAACTCCATGTCTCTATTACGGCACTCTATATTACTGACAACACAAAGCTCACGAACGGAAGTTGAAGGCATCCGCATAAGATCTCTGGAAACTTGCTCTCTAGTGAACAGGCCAACTTGCAATCCATCAAAACATCTCTTCAACTCTTGAAGAGTAGCCCTATCTTCATACACCTGTTCCTCGATTTGTCTGACAAAACGCTACTTTAAATCATCTGATTTTGCATTTGTGAATGACGCTATTTGAATAAACTATATTAGTCGACTTTCCTTGATATATTCGTTGGAAAACGTGATGAAAAACAGGTGAAGTGACTATGAGTTTAGATACTGAAATTTGATATTATGAAAACGTATACATTTAATATAAACATATTAATGTATATTTCAAAACAGCAATCTTTTAATGCAAAAACCTTTTCAAACCCCAACTTTTATGGGAAAACTGTAAAATTAAATACCAAGAAACCCAAGGGACAAAATTTCGAAGTTCAAAGAACAAAAGCAGATTATCAAAATTACCATTAACCTCTTGATTTACCATGTAGACGCGTTTTTAAACTCTATAAAACCCCGATGATTACTTTTGATTCAAAACATCAACAAATTGTCCTACAAATCACTTTCTGTCAAAAATTGTTCCAAATCAAAAAACCAACAAAAAAACTACATGGCAAACTTCAGCCTCTACCACTGGTCAGACACCAGCAATGTTAAAACACAATTCTCCATGTGGTTACTCAAAGAACAAAGAACAGACGAAGAACTAAACAGGAAAGTCGACATAATAAATGTCACTAATTAAAACAAAACTTGGAACAGCATAGCATTGCTCGACGAAGTCCTCCACTCTCCTCCATCAGAGTTCCAGAAGAATGCAGAAGAGTTTCTAACACAACTTCTAAAACATGATCAGAAAATCTGCAACATACTAACTGACCTGAAAATCAAAAGAAAACATGAAATCACATGGAGAAAGGCCAGAGTCTACGAAATCCTAGCAAGTATTAACTCTAGCGTGTAATACTTTATAAATATTTCTTTAAATTTGTATTTTTCTATGTAGCGCGTCTATAAAAACTCTCAACATCATCAACAGTTAATCAAAATAAGAAACAAACCTAACATCCAAAGGTCTCTTCTCAACTGTTGTAGTACATCTGACTTTTCACGATATTGCACGAATCTATCCTTTCTATAAAAGGAGAAAATCTTCCTGACATAAGAAAACCTGACTTTCGATTTAACGAAAATCGAACAATGCAACTCTCCCATCAAAGAAGCTGTGTGATGGGAAGCTTCATTGAAACGGCGATGTTGGAACAATGATACCGGAACGATAACACATAATCGACAAACATTCAAACAAAGAAGTGTAATCGGATTAGCGGCTGAATCACCAGAAATATGCATTTGAGAGCGAGAGATACGATCACAGATGTGAGCGGGGGAGATTTGAATGTGGAGCCAGATTATTAACCCTTATTTATAGGATTAGAATATATGGTTTGAATTTTGAATTTTGAATGTGGAGCCAGAATTTTGAATCTCAACGATGTTTATTGGGAACTGATGTTTGATTATAAAATGTTGAGGGCAGATGTTTAAACAAAAGTTTAAATGTTATTTGATATGGGCAGACCTTTCCCTCAGCAGATCTTTGCATCTTAAATGTGGGCCAACTTTGAATTTTAAAGTCTTTTAATATTAAGGATTATAATGTAATAATGACATAAGAAAAGCCTTGTTGGACATGCTTTCAAGCTGACACATCAGCTTTTCTTATGCCACTTGGATTTCTCCTTTTATAGAAAGTATAGATAGATATAAGATTAGTTATGATACATATATATAATTTGATTATTACACATATGTAAACTATTTTTAACATGTATGTAATCATAGAAATACATATAATAGATGATAAAAAGATCCTAAATACAAAAAAAATGTATAAAATGATTGTTTATTAGGAGTTATGAAAGTTCTGTAGTTATTTAGAGTTCTGAAATGAACCAACTATATATATATATATATATATATATATATATATATATATATATATATATATAGGCGAATTATAAGGAGAAAACCCATTCCAGTTGACTAAACCCAGGAAACTGTTATATGTGGCTATGATTGATCCACGTTGCTTGTTAGTTTGAGAGGAGACAAGGGCATTTTTGACATTTTCCTTTTAACATTTTGACTGATGAATGTGTAAGTGTGTAAGAGACTTGATGGCGCAGACTTCTTTTCTTCTTTTCAATAGTTTCATTTAATAGCTTTGTACTTGATGTATCTCTCTCATCTCTCACATAATCTTCATCAACTGGAGATCTTCAAAAGTCACCAAACACTCACTCTCTCTCATAATCTTCATCATACCCTCTCAATATTCAGACAATCGCCACACAAAAAAGACGATTGCTGCAGATCTTCAAAAATCACCGGACAAAATCAAACATGGCTGAGTTGAACAGCCAAAAACCTCGGACTGTTGCCGGTGGTACGGCGAGACTCAATGATCATCCGAGTTCACCCTTAAATGTTGTCCCACATAATCTTTTACCTGATTTTGCATTTAATGAAGATGAAGGTGCATTGGGTGAGAGTAGAGTTGTTGATGATCCTGAACCTATTTCTTCAGAGTTTCTAGGTGAGTGATATTTTTTTTTCAGTTGTTGATTTTTTTTTTTTTTGGTTTTTTGGTATTTTTTTATGTCTAGCCTCAGATCTACATCAAAATGGCACAAATGATGATGAGGATGGTGTTCAGAATTGTACTTTTACAGAGCTGCTATCCACAGGTCATTGCTTATGTGAAAGCATGAATTTTTTTCTATAGGGTTATTGTAACACCCCTAGTTTTAATGTTTGTAGTTTGTTATTATTATTATTATTATTATTATTATTATTATTATTATTATTATTATTATTTTGTTGGTATAGGAGGAAAAAAAACAGAGGATGTGTTGGTTAGTTTGGTTGAAAATGTGGTAAACTTGTATTAACAATACCATTTTTATTTTTTATTTTTATGAAACAAGCTTTTATATTTTGTAGAAGGTAAAAACATGTGTGGTTACACTTGTATTAAGTTTTTATATTTTTTGGAAGGGAAAAACATTCGAGATTACATTTTTGGATCACATAAAAAAATGCACCAGCATCTACACTTTTTGGTGACACCAAAAAAATGTACCACCATGTTTTGTTTGCATTGTAGCAAAATGTGTTAAACTTGTATTGACAATACAGTAAAATGCATCAGTTTGTTAGGTTTCATGTTACAAATAATTTTTTTAACTTATACGTATTAAAATTTATTAACAATACAATGTTTTCTAAAAGACTCGTGACCTTTTTTGTAGGTATTCATGCGGACGAGGAATTTTATGTTCACCACACACCCAATGGCACTAGAATGTGGTGTCCTAATGTTCCTATTGTTTTAAAGCCTGTTGTTGGTTGTGTATATGAAACGTAGAAGGACGTTACACATAATGTAATACTTATTGCTCATTTTTTTTGTTTACTGGGTGTTTACATTTTTTGAAATTATACAGAAATGTATGTTTACACGTGGTGTAACTTCATATATATGTATAATATATGTAACATCTTTTTTTGTAGTGTACGTACCAACATGTAACATCTTTTTCTAGGAAGACGACTTTTGTAACAATGTGATGTAATATAAGACTTTGTGTCGGAGGAGAAAGAAAAGAAAACGCGTTACACTATTATGTATGTGGATATCCTTTAAATGGTAAAAAAACAAGCATTTTTTCTTGTATACTGGGTGTTTACATTTTTTGAAATTATACAGAAAATGTAACGTTATTTTTTGTACCTTTTTTTTGTAAAATATTACATATAATGTAATACTTATTGCTCATTTTATAGAATGTAACCTTAATAAGATGGTACATATAAAGTAACATTTTTCCTCATTGGTTACATTTTTTGTTTTTTGTTTTTTGTTTTTTTGTAAAATGTTACATATAATGTAATATTTATTGCTCATTTGTAGAATGTAACCTTAATAAGATGGTACATATAAAGTAACATATAATGTAACCTTATTCAACGTGTATATCCAGTTTTTCACCTAATGCTTTTACATTTATTTGTTATATACAACACCGGTGGCCCTGTCACACCCCGAAATATCAGAGCTTGGCGTGACTGGACCGGTATCTTCATTGCACAGCGGAAGCAAATAAGCTAAGACTTCTAGAAAATGAACGCCACTACGTACTCGAATCTCCAATGGGTTCTCCTATTCCAACTGTTCCATAGCTTTGAAAATGCAACCTGAGAAAGAACATGCGAAAAAGTCAACATAAAGTTGAGCGAGTTCATAGTTTGTTTTGAAAAGATTTAAAATAAATCTTTTTGATAACCGGTTTCAAAGTTGTTGAGAAAATATAGTAAAATTATTTTCTTGGCATGATATATGAAACTCTGTGAGTCTAGCCCACAATAGTCTTTGTGCATTGCACGAGAGAGAATGGGCCAAGCCCAAACGAACCTTTGTAAGCAGGATCAGCGCGTCCTCTTACTTAGGTATAATTTGAAAAACGTTACCAAGATTGTAAATCCATGTATTTGTGAGTTTACATCAAATGAATCTTAAAAACATTTGAAAGTTCAGTTTCTAAGTAGGTATGTAATGCGTCTATGAACATGTTGATCATTATTGTGTAGCTAAGACATTAATATGTGTGCCGACATAGGAAGCACTCAACCCGGTAGACGATTTAAGTGTCGATTCACTTCGACAGGGACACAAAAGCACTCTAAGTGGCCTCACAAGGACCGTGAGTGGGGCTCGCCCGTACCCGATAGATCTACCCCCTGTTCCGTGGTCCTTAAAAGGATTAATGGTGCCTAAGTTAGCGCCTATTCGCACGTGATCCAAGAGTTTATTCCATAGCTTAATCATACCTTAGTTAATATGTATTTCAAAAGAAAAAGGGGGACATAAACCCATTGGGTTGTCTCGTTGTTCGTACGCAGAACAACCCAGTCCCGTTGTAGTAACTAGGACATTCCTGTCACTAGTCATGAAAATCATGCACGTTTTGTAAAACCGGTATGTTTGTATAAATTGTTCGTAAACCATTCGAGTTTGTTGAAATTTAATTTCAAATTGGTTTAGAAATGTGAGTTTTCGTTCATCGAAATATAGTTTAACTTTGCAAAACTTTGCATGTCTTTCCACCCCCGAAAACATTTATAAAAATATAAAACAGTAAAAAGTGGGGGTTATGAACTCACCTGGATATTCCTGTGCAAAGCTAGCTTAGTGTGATTCCGTAGTGTCGTTCCAATAACGTGAATTAGCTAGCGTGCATCTATAGTATTCCTAACAGGAAATAACATATCAGTTTTCTTATTTAAACGTAGCTAAACTACGTGTCCGAGCTCTACCGAATCGCTGACTCAACGATTCTACGATGGAAGGTAAAGATGAATAATGTGCGTATTCGAAATGTCGTATATGATACGGTAACATTCCGTTGTAGTTTTCGTAGGATGGAAATAAATAAATAGATATACATATATATATATATATACATATATATATATATATATATATATATATATATATATGCTCGAAACTTGATGTTTGAAATGAATATAACAAATATATTCACTTTATAAGAATTCGGATTCTAGGTGATGGAAAGAAATATAAATAATCATAGTTATATTATATAATTTTCAAGTATTAAATGTTTGAAAAGTGAATCCCGAATTCCGACGTTCGAAATAAATATAGAAATTATATTCAGTTCGTAAAAGAGTTTAGAATCGATGTTTGAAATAAATATAAACCATTAAACTTATCGTATACTTCTCGATATAAATATGACTAATTATATTTACTTTGTACAACCGTCGGATATTAGATATTTGGAAGATAATTTCCGATTTTCCGACCTTTGAAATAAATATAACTAATTATAGTTATTTTATAAAAGTGTTCGAGTTTTCAATGTTTTTGGAATAAATATAAACGATTATATTTATAGAAAATTAACGACGTTTGAAATAAAAGTATACGATTTTATTTGATTTGTCAATTCGTTGAAAACTCATTTCATAAGTTATAAAGTTTCGCCAAAAATAAGCATACCTTATATTTATTTTTACAAAATGCCTTGAATTCCGATAGGCGTCGTTTTTATAACAAAATCGTTTCATTTGTCGGGTTTTTACAAACAAAAAAATCGGGCAGAGTTTCCTCTGTTTTTCGAATAACCCGACAATAAAAGTCGTCGTATTTTGTTAAACTCAATAATAACTCAATCAACCCAATCAATATATAATAAATTTTCGACCAACTAAAACGTAGATAAACACTAAAAGGTATCGGTCGAGCTCGGTTCCGCGTTTAACTATATAAAATCTAACGTAAACTAATTTGCTACGCTTATAACGTTACCGGGTCTGAGTTGACCGCGTTTGACCTGTTTGACTGCATGTTGACCAAGTCGTTGACTGAGTCAAACCGAGTCGACTCATTTTGACCGTGAAACTGAGTTTGACTAAACCGACCGAGCCAAGCTTGAACCGAACCCAATCTTCTGTTGATTAATGTTGACCCGAAGCCGAACCGAGATCCAACGTTACCCGTTGACTGCCGTTGACCACGTTTGACCAGCTTTGACCCGAACCGTTGACTTCCTTGACTGGTCCCGAATTGAACCGAGACCCGAGCCATCCACTTGCCGAACCGAAATAAAAACTGAGCATGTTAACCAGCACCGATGCCGGATCTGCTACCACTGTTATCGTCGGAAACAAGAACGATAACCACCGCCACCGGTGTCTACGACCGCCATCAGTCACCATCAACACCCCCCCTCCCTGCTACATCCTGAAATCACACAAAACGACCGAAAGGAAAGAAACGGGATCTAAAAGATTTGAGGTGAGAAGGAACTAGGAGGCATCTTACCGGAGAATTAGCGGCCGTCGGGCCTCGCCGCTCGTCGATCATCGTCATCATCAGCATCTCATCATCACCGTCGCAAGCTTGCTGGAAAAACAACCAGACCCGGCCTGATTCGTCACCGGAACTGAAGTCGAGAGAGAGATGAGACTCGGTGTGGGTGTGTAGTCGTTTCACGGAGAAGCTGGCGTCCGATTGCCGGTCGGAATCGTGGCCGGAGGTCACTCCGGTGACCTGTTGTGACGAGATAGACAGGAAATCAGGGGGTGTATATGTGATCTCCTTTGTGGGTGTGAGCAGAGATCGAGAGGTGGAGGAGATAGATGCAGGTGTGTCTTAGAAGTGTAGATGATGATGATGATGTCTGTAGTTTTGTTTTTGTGAGAGAGTATTGATTGTGAGGATTAGATTAGGGTATTTGGAGGAGATGATAACACAAAGGATTTGGGGGAAACTGAACGTATGCGGCTGACAAAAATGTGGAGTGTTAGGGTTAAGTTCTATTATATAGGTAGGTTTAGATAATGGGCTTTGGGCTTGGGCCCAAGGCCCACATGCCCATCTCGTGCCTAAGTGGCCCGTAATTTCTACGAGACCCGTTTTTGCAACCTGAAGGCTCCACAATGTCGTAAACTAAAATTTTAGTCTTAAAAATGTGAAAAATGGTGTCGGTAATCGTTATTGGCGTGTCCGTTCGTCGATTACGTAAAATCGCCTAATTTTCATCGTTCGTTTTTATTCTGTTTTCGATCCGGTTTCGACTACGAAAATTAAAATTTAATTACAAAGCTAAATATATCAAAATATTTCCGTTGTTAAGTTAATACGCATGTCTCATGCTTCCGTTTCGACGTTGATTGTCGATGCGTTACTGTTTCCGCGTTTTTCGTTCACGTTTGCGCTTTGTGTCGTTTGAAAGGATAATATTATCGCAAAACCACATTCGTATGTATAAGTTATACGTATAAACTTCGTATTTGTTGGCGTGGTCAGTATTTCGTACGGCATTAGTTCGTTATCGTTTATCGTTACGCAGTTGTTCCGAAAATCACCGTATGCGCACTGTAACATCTGATAAGCGTTCCTAGGCATTCCAATAGCCTAATTAAGCTAATTCGTGCCTTAAACACTACTTATTATCGCCTTAAACGTTTGTTAATCTCGTTATTAGAAGCCGTTAAGTACGGGTTGTCACAGGCCCAAACACCGATAAATTAAAAAAAAAAGTATCGTAAAACAACTTTATAAATAAAATACTTAAGTTACAAAATTTTGCCCCCACAAAGGTTAAGGTGCAACATTATTATATAACCTAACAACGCATACAACACACTTGTTCCCTAAAAAATACTTAAGTTACAAAAATACTTTTTTCTTTTATTTTAAAAACTTTGCTGGTGTGTCCGATTCACTGCCTTCCAACACTGTTACAAAATAAATTGTCAAACATAAATGTAACAAATCATCTAACAATTTAATGTTACATACCAATTAGTTTCTTTATTTCAAATTAATTGTCAAACATAAATGTAATCTTTTCTTCCCAATAGAACAATTTTTGATCATGTATTCACCCAAAAAACTGTTGTATCCAAGCGATTAAGAAGTGAGATTATTCAAAAGAAAGTAAAGAGGAACAAAGAGGGTCCAAAGATTTCTTGTCATTGATATTGAATGCAAGAGAATCCGAGACTGTTTCCAAGAACTTGTTTACATTATTCAAAACTAACTATTTTGAGATTATTCAAAAGAAAGTAAAAACCCTAACTTAACTGATTAAAGAAAAAAATTCCAATCAACTGAATAAAACCGTATAAAACCAATAGATCGAACAGCAATAATTAATACCCAAATCACCATCTATAATCATATTCATCAAAAAAAAAAAACCTCAATTCGCTTAAAGATCTAAAACAAAAACAAAAATTAAAAAAAAAAATAAAACAAGAATTGAATAAATTAAAGAAACTAACCAGCGTTTTTTGCTGAATATTTCTGGCGATTTTTTAATATCTCCATCGATTGTTGAATATCTCCGGCAATTGTTGAATATGTCCGGCGATTTTTGCTTAGTATTATGGTTTTTGTTGAATCTCTCCTGTGAATTTGGGTATGGATGAAGAGGGGTGGATGAAGATTGTGAAGGAGAGAGAATGTGTTTTGGGATTTTGAATAAATGAAGACTGATAGGTTTAGTGTAATGATGAAGAAGGATGTGATGTTTCTTACACATGAAGAGTTTTGTTGTTTGTAAGAGAAGTTGTATCATTTTTCCAATATTACCCTTAACGTACATGAAATGTATTACAAATAGAAATAAAGGGATACAAAAGCATATGATGCCCCAAAGTGAATCTCAACCATCAATCAAGTTTGATCAATGGTTATTAATGGGTTTTCAGGGTTTAGTCAACTCAAGTGGGTTTTCAATTTATCCTTGCCCTATATATATATACTATCTATATCTATATCTATACTACTATATAATGCATGGGCAACAAAATAATTTAACTTCATTTAAGGAGGGCAACATTGTAAATTACCTAAAAGTTTAAGATACATTAATTCATTATTTAATAAACATCTAATCAAATGCACTAAATGCGTCATTTTTTTAACGACTAATTTTTTCCTCTTAAATACTTACACCTCCCAAGGATTGAACATTGATCTCCTCACAAGAAATAATTCCTCTTGACAATGGCACTAAGGCTAGATGGCGTGGTATAAAGCCCTCATGGGCTTTATCATGCTTCATAAGCGCCAGCTGCGCCACCTCAACGCCATGTCACATAGGAGGCTTTAAAGTCTCTCCTTTGACTTGCATGCAATGGTTTAAAGCTCCCATCATCATTATCTAATTATTAATTTTTATTATATTTGTAGTTTTTAATTTATATGCCAATTTTATTTAAAACAAAATAAATAAAACATAATTAAATAAAAGAGTAAACTGCCATTTTGGTCCCTGTGGTTTGGCCAGTTTTGCCACTTTAGTCCAAATCTCAAACTTATTACATCTGGGTCTCTGTGGTTTGCATTTTGTTGCCATTTTAGTCCAAAATTCAAAAACCCTCTATTTTGACTGTTGAAAACTGATTATTTTGTCCTTTATTGCAGGGGCATTTTGGTCATTTTTTAAATTTAATTTGTTGTAAATTCATTTAAAACCCAGATTTGTTGTAAATTCATTTAAAACCCAGATCAACTCTCATTTTCAACCTCATCATCTTCAAGTTAACTCTCTCTCTCTCTCTCTCTTAACTCTCTTCTCTCTTAACTCTCTTCTCTTAACTCTCTTCTCTTAACTCTCTTCTCTTTCTCTCAGTTCCCTATCTCTCTAGGTTTTCTCCACCACCACCATCATCATCCGGCCACCACCACCGTCGCAGGAAACCAACATCATCTTCGCAACCACCACCACCTCCCTAACCTCCGAAAACCACCATCATCTTAGCAATCACAACTGGCGGAAAGCATAAAACTTAACCATTAGAAACCTAATCATATAACCCCCTAATCCTTCCTGTATCCACTCTTCTTCCACAAATTCGTACCCAGATCTGTAAAATCACAACCACAGTAACTGTTAGTGGGTTTCAAATCAAGTAGATCATGGATGATGTGACAAGATTCCGAGGAAGACGTTGATGGTAGAACGAGATATCCATTCTGATTCAATCTAGGGTTCCGGTAAGTGATGAGAATAGTTCTGAGATCTTGGGAATTTGTTATAGTGGTGTTAAGTTGTGTTTTCAGATCGGGTGGGGATTGTTGTGGTTTGCTTATTGTGGGTTCAGATCGGGTGGGGATTGTTGTGGTTTGCTGGTGATGTTAAAGTTCTTGCAGGTACAAGACAGCCGTGTATGTTGTCGTTTAAAGTTAGCCGATTCGGTGATGGTTGGATTTGATGTTGGTGACTGTCACAGTGATGGTGCGATGGTGGTTATCGTAGTGGTTGGTGATGGTTGGATTTGATTTTCTGGGTTCTTGATTTTCTTGAAGATGATGTTCTTGATTTTCTGGATTTTCTGGGTTTTGATGATGTTGTTTGGTGATGTTCTTGAAGATGATGTTATTAATTATTGAAATGTTATAATAAATTAACATGGACCAAAATGCCCCTGCACTAAAGGACAAAATAATCAGTTTTCAACAGTCAAAATAGAGGGTTTTTGGATTTTGGACTAAAATGGCAACAAAATACAAACCACAGGGACCCATATGTAAAAAGTTTGAGATTTGGACTAAAATGGCAAAAGTGCCCAAACCACAGGGACCAAAATGGCAGTTTACTCTAAATAAAATAAATAAAACATTACAAACTACTTAAAAAATAAAAAAAACCACAAAGTTACTTAAAAAAAATAACCTACTTAAAAATAAAAAACAACTACATATATTTGGCTCGGATTTTTGCCTTACGAGCCTCTAAAATGACTCGGTCCTCCTCCGGTTGGTTGGAAAAGTCTTTCTCGAGAAAATTCATATCTTTTTGGATTTGTTTCTCCATTCTAAGTTCATGCTCCTTTTCCTTGATTGAGAAAAGCCGCTTGACTCTATCGTCGAACTTGTCCAACCTTAATGGGCCATTTGATGGCGTTGAAGAAGATGTGTCTCGTGCTTGTGCAACTGCCTTACTTCTATCCTCACCCTACGGTCGTGGCAGCTCTTGCGGTTCTTCAAAATTTAGATCATCTAACTCGTCGTTTAGGTTAATATTATCCAAAGAAACCGGGAATCAGTGCGTTGTCGGATGAGGGGAGGTTGGGGTGGTAGGTGGCATCGGATAATACCCAACCTCCCCGTTTCGCATGTCTCTTCGGTATCGTTCTTCTTGCTTGTTGTTCGCTATTACCCCAAAATTGATTGTTGGGATCGCACGGGTTTTGATTGTTGGGAAACATTGTGTGAATATGATAAAGTTTGTAAAGTTTTTAGATGGAGAACAGATGGAGAATGGATGTTGGATCGTCGTTGACCCTGAATGAGTCGATCAGAAGAGTCGTTTTCCAATTCAAAGGCGGAATCAGTGAATTAGACGCTCAAACTAAATATAATGCTTCACTTTATTGATTTTTAGCAATGTTTACAACCTGGAAGCAAATCGGCAGCACTTCGTTACAAGTTCCAAGCCTTTACAAATGAAATAACCAGTCACCTATTTATAGTGTTCATGAACCGCCTATGTGACCTGCTCAATAAGCGTCCAACTAAGTTGGTGTGGATCGCTTTTATGGACAATGTCCATATAAGCGGTCCAACATGCTATATAACCGTTTCTCATTTCTCGAACCTCGTGCACTGGTTATTCTAACCTAACCTATCCTATTACATGATACAAGACGAAGTCAATAGACGTAATGCACCAACAGACTCCCCCTCGGATATTGACGAAGTCTTCAGTGAACATTCTCTGTTATGCCACCTCTTCAGTCTTTATCATCTTTGCCAACTTGTTCAGATTGCACCCATATAAGAATCCTTTAATCTTTCACTTTGATCATCTTTACAACTTCATCATCAGTAGGCTCCCCCTCTCGTCAAGCTTCCGTGCTTTTAGAGATCATCACCTTGCTTTTCCAGCTACAAGCTCTTCTTCACTTACAACTTATCTTCAGACTCCCCCTTAAACTCAGCTCTTCGGGATCGTAATCTGAATCTTTCCTGTAATTCTCAAACATTCATAAGTAACAATATTTTCAAAATCATTAAACATGTTCTCTAATACACTCCCCCTATCAACAAACTTAACAGATATGGCAATATAAAGAATCCAATTCCCTCACAAATTATCATTCAAGTTCAAGTTAATGACCTTGAAGATATCACACATGTTTTTGAATATATCAAGTTTCAAATTAATGAACTCGTTTTATTTTCAGAAACACAATCAGCATACTAAGATTTTGAAACTCAGCAACTCAGACATCGGTTTATCGAAAATAACGCAGAAATCAAAATCTTTTTGCGTTTTCTGAAAATATAAAGCAGTAAAGAAAGATATACAAACATATTTACAGACAATATTTTTGTTTGAGTATGCATCAGAGGATCATATCAGATTTTGACAAGTCACAAGTACCGTTAAGCTTTAAATCATACTCAGAATTAAACAATTCACTTAGATTGTCGATATACTGGTCCATTTAAATTTTCATACAAATTTCAACTGATTCAGGATACAATTTAGATGTTTTAAGACTTAAACTCATTCATGTGTCCCACCTCTTGAATATACTCCCGTATCCAGAATCCCAATATTCAGTCTTACAGGTAAGAATACTACAATGCTGTCTGTACATAAATTAGGGGTATGCGAGAACTGAGGGATCTCAGGTCAGAACTTCCGTTCAGCAGAGAGATATCAGCTTCGACTTAGCAGTGTGTTCCCTTTAGAGAATCTTTTCAGCTACAACAACTGATTATCAATTTTATTGTCTAATCAGCTGAGGGCTTTATGTTATATTTCAAGCATTTCAGGATAAAGTATTAGCCAGGTCAGAACTACCGTTCAGCAGAAGTCCCGGAATAATACCCCAGACATCATAGAGTATAAACACCTAGTATATCAGAATACGAGACCTTTCAAACGAGATTTCAGGGGTTACCTATATATCCAAGTAGTGTCCCCCACGAAATAAGCAAGTTTGAATTTAGGTTTATTTCCCGAAAAAGCTTACTAAATGTATAAAAACCTATCGACATATCATCAGTGAGACTGTTTAATGCTATATAATCATTACATTTCTTTAGCATACTGTAACTGTCTACTGATGTACTATCATTTCCTCTATTTATGCAAAACTCAAATTTTTGATTTTATAAACTCAAATTTTTGATTTTATCAAGTTTTTGTATTTTTCAAATTTTTAATGTTTTTGTATTTTTAACAAAATTTCTCCCCCTAAAATGCAAAACCATTAAAGAAATTTGACAAACCGATACTGATAGCTTTGTCTCGCCATCCATTTTCTGCATCTCATGCTCTGTTTCGCAGAAAATATAACGTACCCCCATGATTTACAACCCATTGATTTTGACTGTTAGAAAACCGTTCTTCAACTTGTGAGTAATCATGTTTGTTCCGCCGTGAGGGTTTCGGCATAGTCCATCACCACTTATTCAAAGTAAACAAACATCAATCATCTCAAACATCAACCAAACAAACACACAACCAACAAACATACAACAATCATCAAAACACACAAACTCCCTGTCTGACCAAAACCAGGGATCTTCAACCTCTTCCTGTGCAACACTCTCACAAGCTTCATCTGCATCTAACACCTGCACATTCAAACTTTATCAAATACACAAACAATTTGTCATAAAAATTTCAAACAATAAAGATAGATGCCGATTCATGCTTCGCGATCCAGGAAGCTCCGGCAATTCCACCCACTTAATCAAACATGGTGTCTACCCAGGCCTCAGCAGCCTTAGGTGTAATCTTGATTCTAGCAACCTGAATTTTAAAATTTTCAGCCTTGAGTGATGGTAAATTTGCATCATAAGCAACCAAAACTGAATCCTCAGACGTTTTCACCCCAGAAGTTGAACTTATAGTTTCAGTTTTTGGTTTCCAAATTTGTTTTTGTTTCTCAGTTTTCATGCCAACATTCTCATCTTTCATCAAATCAATACTTTTCTTAACAGACCACACATGACCTTCAGGAGTACCTCTTTTGTAAAAATTTGTTTCTTTTTGAACTTTTTGAGTTTGAACAACATTTTTAGGTTTCCAAATCTTTTGAGGTTTTGACACACCAATCGATGTTTTCCAACTCTGTGTTGTTCTCAATCTGGGTGTTTGAAAATTCCAGGTCTGTCTATTCAGGTTTGATTTCCAATTTTGATTTGAAGCAAACTTGTTTGTGTTAAACCTCCAAGTTTGTTTCGAATCAAATCTGGTTAACCTTGGTTTCCCACTTTCAGATTTTTGGTCTTTAATATCAAAAGACTTTGGATATGAACACTTTCGCGCAACATGTCCAATTTGATCACATTTAAAACAAACTTTCTTTGACACATCTTTTGGTTGTTGTCGTTTCTTTTTCATAGTCTCAAACTCTGCATTAGATTGTTTTCCAATTTTGAATTTTTCTTCTTCAGTGAAACTTTTTCCTTGAACAAAACTTGTTGTTGTCTGAAAATTTTGCCTGTTACTTCTATTCCGATTTCGTTCCTTCTTATAACCCAAACCAGCTTTCATGTTTTTCTTTTTAAAACCCAAATTGTTATAAGAACCTCTGTAACCTTTACCAGCAAACTTCGACATTTCAGATTTCTGAATTTCAACCATCTTGAAAACTTTGTCAATTTTCTCTGAAATCACATTCTGAATCGGGAAAACAACGTCTAAGAATAATTTGTCTGATCCAATCATGGTATAAACCAATCCCTTTGAATCATCATTCAAATTTTTCTAGGATGTTGTGTTTTTTAGATATTCATCATGAAAATTTCCTTCATTTTCAACTTGTGATTCAGTTTTTCCTGCATCAACTGACTCTTCTTTGAAAACACTTTCAACAACTTTATTAACCACCCCTGAATCATGTAGATCCTCAGGTTTGGTATAAATCACATCGATGTTGTCGGGTAACTGATCAACCATGTTGATTACTTTTTCCACTTGTTCGCCATCATAGAATGTATAATTATTCTCCAACGGTGGTGGAACTTGATGGTATTCAGACCCTATTCCCTTTTTGTTTTCAGACTCTTTCTCATCAGGTGTGATGTTGAAAATGCGTTCCAGAATATATGAAGATGAATGATAACTTTGCAGTTTATTGACCAACTTTTCTTTGTCTGCCAATTCTTGTTTAAGCTTAGCAACATCATCAATATATTGGTTTACCACTCTTTGTTTATCTTCATATCTAGCTTCAAGAAATTTAGTGTTTCTTTGACAAGCACACAATCTATCATCTAGACTTTTGACTTTACTCTTTAAAGTTTCATACGCTTCTTTTACAGTTTCATATGATAATTTCATTACATCATATTCTTTTTGCAACTCTTGAATTTTGATGTCTTTTGGAACACATTCGTTGCAAACAGCTGAACACTTTTCTTTTAATTTCTTGTTTTCTGTTTCAAGATCATCACATTTTAATTTCAATTTGTCATTTTCTTGTTTCAAAAACTTTTCATTTTCAATCATCTCATGACATTTTTCTTTGAAAATTTTTTCTATTTTAGTGAATTCAATATCTCTGTTGTTGAGTTTTTCATCTTTCTCAATACAAGAACTGCACGTTTCCATGCATTTCTTGCATTGCTGTCCAGCTTCATTATCAATTTCATCAGAAGTATCAGTTTGAATTATTACCTCAATGACTGGCACTTTGGCTTCCTCAATCTTCTGAATCTGATCTTCCTCAGCCACTTGCGTTTTCTCTTCAACAACTTCCTCAGCTTTCTCTTCAACCTTCTTTACTTCATTCACCATCTTCTCACTTTCAGTCACAATCTCTTCGACTATCTTCTTCTTTTTCTCCTCCAGACTAGCAAAGATTACTTTCCGAATGCCTTCTTCAACCTGTTGTTTGTATCTTGGATTCTCCCTAATGCCTTTGCACCAAATGTCCACAGTAGGAATAGCAGCAACTAGTGCATCAAGGTCAACTGTTTTTGGATCAACAGTTGGATTTCCTTGAGGATCAACATAGCATCCTTTATCTTTGCTCCACCTACATGCCCATGTTGCTTCTCTGTAAGCATTATACACATCATCCAATCTCATACGAGCATGTCGTTCTTCTCGAGTCAGTGTTACTTCAGCAGTCATTGCCTTAACTTCTACTTCAGCAACCTCTTCATCATGTTGACTCCAATCATAGCCCTCATCATCGTAGATGATTAAACCATGTGATTTTGCCTCTATCAACCCCGCTTTCCAATCAAGAGTTTGAACCATAGATTTATAATCATCATCTATACTATCAACATTTTGATCACAATACGACAAAGCAGCTCTCTTTTCTTTGGATGATGCTCCATCAATTTGCTTTCTGATTGGCTGATCCGTATTCTTGTGATATATTGCCTTTTTGTAATAATCTTCACGAAACGGATTTACACTTTCATCAGCTCTGTTGTTTGGACATTCTCTTTTGAAGTGACCTTTTTCCTTACATTTGAAGCAAGTTACTTTGTTCTTGTCAAAACCCATCTTCGTTTCAGGTCCTTCCAAACATTTTCTGCCAGTGATCTCCATGAATCGTTGAGCTCTTCGAATGACGCTTGCCATGCACCAACGAATATCCATGAGTTCCATTTCTTCTGGATCCACCTGATCGTAATCCTCTTTTGTCATGTTAGGATTTCCGATCTTTCCTGCAATTAGACCTTCGTAAGATACCAGAATGGAAGCTAAGAAACTCATATGCTGTTGAGCAAATTCATTGTTTAGTAATGGAGAGTTCTTCCAATCAGAGTTGGGATTTGCAGTTGATGATCCAGATGCAGATGATGCATGATATCCTGGATCATAACTTGAAGAAGTATTCTTTGATGTGTCACTGGTCTTTTCTGCCGTAAAACCCGTTTTGATTCTTGGAGATTCATTGATTTTTGAAGACTCATTATTTTGTAGCAACCCTCTTCGATAATACAAACCAACATTTTGTTGATAATTGGAACTTGACATCTTGTTTTGTTTTTGAATCAACAAATCATGCCCCTCAATCTTTTCTATCAATTGATCTAATGTCAGTTTCTCAAAATTAACATCATTTTTCAGCACAATCACATATGTTTTCCAATCATCTTCAGGAGGCAAAGCTTCAACCAGTTTGTCTACCATCTCTTCTCTATCTTTATTAATTTCGAATCTCTCCAGCTCAATCTTTAAATGACAAAAACGTTCAATCATTTGACGAACTGTTTCATTCTTCATGCAGCTAAACATGTCAAACTCTTTTTTCAACAACGAAATTTTGTTCTTCTTGATATCTTTCCCTCCTTCAGCTTTCACTTTTAATGCTTCCCAAATTGACTTAGAAGTTTCACCATACTGAAGTAGTGAAAAAATATCTTCTCTGATGGATTGTTGAAGTAAAGTCTTCATTCTCAATTCTGCTGAATGTTCTTTTTTATCATCTGCTGTGAAATCTTTTAGTGTGATCAATTCACGTCTATCATTTCTTGGTTTATTATATCCCAAAGTTAAACAAATCCAGCTATCATACGCATAAGCTTGCACCCAGTTTTCAAATCTTTCATACCACCAGTGATAATCTTCGATATTCATGAGCTTTGGTGGTCTTTGATGATTTCCGTACACATTGTCGTAACTCAAACTTTCTGATATCACTTTAGTAGCATTCTTTGGAGTAATTGGTACATCTTCTGAAGTAAATGCTTTGTAAAACGTGTTGTAAAACTCTTCACCAAAATCCGACATCTTTAATCACCTAAAAGTAATGACCTGGAAGCAAACAAACAAACTTAATCAGATCAAACAATATCAAGTAAATTGAAATACACTAACACTCGATGTCGTGTAATAATCTTGACACTTAGACGAAAACCAGAATGAACAAATAACCGAAACTCAGTCTTGACAAACAAACGAAACTCTATAAAATCCTTTCGAGCAAACCCACTAAAGTCACAAAAGCGAAACCAAATGTTGACACAAAAGCGAACCAACTGAATTGACTAATAAGCGAACCCAAACTATGTCGTTCGAGCGGACCAAGATTGTTTATAAGAGCGGTCTAGAAACAGTCATACGAGCGGTCCAGGACGTGTTCACAAACGCGGACCAGACATGTACACTCGAGCGGTCTAGAGATGTACACTCGAGCGGTCCAGAGATGTCTTTGGAGCGGTCCAGAAATGATCGAAAGAGCGGTCCTGAAAGGTAGTTATGAGCGGTCCAGACTAAAAGATGTACAAATAAGCGAACCAGAATTGTTCAAATAAGCGGTCCAGGGCCTAATTTTGAGCGAACCAGCTGACAATTTGTACTAAAAAGCGGTCCAAACCGTGACCTAAGAACGGTTTACGATGACGTCATATGAGCGATCCACATTAAGAACATGATTTGACCAATAAAAACTTCGAATTTTGGCTTCAAACTTTCCAGGATATATCTCAATACTATTGCACACAATCTGTGAAAAATTGAGCAAATTCCAACCGTGAAAACTACCTGAATCTGAAAAAGAAGGTGTAGAAGACAGAAAATGGATCAAATTTGAGCTGAACTCTTCCTCCTGAGCTCTGATACCACTTGTTGGATCGTCGTTGACCCTGAATGAGTCGATCAGAAGAGTCGTTTTCCAATTCAAAGGCGGAATCAGTGAATTAGACGCTCAAACTAAATATAATGCTTCACTTTATTGATTTTTAGCAATGTTTACAACCTGGAAGCAAATCGGCAGCACTTCGTTACAAGTTCCAAGCCTTTACAAATGAAATAACCAGTCACCTATTTATAGTGTTCATGAACCGCCTATGTGACCTGCTCTATAAGCGGTCCAACTAAGTTGGTGTGGATCGCTTTTATGGACAATGTCCATATAAGCGGTCCAACATGCTATATAACCGTTTCTCATTTCTCGAACCTCGTGCACTGGTTATTCTAACCTAACCTATCCTATTACATGATACAAGACGAAGTCAATAGACGTAATGCACCAACAATGGATGGATATTTGAGTAAAATAGGTAGGATATTTATAGAGTTAAATATATAAATTATTTTTTTTTAATAATCGATCGTTGCCAACGGTCATATTTGACCAAGATTCTCGAACAAAGCGCAATAACCAGCGTTACTAGGCTGGCGGAGCAACGATGGCGCCCCCCCCTTTGGCGCGCAGGGGATGGGGTGGGGGCGCTAACGACGATGATGTGGCCAGGGGCGGTATACATACCCCCTTGGCCTAAATGAATGGACCACAACTTGCCACATGTAACAACTATTTCTGATTATGATACATGTACTTTTTGTGTGTGAGAGATAATGAAAGAATATGTTACACCTTGCACTCGTTTATAGCATTTGTAACTTTACATATTACACTTTTTTGGGGTTTCAACTGTAGATTTTTTAGATTTAATAAAGTGTAACATTTTCGAAGTTTGATTTTACGTGTTTTTTCTTAATTTGTATTGCATAAAAAATCCGTTACATGTTTCATAAAAAAATTTAGTGTAACAAATACAGTTGTTGCACATTTTCGTGTCAGACAAGAGAGAGAAGCTATAAAAAGTTGTTACACATTTTTGCATACTGCAACATGTTTCTAAAAAAAGTAGTTTTTGTAACAAGTCAATCTCCACCATAGATTATTTAGATGAATGGTGGAGATGGGGTTTCCAAGTTTCTTCAACTCACATTGGTAACAAAATAATCCATTTAGGTAACAAAATAATCATGAAAGATTGGAATATGTCACTACAACCACAACGTCTATGTCGCCACCACCATCATTGTCGTCCACAACATACCCCCTCACACACACACACGCGCGTGTGCACACACTCATCTACCAGTCACCATCTCCACCATCATCACCTTTAACCTACTAGGTGGCGTCGTCGACACCGCCTACTAGTAAGTGCCACCAAGAGACGGTGGCGGTGGTGAGGGCCAGGGTGACGATGGCGGGGACCTTGGTGGCCAAGTGGCACTGGTGTTTGGGTGGTCACTCGCAAGAATGAGGCGAGGGCCCGATGTGACAATGGTGAGTTGTTAGAGATTTTATTTACTTTGGTTGAATTCTTTCACAGCTTGGAAAGAATTTAAATGCCTTTAAATCAAAGAAATCGAGTGAATCAATTTCAAGTCTAGTTTAGTTATAAATCAAACACGCTAAGAGTTAAACTCTCATATTTTAATTCTAGCCAATTTTATGAACCAAACTCATTGAGGAATGAAATAGATTTCTTTACTGAATTCTGCAAAGCAAACGCATCCGTACATAACTCGGTTACTAAGGGGGAAGAGCCAATCATATCGCGCCACTTCACTTAAATCCTCTACTACCCTAAACAACCCTCTTTGGTGCCACCATCACTCTAAAACATGGATCCCACCATTTTCCACCACTCTCTATCTCTTCATACACACAACTCTCTCTATCTCTCTCATATACCCACACACGAACAACAACTATCCACCGGACCGGCAACGGTGTTACCGCTGCGGATAAGGTGTACCCGCACCAAAAGACTAAGTGGCCCGTGTGCCCTAACGACACATAGTACTCTCAACCAAAACATACATATTCATCATGTATCATAATTTAGGTTGGATTAGAAAATTGGAAGAACACTTTCCCTTGAAAACCTCGAACCAAGATATTTATGTGTACCGGCGGTGGCACATTTATATGCCAAGATTCTAAATGGTCCTTCGGCCCTCCATAAATTCTCGTTACTTTTTCATATAATAATCAAATCCATTGCTCCTTTATAACCACATCTTTTCTATGATGTGGCATACTATTGTACCCTCTTTAGTTAATAATAATAAATAATATCGTTATTATTGTTATTATTAAATTAATTTATAGAATTTTAGGAGATACTTTTTATTGTTATTTAATAAAAAAATAGTTTTGTTAGAAAAAAACAAAAACTTCATTGATAAATAAACAAAAACAAACAAAGGGATACCAATAATGGGGCGTATGAAAAAGGAAACATGTGTGTCCTTTTGTTTTGTTTATCAAGAGACAAAATCTGTGTCCCTAGATGTCAACTACACGAACAAAATTCTTAATTTTGAACGAGACTTGCAACTGAAAATCCAAAATAAGACAACAATGTGTTCCTAGTACATCAAAAGTGGTCCTATATTTCTTTTTTCCCTTTTCAGTCTAAAATTAAATTAAATTAATTTTAATAAAAAATGATAATACTTAACCAAACGTCTTTAAATTAGGTTGAAAGTAAGGTTAACAACCACCCCAAATTGATTATCTAATAGATAAATAACTAAAATAATTATCTTTTAGATATGTTACACATGTATTCATGTCAAAATTGATCACTTATTCAACCATAATAATGACTTCAAATATTGTGATACGAGACGTAACATCCAAGTATAAAGTATGTATTGTTATTCGTGTATTAGACGTATACAGACATGTACACGATCAATGCTTGATGAATCACGTACTATGTGTATAGATTGTTCAGCAATAACTATAGAGATACATCACACACTCGATAAAAAAAGTTACTTTCATAAATTAATCGATACAAACCTTAATCTTTCAAAACAGTCGATTAAATATTTTTTATTAACGGAAGTAACAATTACAAAAGTTAAGAACCCGATCATTATAATTCCAATAACGAGAGTTGACCAACAACTTTGCTTGATTTGATCAGTCGCTCGAGTATGATGTTCCCTAACCCCTTCTTCCACCACTTATCACTCCCTATTCGGGCCCTCAGATTCGGGCTCGGGCTCAGGCTCAGACTCAGGCTCAGGCTCAGGCTTCGGCTTCTTATTCAAATCCGGTTTCTCTTCAAACCAACACGCCTTCACTTCCAATCGGGGCCCACCACGGTCACGTGCGGCGGCGCCGCACGTCTCTGCGTCAACCCGGGCCCCAACCTCCGTCGCCTTTTTCCGAATCGAAGCGGCCGACAACTCATCCAACCCGCCATCCGACACCAACAATTCGGGAAAATTAAGCCGAGCCGACGGGCCGCGGAGATAATACACAGCCGTATCATAAGCTCGAGCGGCCGCGACAGGAGTCGAATAGGAGCCGAGCCAGATTCTGGACCGCTTATTCGGCTCCCGAATCTCGGCCACCCATTTTCCCCACTTCCGCATCCGTATCCCTTTATAGGGGCGGGTATCGGGTTTTCGCTTAACGACGCCGTTTGGATCATCCATTGGTTTAGAAAGAGAAGGGAGGAAGAAGAGAAGAGTTGTGTTGAGCAGCACCGACAGGTTTTATATATGGGTGGGGGTGTGGGTATAGATATAAGGGATGTATGTATATATCGATGAGGTTTAATTGGCGGGTAGGGATCAGATAGACGATTTGACCGAGGTGAGGGGTAGTGGCGTGTTTGAATTTCAGGGAGATTTGAGAGGTGGATCAGGGTTTGTTGGTGGGATGTGTGTGTGTGAGAGAGATGGTGAGAGAGAGAGAGAGAGAGAAACTTAAATACTGAAAAAAGAAGGAAAGAAGAGGTTATTTTCTAATACAAATATAAGAGAAAGATAATTATATTTGTTGTATGCAAATTTGGCTTTTGGTCGAAATTAGTTTTGATCTCCTGATTCAACTTTATATTGAATGTGATTTTGGATATGCGAGGTTAAACTTGGTCTTGTGTAATGTTTGGTATTTCAAGCCTCGGGTTTGCGAGGTAGAATCACGCTACCTATGCTTGAAAGGACATTCTGGTGACTAAGATTGTGTTGTATTTAGGGTGGAGGGAGTGCCGGAGTGGTCACCAAATGGTGAGTGGTAAATTTATTCCCTAGCCAATAATGTCATGTCAAGTTCCCACTTCACCCTCTATTTTGCACTCAATCACTAGCAATGGTTAAACACATGAAGAGTAGTAAACAATTTAAAGAAAAAAATGTGATTGGTTGAAAAAGGGTGGGGTCCACCATTAATCATCTCTCTTCTCTATCTCCTCTTCTCTTTGGTGTCTTTCTCGGTGAGTAGTCACCGCTTCCTCCTCTCCTCGATCGGTAAACCACCACCGGCAACACCTCCCCACTTGGTAAACCCCCCTCCCCGAAGCACTCCCCGAGACCACTCCCTCCACCCTTATTATAAAAAAAATCTAAGAATTGATGCTCGAAAAGATCATGCAACCTACATGACTTGTGAGGTGTGCATTAGAGCACCCACAACGCTAAAGATGGTCCAAAATTCAGACCGCTTAATCAACATGTCATATCATTCCAGACTGCTACCATTTCAAACCCTACTTTTCCTACAACACTAAACCATTCAAAACAACCACCTCATCACCTATTTTTCCTTTCTATTTATAAAATATATATTTAATAATTGTATTTCTTTTTATATTAATAAAATATATTTTTCATTAATAAATTATATATTTAATAATTATATATTAATTTTAAATAAAAATTTGATAATTAAATAAAAAAGTTTATTATAAAAACTATATATTATTTATTATTTAGTTATTCTAATGGGTATTTTTTCAGATGGTTATTGTTCCAAGTCCAACGGTATTATTTAGGCTTGTATAATATTGTTAATAGTTTATTTAGTTAATTAGGTTTAAATATTTAATTTAGGTGTGTGTAAGATTATAATTAATTTTGTGTAATAGTTTAATTAGGTTTTATGTAATTTTTTTATATATTTTATTTATAAATTAATTAAGTATAAAGTATTTTTAGTTAAAAACTAAAGAATTCCTTTTTTTTTTTACAAATAAACAAATAGAAAAACCTTTTATTTTTATTTTATCATATTAGTGGTACTAGGTTATAACCCCGTGTATTACACGGGTTAAGTAAATAAAATAAAAATAGTTAATAACGAAGATTTAACAATTATAAAACGATATTTTAAGACACTTTTCTGATATCTGAACAAAAAATTGTTTTATGTATGATCAAAACTTATGATGTTTGTCAAGTTTATAAATACGAAAGCATTTGAACCATCGATTAGAAAACAAATTGTATCATCGAATTTCTCACGAAGTGAAGTTTTATTTAAATAACAGTGGTCTTAATTTATTAGTTCTAAAAATATTGTTGAAATGTTTAGATTAGGCATATAACAATTAGCCAATTAGATAAACTTATAGCTACAAAATAATATTTAAATTAATTAGATAAGTATAACTTATCGGAAATTATTAAGTTATATAACTTTAAAATCTAAATATATAGACTTGTTGCATCTTAAAAGGATGGTCGTTTTTGAATAAATTTATTAGTATGATAAACGTAGTTATTATTCTTCTTGTATTTTAAATATATTAAATAAATAAATTATTTGTTAAGTAAGAAATTAATTAAATAGTTAATATTAAATTTTAACCTACTTAAATATAAATACTTATTTTTATTAAAGATAATACTTGAGATAAATGTTTTTTTTTTTCAAAAACATTTATCCAAACGATTATAAATATCTTGAATTTAAACGATTTTAAATAAGTTGAAGTATTTATATGTTTCCATGCTAGTCGAACTCTTAATTTTTTTAGAAAGTGTGGAAATTTTAAATACACTCTTAATGTTTTGTTTTTGAAAGTTTGGAGTTTTTAAGTTTCGAAACTCTTTAATAATTGTATTTCTTTTTGTATTAATAAAATATATTTTTCATTAATAAATTATATAAATAATAATTATATATTAATTTTAAATAAAAATTTGATAATTAAATAAAAAAGTTTATTATAAAAACTATATATTATTTATTATTTAGTTATTCTAATGGTATTTTTTCAGATGGTTATTGTTCCAAGTCCAACGGGTATTATTTAGGCTTGTATAATGTTGTTAATAGTTTATTTAGTTAATTAGGTTTAAATATTTAATTTAGGTGTATGTAAGATTATAATTAATTTTGTGTAATAGTTTAATTAGGTTTTATGTAATTTTTTTATATATTTTATTTATAAATTAATTAAGTATAAAGTATTTTTAGTTAAAAACTAAAGAATTCCTTTTTTTTACAAATAAACAAATAGAAAAACCTTTTATTTTTATTTTATCATATTAGTGGTATATGGGGCCCACACATCCACCCACAAACCTAGTCCGTTGGAGCGGACTTCTTTCTCGTCGGACAAGCCCCTTCATCTTCTACATCGCAAGGCCGGTCTGGATCCGGACCACCATTCTAAACCTCACGTTGGAGGTAATATTGTGTTGGATTTGAATTGGTTTTGAGTGATGTGTCATCTAAGTCCAATCTTGATATAATATATTTTTGTTAACAGTTTTAAAAGGTTGAAACGGGATTTAGACTAATTCAAAAAGGGTTATGTATAGTAATGTTATGATCCCGAGAACTATAGACATAGTTTTTAAAATACTTAGTTTTGCTATTCAAAAAGGGGTACCATCTATCTCGATGTAAAATCATAACATATAAGTATTTTAATATTTACAAGATCCCTTTTGATATGAATGTGATATTACAAGATATGTCTGTAATAAACTAGAAACAAACGACTAAGTTAACAAAAAGTTCAGTATTATTGGCATGAAGGTGTTAAATTAGCTTTGAAATCAACTATACATTATGGAATTAACAAACGTTAATTATTAATTTTTTTTTGAACGGCTAACTAAATCATCGGATAAGCATCATGGGATGCCCTCAATCGAGCAAATGCCTCCCCTCCTCCATAAATGTCAGAGTTGGATGCATACCCGAGCCACCAAGCCATCAGTTCCAGGGAAAACCCGCCGCCGGAAGGCCCACTGTGTTAAAACCCGGTTAGGTTGGGTTTCGAACTAGCGAAACTTCATTGCCACCAACAATGTCCTTCAAAGTGATGCTAGTGGGAGTTGAACTTAAGATCTCAAGTAGAGAAACCAAGTAACTAACCACTAGACCAAGTTGTCAGGACATTAACAAACATTTAATGTTTAAATTGTTACAACAAGGACCAAATAATATTTATCGAATTCCATAACATGCAATCTTTAAAGTTTTTACTTTCTGGGATATTGACAGCTTCGAGTATTACAAGCACCAGGGGCGGACTTACCATATAGGTAGGGATAGCCCTCACTACCCCTTAATTTTTCGACGGTAGTGCAAATTGTTTCTTTTTTCTGACGTTTTTTGTATTCCGTTACCGTAAAAAATATTATGCTACCCCTCCTAAAAAGAGAATGAAAATAGCTTGATCAGAAAAAAAATCCGGCCAAATGAATGAAGGTGGCAAGCGGCAGTGGGGATACTGTAAAGAGAAAAGGTACAATAAAGATATGAAAAGAGATGGGTATTGTTTCTAACAATAGGCTTGAGGTGTGTGGGAGATGATGGAGACACTTTTTGCATAATTGAGTATAACATAAAAGAGAGTTTATGAACCTTAAAGATTTTTGAATGATAAAGCAAGGGTAATGACTAAATGAGGGTGTCAATTGATGATACAGAATAGGTAAAGAAGAAAAGACAAGAAACAATTTCATCAAATTCATTCTTAAATTAAAGATTCTCGTTAGATAAATTACTAAAGTTTTCCTAATTAAAAAAAAATCAATTAGCCAACTGTTTCTAAATGAAACTTTAATCACGTAAAAATCATTCGTCATTTCCTTTCTAAGTTAAACAATCCTATTTAAAAACAAAATTTAGTATTCTTATTTTTTAATCTAAAAATCAGGTAAATCAAATCATATTTAGAAGATATTTTAGGCTCAAGTTTAATATTTTTATGTTTTTTTTATCGACAAATTTGGATCACTAACGGACCACTGGAGTATCATCGTGCCATCAACGGAACCGCCCGATCATATCCATCTCCACTAGACATAATGGGTATACACCAATTCAGGAGGAAACCTAATAAATATAGGAAAACCCCCTTTTAATCTATGAGTATTCACATATTTTTGTTTGTCAAACTATTTAAAGGAATTTCATATGAATACGTTAGTTATTTTCTAACTTTTTTCTTCCTACTTATGTGTCTAATTATTTTAAACAATATGATTATCACAAATAAAGAAAGAGGATATAAAAAAAGTACTAGCACATATTATATACTTTATTAAGATAAATCCAATAACAAAACTAAAATCGTTTTACTGCTTGAAAATGTTGGTTTGGGAAGATGTACCAACCAAACACAATTAATGAAGATGTTGGTGAGAGGAGATCGATACAATGTATTTTATACAAATATAAAGGATTTATTATTTAATCTTAATATAAAATAATCTTTAACATATATAAAGTATTAACATGGGTCTTAAATCTGTTTTATCTAACCTCCCGATTTATTATTTGTCTATGTATAAAGCTCCAGTTCAGGTTGTGGAACAAATAGAGAAAATTATGAAGAATTTTCTTTGGGGAGGGTCTAATGGTGTAAAGAAGATGCATTGGGTTGCATGGGAAGTGGTTACCACTTCTAAAGAGGATGGGGATTGGGAGTCTCGAAGTTAATGGATGTCAACAAGGCCTTGATTACAAAGTGGGCTTGGAGGTTTAAATCGGAACCGATGAGTAGTTGGCGTCGTATTATAGAGGCCATTCATGGTGGTAGAGGTAGATGGTCCTTTCTTCCGGTTAACAATGGTCTGGTTGGGTGCTGGAAAAACATAGTCGCGCTTGTGGGAAGCTTGAAGCTCGATGGTAAAGACATTCATAATCTCATTAGAGGTAAGGTGGGTAATGGTGCGGATATTTGTTTCTGGTCTGATTTATGGTATGGAGACTCTATTTTGATGCAGCGATGGCCGAAGCTATATATTTTGGAAAAGCAAAAAAGGTGCGTTGTTAGGGATAGAATCACTCTTAAAAATGGTGAAGTTTGCTTCGATGATAAATGGAGATCGGGTCTTACCTCTATTGAGGAAATTTCGGAGTACAGAGACCTTCTTAGATGTTACCGAAGTGCGCTTTCTCGGGGGGTAAAGATACGTGGTGCTGGGAAACAGAGAAGAATAACATCTTTTCTGTAAAAGATGTTAAAAAGGTTTTGCGCAAAGATCGTGATGTGAAAAGAAATTCAAACATGGTTTGGACCGGATGGGTTCCTCTTAAAGTCAACATACATGTATGGAGGCTTGAGATGGACCGGTTACCCACTAAGTTAGCGCTCAGGAGTCGAAACATAAACGTGGGAAACGAGTTTTGTGCGTTCTGCCAATCGGAGGAGGAATCGGCTCTTCATCTGTTTACAGGATGCATTCTTACCATTGGCATTTGGCATTTCATCGAAAGATGGTGTCATTTGAATCCTATTTTTCTTCTCGAGATTAAAGATATTCTGAAGCTCCCTTACTCGATACACGGCTGCAAATGGAAGAAGATCATTATTAGAGGGATTGTAATGACGGCTTGTTGGGTGATTTGGAAGACTCGAAATAAGGCTATTTTTGAAGAGGTTCAACCAAGGGTTTGTGATATGATTGCTTGTATAAAATCGTGTTCGTATCTTTGGTTTCGTAGTAGATCTAAGATCCGAGATATTAATTGGCAGGATTGGTGTAGATATCCGTTGTATATGTTGTGAGTGTTTGGGTTTGGCGGTCCTTGTTTTCGTGGGCTTAGCCTTTTTTTTATGAAGTTTAAGTTTCAAAAAGAAAAACATGGGTCTTAAACGAGCTTATTTTAGGCTCGAGCTTGAAGCGTTCCAACTTAAGAGAGTTTGAGTCTGTGCTTGATTTATTTTGAGTTTAATTTCTAAAGCATAAGCTCGGCTTTTAAGTAGTTTTTCAAGTTCAAGCTCGACTCATATTATTATTTATTAACTAATTATTTATTTTTATCTATATATTTTTAAAACTATATATATATATATATATATATATATATATATATATATATATATATATATATCTAGAGAACGCTAAATTTTGAGAGTTAATCACACACCCTTCCCCTCTATATATATATATATAGGATTAGGTTCAAACGTGAACAAATTTTCTAGCGTGAACCGCGTGAACTGATCAGAACCATTGATTTCATATCCATTTGACAAGGGCAAGATTGTAACTTTGCATAAAATCTTAAAATGGTTATGAATTTAAAATCTTATTAAAATGGTTATTAATTTTAATGTAACTTTTCATATACATTAATTTCATACGTGAACTGCAATATCAGTTTCATAAAATGGTTATTAATTTAAAATCTTAACATATTTTTTTTTTAATTTTCTAGATTATCTTTCATGATCTCTTCAACAAATATCCATATTTTGTTGATAATTGAACCACAATTCACGTACTTATCAAGTTTTCTACCCCAGAAAATTGATCTATCGGAGATTAATAAACGACCGTCGTTCATCACGTCACCCTCTTCATATCGCCGGACATCTCATCTCGCCGGACATCTCGACGGACTTCTATATTGTTGCCGTCGCCGTCACCTGCCAGACATCGGAAGATAAGTTGGACTGATATTCCGGCGATCATCGTAGCCCATGTTGTTTAACTAAATGGTTATTCAGTTTGCGAAATTCTTTCACTTACAACTTCAATATTGATTTAGAACTTGATTTTTATGTTTTTGTAATTAAATTGGTGTGTTTGTCTACATTGAAACATAGTTGAATTATTTCCGACAGGTGATACCGTAATTCATTCATGGCCGACCCAGAAATCGACAATCATAATTCTAACCAAAACGTTGGCGATAATGTCTACGTTACAACAACGGATCGTCCAGGTAGTGTAATCGTATGACCGTTGATTTCCATAGATTTAAACGAACATGTAAGAGTTTCATTGTTTTTTGGTCGTTTCGGCAATATTAGAATTATAGTTTACTCATTTTTTCGTTGAATTAGAGTTTTCAGTCCTCTTTTTTATTAGGTATAATATTTAGCTCCGTCGTACACATGTGTACTGCTGTGTTCTATACACTCCAACGCGATAGTACACATGTGTATAATATACGATGGTTACATGTAAATAGCATAATCTTAGTTAATGAACCTTTAAAGACCCGCATCATTGTTTGTCCTTGTTATTTTGAATGATTCTTTTTGTATTGTAATTGTGCAGAGTCGGTTGCTAGTAACGTTTATGAAACTCCAAATGGGCCCAAAGGAAATAGCAAAAAAGAAATTCAAAAAACATAGGAGGAAATGTAATTTTGTGGCAAACGGGTGAGGAAGCATGATAAAAGGAATTGTCCACTTAAAAAAGGTAAACCAACAAAGGATGATTCGTCTGCAGAAGAAGATGATGAGGAAGAAAAGGATGAGCAGTATGTGTATGACGAAGGAAACGAAACCAGTACTGATGGCCATTTAGATGAGAGCGAAAATAACGGTAGTGACATCTAGGAATTTTCTTGGATTTACAAACAATTGAAACAATTTGGATAGTCTTTTCTTTTTATTATTTTGTGATTTTCATTTAAGCGTTTAATCATCGCTTTTTTTTCTAGTTGTTTTGTAACAACTGTCACGAAAATCCATAATTAGGATGGTAATTAGGTAATAAGGAAACCCTAATTAAGAAACCCAAGTGATTCCGCATAAACCCTAAAATTTTCATAACAATCGGAATCAGGATCAGGGCCCCTAAAACTCAGGGGGGGTTAAACCTTAGCAATGTTTATCTTCTAAATTGCTGTAGAAACGAAATTGATTCGTTTAACTTACTCACCAAGGCTAATAGGGACACGAAACAACCTAGGCTACGAAATAGACCCGTCGCGCCACGCGACGGGTACACAGGTCTTCTTCGCGTGGCGCGAGGGAGGCCAAATTCCAGCTATAAATAGAAGGCAGTGGGACTTAGTTCTGTGCTTTACTTTGACGTTCAATTTCGAATTGAGCTCTGAGTTATAACGAATATCGTTCACACAAAACACACACCGATCACGGAGTGCTGCCGCTATTAGGGTAATAACTCGATCGCTATTACGATTCAACGTCCGATCGATTATAACTATCCAACGATAGTCCGGGTGCTGCTCAATTGAGCTTGTACTTTGATTATTCGTCGTGATTTCGACTTGAATATTAGAGTGCTGTTCGAATTCGGACTATGCTCTGTTATTCGTTGTGAATCCGATTGAATTATCGAGTATTGCACTGATTAATCGTTGTGAAAGTTTAATCTCGTGAATTGACGTAACTGCTGTATTAGTTACTAACCTGTGTGTGTGCATTGTGTTAAATTAGGTTTAAGCAAGGCTAATCAGTAGGCTTATATCTATTGCTCATTAATCTGCAATGTGAGTCATTCTTCTTTTTAAATTGTTTTCTCACCGTTTGTGAGTAAGTATTACAATACCTCAAATTATTTTCAAGGTTATAGTTACAGGGATTAAGTCTTTGTAATCACCAAATTACAGCTGGTATGTGGGGTATTGTGCACAGTACTGTTATTATCACTCTATGTGAGTGAATATTACTCTATGTGAGTTATTTCTACTCTGTGTGAGTACACCGTCACTATTTGGGCAACGGGACCCAATAGTGGTATGACCACAGTCACAGAAATGAATCGAGTGACAAATACCCATTCTTGATAATTGGTTGATAGAAACATTGTAATCGCTCTTAATACTGTAAATTATAACTAACGGGTCATTTTAGAAAACAGAATGATTCACTCAGTATTTCCCGCTGACAAAACCTTTTTCAAACATGTTTCAGGTGATCTGTGTGATCCAGAAAAAGTGCAGTAAAGCACTATCAAGCTCAGGGAAGTGGCTCAGTATAAATAAATGAATAAAACATGTTTTGAGAAATAAAGATTTCTGTGTGAAATCAACGTACTGTAAATTATGGGATTTATCCCTTAAACTTTGTGTAATATATTAAACGAGCATATTTCACGGATAAAAGATCCTGTTATAAAAAGACTTCCGCTGCCGTAATAATTAAATACCACGGGAACTGTCTCGCGGTCCCCCGACTCCGTCCAGGGTGGGTCGGGGAGCCGTGACAGCGAAGGTGGTATCAGAGCTAATAATTAAATTGAGCCACTGATCGAGCCACTGATTAAGCCTAAATTAAGCATTTTGGACCACAGTGCTTAATTTTACTAATTGTTATTCTATGATTATTTGTTTTATTAACTGGCTATTTTTACTTACAGTATGGGTAAACAAAAGTTGTCTGCTATCTACCACAAACTAGATGTGGCATCTTCTTCTAGAAACCTAGTAAACCTAGAAGAAGGAATCTTTGTCCGCAAGGCAAACTATGAGAATCCACTTTCCCCAGAGAAAAGGGATTCGATACTTAAAAAGAGTCAGGAGACAAAGAAACCCCGAACCAAGAGAGTTAGGTTTAACCCAGAAGTTCAAGAGTTGGGTAATAATACACCTTGGGAAGATAAAATAGACGGGAAATGGGCAAATCTCTATATGCTAGCTACTGTAGCAGAAAATGCTAATCTCTAAATATCCGATAAGTTGGGTCTAGTAAGAGAAATCACAATCCCGTAAATAAATAAAGTCCTAAGTGTGTTTATTTCTGTTGTTCTTTGTATAAATTAGTATGCAATAAAACTTCAGTATTTTGTTTGTTAAACTTTGTTCCAAAGTTTTAACATTGCATTTTACATATATGCTATGCAGCATGAATGAGATGTTGGAAACATTCCAAAATCTCAACTTATATCCAGTGCCTATCGAAGTCTCTCACGACTTTACTGGTTACATTGCTGACATAGAAGAACCTGTGGAATTCCAAGCTCCACCGCTGGAAAAAGCCAAACCTAAAAAGAAGAGAAGATATGTAGGGTGGAGGAAAGTGCGCCGTAGGAAAACTGCCACTAGGAAACTCCCTAAAATAGAAAATCCTGTGATCATGAACAAGGGAAAGGAAATAGAAACTGGAGAAGGTTCGAAATCACCTGAAAAAGAAATAGGAATAGATCTGAAGCAAAAGGGAATAGAGATTGGCGAAAGCTCTAAACAGTCTGAGGAAATCACGTTCCAGGACGAAATAGATCGCCTATTAGAGAACTGTGATGTTTTAGAGCCTATCAACGATAATCTCTTTTCTTACCCGGCTACAGTTCAATTCCCACTAAACCTAGGACCAGTTATTCCAGACCCACTAGTTCATACCAGACCATTAGGCCAAATGGAGGAATGGTGGACCAATGACTGGCAATTCCAAAATATAGTTAACAGTCCTTATAGTTTCCTTCCACAATTTGACCCAGAACCACTCCCAAATCCTCCCATGAGTAATGAAAACCTAGCTGAACTCCGTCAGTTCGGTGAAGAACTGATAGGTACAGGTAATAGGATCAGGGAAATGGGAGAGCATATAACTTGGAAGTACGATGAGAGGGAGCATCGTTACTAGAACCGTCAGTTAAACCACAGAAAGCCGTATTGTATAATAGTAACTTAAAATTCTGTAAAATGGGCAATAAAACTCTGTAAAATACAGGTGTGTATGGATGCATATACAATATACTAACAAAGTAAAAGTCGAGAAATCGACAATTTTGGTTATATTCGTATGTTGTGATAATCTATGTGTATCTATGTGAATTTTGTCATTGATAAGTTAGACACTAATAATTTTACCAATTAGCAGATGGAAAACGCTAACAATGAACCAATTAATGAAGTAAATCAATCTGAGCAAGAACAGGAAGATCAATATATAACTCGACAAGATATCGAGCATTTTATCGCCCAAGGGATAGCTCATGCTATTCCAGAAATTGTAGCTACTGTTCGAAAACCTGCCGAACCACAATTAATTCCTAGTAAACGTATTCCAGAAGATAACGGCAGTAACAGCATAAATGGAGGCGGTAATCATGACGATCATGATCCGCAACAGGCCCCACTCCCTAAAAGAATGAAAGCTGCAACGCCTGGTTGCACTTATAAAGAATTTCTTGCTTGCAAACCCGCTGAATTTGCAGGTAACGAAGGGGCAACTGCAACACTGCGTTGGTTAGAGAAAACCGAAGCAGTAATTGCAATAAGCAAATGTGCCACAGAGGATCAAGTGATGTATGCATCAAATCTGTTCAAAGAAGGAGCACTCGAATGGTGGAACACGGTCCTCCAGGCAAAAGGAAGAAGCATAGCCTACGCCATAGGTTGGGAAGAATTTAAGAGTTTGGTAGAAAGAAAATTCTGTCCCGAATACGAGAAGGAACAAATGGCAAACAAGTTCCTAAGTCATCGTATGCTAGGAGTAGATTGTCGGGGATATACTTCGACATTCTTTGAATACGCAAGGGTAGTGCCATCACTGGCTTCGCCAGAACTAGTACTTATCTCTCGTTACATCTGGGGGTTAATTAGTGAAATCCGAAACATCGTTAAAGCTGCGAGACCTCGTACTATTGACGATACTGTAGAATTAGCTAATACCCTAACAGATGAATTGGTACGCACAAGAGAGGAAGATCGCAAGAAGGAATTAGCTCACAAGATTACCCAAGGATTTCGTGTGGGTAATGCCAAGAAGAAAGGAACCGGACAATCCTCATCATCTCCTTTCTGCAAAATTTGCAAAAAGAAGCATTATGGACAATGCAACATGGTTTGCAATTTTTGCAAAATGAAAGGACATCGGGAAGAAGACTGCTGGAAGAAAACAAAAGTTTGTTATAATTGCAGAGAGAGGGGACACTTTCAATCTGAATGTCCTAAGTTAGCTAAACCTGTAGTTAACCAAACCAAACCAGCTGAAGGAGCAACCAAGAGAAATGCGCGAGCATTCCAGCTGACCACTCAAGAGGCCGAACTCATTCCAGATGTGATAGCTGGTACGTTCTTAGTTCACAACGTATTTGCAAAAGTATTATTTGACTCTGGTGCGAACCAAAGTTTTATAAATACTTTATTTTGCCAAGATCTTAAGTTACCTTTAACCACTCTTAGGCAAATTTTCACAGTAGAAACCGCAGAAGGAAATTCTGTGAAAATAGATAAAATCTGGCAAGAATGAAAAATAGAACTATTAGGCCATAAGTTTTCTGCAAATTTGTTACCAATGAATTTAGCAGGATTCGATGTAGTATTAGGAATGGATTGGTTGATAGCCAACCATGCACGAATCCTATGTGACAAAAATGCTGTAGAAATTCAAACACCTTCAGGAGAAATAATTTTAATTACCGGAGATAGACCTCGAAAGCCACTAAAATTCATCTCAGTAATGAAATTGGCTAGTTATTCAAGAAAACAGGAAATGGTGTATATGATTTCAGTAACCATTAACACTAAGGATAAGGAACTTCAGGATATTCCGGTAGTGTCAGAATACCCAGACGTTTTTCCAGAAGAATTACCTGGATTACCACCTGATAGGGAAGTAGAGTTTAGAATTCATTTAATTCCAGGTACTGCACCAATAGCTAAAGCACCATATAGATTAGCACCTACCGAAATGCTAGAATTGAAAAAGCAATTAGATGAATTACTAGGCAAAGGATTCATACAACCGAGTTCATCCCCTTGGGGTGCACCGGTACTGTTTGTGAAAAAGAAAGATGGATCGATGAGAATGTGTATCGATTATAGAGAGTTGAATAAGGTTACAATTAAGAATCGATACCCACTACCTAGGATTGACGATCTTTTTGACCAATTGCAAGGGGCTAGGTATTTCTCTAAGATAGATTTAAGATCCGGATACCATCAGTTGAAAGTACAAGAAGAAGACATACCTAAAACTGCTTTCAGAACTAGGTATGGTCATTATGAGTTTACAGTCATGCCCTTTGGATTAACGAATGCCCCAGCAGCATTCATGGACATGATGAATCGAATCTGTAAACCATACTTGGATAAATTTGTGATCGTTTTTATCGACGATATACTTATTTACTCCAAAAGCCAAAAAGAACATTGTGAGCATTTACACGTTCTCTTAACTTTGTTAAGAAACGAAAGGCTTTATGCCAAATTCTCGAAATGTGAATTTTGGCTACAAGAAGTACAATTCTTAGGTCATGTGGTAAATCACGAAGGTATCCATGTAGATCCTGCTAAGATAGAAGCAATTACGAAGTGGAAAGTTCCACAAACAGCAATGGAGATAAGAAGTTTTCTAGGCTTAGCTGGATACTATAGACGATTTATCAAAGATTTTTCTAAGATAGCCGTACCATTAACTAAGTTAACCTGTAAAGCTGCTAAGTTTGAATGGGGACCTAGACAAGAAGAAGCCTTTAAGATTTTAAAGCATAGGTTGACGAATGCACCAATCTTAGCTTTACCCGAGGGAACAGAAGATTTTGAGGTATACTGTGATGCTTCAAAATTAGGATACGGATGTGTGTTAATGCAACGTAAGAAGGTGATTGCGTATGCTTCTAGACAATTGAAAAAGCACGAAGAAAATTATACGACTCATGATTTAGAATTAGGAGCCATAATCTTTGCCCTTAAGATATGGAGACATTATCTGTATGGAAGTAAGTTTACTGTCTATACCGATCATAAAAGTTTAAGATATATATTTGGGCAAAAAGAATTAAACATGAGGCAAAGAAGATGGATGGAGATGCTAAGCGATTACGACTGTGATATTCAATATCACGAAGGAAAGGCAAATGTAGTTGCAGATGCCTTAAGTCGTAAGTATCATGAGAAACAGAAACGAGTCCGTGCTCTGAGGTTAAATCTACAAGTAGATTTAATGGCACAAATCAAAGAAGTTCAGAAAACAGCAATCCAAGATGATGCTGAAGGAATGAAAGGTTACTTAAAAGAATTAGAACAAGGAAATGATGGAATATGGAAATTCCATAAGAAACGAATTTGGGTACCTAAGCAAGGAGAGTTAAGAAATAAGATTTTAGAAGAAGCTCATAAATCTAGGTATACTATGCACCCAGGAAACAATAAGATGTACCAAGATTTAAGAAATAATTTCTGGTGGATAGGAATGAAAAAGGATATAGCCGAATACGTATCCAAATGCTTAACTTGTTCACAAGTTAAAGCTGAACACCAGAAACCTTCAGGATTACTACAACAGTTAGAAATGCCTGTATGGAAATGGGAACTCATAACAATGGATTTTGTTACAAAGTTACCCAAAACCAAAAGAGGCAATGATGCGATTTGGGTAATCGTAGACCGATTAACCAAGTCAGCTCATTTCCTACCAATGAAAGAAACCTTTAGTATGGAAAGGTTAGCACAACTCTACGTGGACGAAGTAGTATCCCTACATGGAGTCCCGCTCTCCATTGTACCGGATAGAGATAGTCGTTTTACATCTCATTTCTGGAAAAGTTTTCAGAAAGCAATGGGAACTCGACTAAATCTAAGTACTGCTTATCATCCACAAACAGACGGACAGAGTGAAAGGACAATACAAACGCTAGAAGACATGCTCCGAGCATATGTAATTGACTTTGGTGGTAATTGGGATAGCCATTTGCCATTAATTGAATTCTCCTATAACAATAGTTATCATTCAAGCATCGAAGCTGCACCATTTGAAGCATTGTACGGACGTAAGTGCAGAACCCCAGTATGTTGGGCAGAAATCGGAGAAAGTCAATTATCAGGTCCTGAAATTGTACAAGAAACTACTGACAAGATAACTCAGATCAAGGAAAGATTAAAAACGGCTCGAGATCGTCAGAAGAGCTATGCAGACAATCGTCGCAAGCCACTCGAATTCCAAATAGGAGATAAGGTACTTTTAAAAGTTTCTCCTTGGAAAGGAGTAGTACGATTCGGAAAGAAAGGAAAGCTAAGTCCAAGGTACGTTGGACCATTCCCAGTGATTCAACGAATCGGACCAGCTGCTTATCGTTTGCAACTACCAGAAGAATTGGCTGGAGTACATGATGTATTTCATGTATCCAATCTCAAGAAATGTTTAGCAGATGAATCCCTGGTAGTACCTCTTCAAGATGTAGAGGTGAACGAAAAGTTGAAGTTTATAGAGAAACCACTACAGATCGAGGACAGAAAAGTCAAGTTTCTCAAGCACAAACGACTAGTACTGGTCAAAGTCAAATGGAATTCAAGGAGAGGACCAGAATACACTTGGGAACTGGAATCGGAAATGAAGCGAAAGTACCCTCATCTATTCCAGTAAATCTCGAGGACGAGATTTTTCTTAAAGGTGGGGAGGATGTAACAACTGTCACGAAAATCCATAATTAGGATGGTAATTAGGTAATAAGGAAACCCTAATTAAGAAACCCAAGTGATTCCGCATAAACCCTAAAATTTTCATAACAATCGGAATCAGGATCAGGGCCCCTAAAACTCAGGGGGGGTTAAACCTTAGCAATGTTTATCTTCTAAATTGCTGTAGAAACGAAATTGATTCGTTTAACTTACTCACCAAGGCTAATAGGGACACGAAACAACCTAGGCTACGAAATAGACCCGTCGCGCCACGCGACGGGTACACAGGTCTTCTTCGCGTGGCGCGAGGGAGGCCAAATTCCAGCTATAAATAGAAGGCAGTGGGACTTAGTTCTGTGCTTTACTTTGACGTTCAATTTCGAATTGAGCTCTGAGTTATAACGAATATCGTTCACACAAAACACACACCGACCACGGAGTGCTGCCGCTATCAGGGTAATAACTCGATCGCTATTACGATTCAACGTCCGATCGATTATAACTATCCAACGATAGTCCGGGTGCTGCTCAATTGAGCTTGTACTTTGATTATTCGTCGTGATTTCGACTTGAATATTAGAGTGCTGTTCGAATTCGGACTATGCTCTGTTATTCGTTGTGAATCCGATTGAATTATCGAGTATTGCACTGATTAATCGTTGTGAAAGTTTAATCTCGTGAATTGACGTAACTGCTGTATTAGTTACTAACCTGTGTGTGTGCATTGTGTTAAATTAGGTTTAAGCAAGGCTAATCAGTAGGCTTATATCTATTGCTCATTAATCTGCAATGTGAGTCATTCTTCTTTTTAAATTGTTTTCTCACCGTTTGTGAGTAAGTATTACAATACCTCAAATTATTTTCAAGGTTATAGTTACAGGGATTAAGTCTTTGTAATCACCAAATTACAGCTGGTATGTGGGGTATTGTGCACAGTACTGTTATTATCACTCTATGTGAGTGAATATTACTCTATGTGAGTTATTTCTACTCTGTGTGAGTACACCGTCACTATTTGGGCAACGGGACCCAATAGTGGTATGACCACAGTCACAGAAATGAATCGAGTGACAAATACCCATTCTTGATAATTGGTTGATAGAAACATTGTAATCGCTCTTAATACTGTAAATTATAACTAACGGGTCATTTTAGAAAACAGAATGATTCACTCAGTATTTCCCGCTGACAAAACCTTTTTCAAACATGTTTCAGGTGATCTGTGTGATCCAGAAAAAGTGCAGTAAAGCACTATCAAGCTCAGGGAAGTGGCTCAGTATAAATAAATGAATAAAACATGTTTTGAGAAATAAAGATTTCTGTGTGAAATCAACGTACTGTAAATTATGGGATTTATCCCTTAAACTTTGTGTAATATATTAAACGAGCATATTTCACGGATAAAAGATCCTGTTATAAAAAGACTTCCGCTGCCGTAATAATTAAATACCACGGGAACTGTCTCGCGGTCCCCCGACTCCGTCCAGGGTGGGTCGGGGAGCCGTGACATGTTTGATGCGACATAATAAGACTTGTTATCACTAACAATTATTATTTTTCTTTTCTTTGACTGCACTTGTATTATGTCTTAAACAAAGTCAATATAGACATAAATAACATTCATCTCTATTGAAAAAATCTGAAAAAAAAATCCGTACACATGTGCACTTTTCTGCTAAATATTATACACATAAACAACATTCATCTCTATAGAACACAGCAGTACACGTGTGTACGACGGAGCTAAATATTATACACAATAAAAAAGAGGACTGAAAACTCTAATTCAACGAAAAAATGAGTAACTATAATTCTAATATTGCTGAAACGACCAAAAACAACGAAAATCTTACATGTTCGTTTAAATCTATGGAAATCAACAGTCATACGAATACACTACCTGGACAATCCATTGTTGTAACGTAGACATTATCGCCTATGTTTGTAAACAAGTGTACTTGTATATTTACATAACAAGTACTCATGTGCACTTACTTTACTACGTTATAACTCTGCTCATTTTTTATTGTAAAAACGCTTAATTAGATTTAGTACACATAACCCATAATATGTACACTAACAACCTGTCAAGTAGTCTAACATACAAAAAAACCAAACATATACAAAATAATCAAAATACCAAACCTGTCAAGTTTCACTTTTTCAAAAAATATCAAAATACCAAACCGTCAAATGATTCTAGTTTGCCAATCACCACATGTTTATTAATCAAATACATACGAAAAACTCAAACCATCGCTTGGTCATGTTCAGTTGCTTCAGCCAATACGCGATTACGGTGCTTGTTTACCTTTGAAGTTACTAGCTTTATTGCGTACTTCTTCCTCAAACGTGTCAAGCACGCCTTCTTGGCCACATGCCCAAGTGGGAAGCCACTATCCCACTTAACGGCTGTTACCCCAAACCACGTTTCCCATTCCATAAGATATCCTTAGCCTGAACGCACAAATAACAACCAATGTATATTTGAATAATCGGCCACGCACAATTTAACATAGTATTCACAATTATAATACACAGTTTAACTTACCAAACAATTTGTATGGCCGAACAGTCGCGGCTTTGTTCCTTTTACTTTATCAGCATGCCTGAATATATTTCATCCGCTTGTTTGCTCATTTTCCTCATAGTTTAGCATTGATACAAAGCTATTTATCACTCCATCGTTAATCCACTTGCTTGGTTGTAAATCCATCATTTGAAAATGGTACAACCCAACGCCACTCTCAGTTTCAAACACCAATTTCCTGCAAAAATGTCATAATAAATTAATAATGTTTTCAATTAACCGAATGTCGTCCAATTACACTAGCATACGAGTACACCTGTGTACCAATCAGACACAAAGGACAACTAGCCTTGTGTGTCCAAAAAAAAAACTATCGCATTTTTTTAACCAAAAAAAAAATTCCGACTACACATATGCGGTTCTCGAACCCAGACCCATCAGTAAATATGTGTACATCGCATACTATGGTCATTTTTCAAATTCGAACACATGCTCATGTTCACAAAAAGTAGGACATATGTCGAGTACACATGTGTATTGTCTTGTTGTAGTGATTTGAACACAACAGTACACATGTGCAACTATATGGGTATACACATGTGTACACCGTGTAAACAGACCTATTATTAAAATAAAGCACTCAAACTAAAACGTGTACTGCACATAACATTTGTAGTACTACATGTGTGTGTTTCGGGGAATAGAGCACGTACACACGTGTAAATATATAATTAGTCTTGTTATCGAATATCAATCATTTTTCGGAAAAGAATATGATCCTTACGCATTTGTGTTGGCAACTTCGTTCAGTTCCGTTTCAAGCCCAACTTTTTTCCCTGTCTTTTTCTTTGGGCGACCAGTACACATGTGTACTTAAACCACATAATCATATATAACTTAACATACTGACGCCCTAACATATTAAAATCATGGCAAAACCCTTCATTGTGTTTAACCAAACTTTTTATTCTACAAAATTAACAAACAAAACAAATCTAAAACTATTTTAACACTACATACATTGGTGTACATCACTAATTAACAAAATTATCAATAGAATTGCCAAAACCGTACACAGGTGTACTATGAATCTGAATCGATTGAAGAACATACTTACAATTCAATAAAAAACAGAACAACATCACAACATTCAAGCACTAAACAACGATTAACAACTTTAACGTAATCATACTCTGATTCGATGACTCCTACTTAAAATCATACCATTGTAACTGTAACACCTCGAATTTTTGCGTCCAATAATGTGTTAACACGTGTCATTTGTTTACACGTGGCATTAATATTGAATAAAGGATTAATTTTGACAAACCTTGAAAGTATATAAATTCGAGGGTTATAAATGTCAACAAGGATAAATATACTGAATAGTAACCCTAAATAAATGCTTGAACCTTCAAACGAATGTATCATAGATCGTACGAAAGCGAAACACGAAAGAGAGTGAGAGATTACAAGCTACAGGGGTTAACTGTGTCAACATGTTTAATTATACCTCTGAGTGACCCTTTAACGTTCCCAAGGCTTTGTAACGGTATTATACACTCACCAAAATATAATATATAAATTTCGCGAAGTTTCGTTATGAAACGAGAAAGTTACGATCGAATTCGTAGGAGAAGGGTTAAAAGCGTCAATAATGAAAGTTAAGGCTTTCTGAATAATTAATAAACTAATCGGGGACTTAACAACGCGGGTAAATAACACGAGGTCCTTAGTCGTAATTAACCGAGGGCCAAACCGCAAAGTTACCCCTTCAAACCCGAAAGGTCAGGCAAATCATTACGAAAGATTTTGTTATTAATTACCAGATTCTGATAATCATTTCAAAAGATTTAAAATTTCTGGAAACCAGGCCTCTCGCGACCCGCGTGATGGTTATGGTTAAGTTGAGGCGGGCCGCGAGCCTTCTCTTTTACACGCCTGATATTCAAATCTTAGGCGACCCGCATTAAAATGGCATGGAACTCCCATGCGGGCCGCGTGGGACGCCCAGATGCAGAAAGTTGTAACATCTTGCCTTTTGAGCATTATGAACGACCAAGAACCAATAAATGAGGCATGGGTGCCCCCTACTCGACCCATAATCCTCCAAGACACCTGCCATTCATCCAAGGGCACTTGTAGACCCTTGTGTGATGATCTTGGACCATGACATTGGCTATAAATAGCAAGGTTATGTCCATAAGTTCATCACAACTCAAAACACTTCTATCTGATCATTTCAAGAGCATCCAAGTCTTCTTCTTTGCTCTACAGACAAGTCTCAAGCTTCTGTAAGTGATCTAACCCTTTGTGGTTTCACATTTCCTTAGTAAATAGCTAAAAACCAAACCGTCGTAACTACGGTTTGACTTTACAATAAATCAGTGATGGTTCAGTCTTACGACAAATCAAAAATGGTTTTGAGTTGGTATTTATGTGGGTAATAAACCTCTAAAAGGGTTCCCCCTGATCACCACTCTAACTATGTCAAATATCGAGTCAAACGCGCACTTAAAAAGTCAACAGAAAGCTATTTTAGCGATTTATGCATAATCTGTAATGTACATACTAAGAAACCTGTTTTGACACTCATAAAATATGATATTAAGTATATAAACTTGTTTGCGCTCGTTTGAATCGATCATTTGCTATATTGAACCGGTTCGGAGCCGAATGTCGCAAAAGTTTGACTTTTGCATTGACTTCAGTTCTGACCCGTTTTAGTGAGGTATAGACATACCTTAGGACTCTCTTAGGACCAGGTTACATGATGGTATAAACCTCTGTGATCGGTTCATGAGTTATCCGAGTCTTTTACGCATTTCCGTTAATCGCCTAAAAAGTTGACCGTAACGCCATTTTGAAAATAAAACGAGTATTTCGGACACGTGAACGGACCAGAACCTTGCTTATTAAATTATAAGCATGTCCTTAAAGTTTCACGTCAATCCGAGGTCTAGAATGAGAGTTATGCTAAATAGCGCAATTAAAGTAAACTTTTGTAATAAAAGGCGCAATTAGCATAACACCCATCTAAACCAAGATTTCGTCGCCAAAACTTTTACCCACTGTATTAAAATAATATTTTGGGAATTTTAAAGATTTTTAAAAATTTTTACCTCGCTCATAACCTGCGGTTATGGCTACGGTTCGGTAAATACCGAATATGCCCTTTTCGGCCAAAACATGAGTTCTACAAGGTCTTTTGACCCGATTCCAGTTGCTACTGATTTTAAATAATAAATAAAGTATTTTAAGCTTTATAAGCTGTTCGGGAAACTCAGATTTCCAGTAGAACTCGAAAAGCTCTTTTAAAAGTCTTTAAAATGACCAAAAAGCCCCTACGGGGCATAATATTAACTTAAACTCGTTACGGGCATCACGGAAGGTATCCTATTGATACCACAACCTCTTTAAGGCATATTGACTTAGGAAGTAAGCGTACGACTCTCATGGTTAACCGTTTCGCCTATTGCGCGCACGGTTCGGCTTATGAAACTAGTTTTCATAAATTAGCCAATACGGGTCAAATTATATTATTTGGACCCCAAAATCCAGAGTGTGAACCATAAACCCATATAAAACAAGTCTCTGAACTTGTTGGGTCAGAATCGCACTCCATTCTCGGTTTTCGCCTTTTCACGCGATTAAACCATATTCACATATCGGAACCAACCGGTCTAGGCTACGGCCATTATAACGACTCGTTAGGATTCTAAGAGGTTAATTAAAACCTTCGTTCCAGATTAGGAGCCCCAGTAAAAGCTATCGGTGATTTAATCCAAATTAAGGAAATATACTTGCAAAAGTAAATACTTTAACTTATTTCCCCTATATGGGCTTGGGTTACGGTATATTAATACCGCTTGATTGAGCATTATATTTTTCCATCACTTAGGTGGTTAATTAATAATATGATCGGCTCATTTAAACAGTTTTGTTTCTTAAAAGCCTTTGGGGGGTTTAATGACCGTTGTCCCGGATATCCTTGGCATCATTTTACGAAATGGCCACGACCATCGACATCCCGGTGTAGGCGTACACCCGGTATATATTGTCGACATTAAATTAAAAGACGTAGCCGTTGGTTTTTATACTACGGTTTTACGCAATGTGGTGTGTCTATAAATCTTTAACCCGGCACGACCCGGGCTACTGAACGCATAAAAGAACATGTAAAACGTTCACAAGATTTTAATAATTTTCCCAAGTTATAAAAGAGTTTGTGCCTTGTGCATTCAAATCAATTTTAAATAAACATTTTCAAATGTGTCAGTTGAATGTATTTACCAGTGTAAACTGACGTATTTTCCCCAAAAAGATTAAGTGCAGGTACTATACGAAATGGGCTGGTATAGGTGTCCTAAGCATCGTACATAGTCTCGCAAACTCGATGCTGCATCTGAATGAACAATATTTATGATTTTTGATCCGCTGTGGATATATTCAACTTCTGTAATACATTTGATATTACAACCAGAGGTTGAAGTTTAAATATTTATCTTAAGCTTCCGCTGTGCATTTATATAATTGTGTGGTTTGACTATATTGTTGCCAACATCGTCACGGTAATCCCCCACCGGGCCCACCGGTGAGATACGTGGAAATCGGGGTGTGACAGGTTGGTATCAGAGCCAACATTGAGTGAATTAAACACTATCCTATTGTGTTTAATCTCAATGACACAATTGCACATACTTGAGTCTAGACAAGAACTTAGGACAAATTCGAATTGTTATTCCAATTTTGTCTTTTCTTTTATTATTGGAATTTAAAGATTTATAAAGCAGGAAAATGCCACCTGTTATATTCCGAGGAAGAGGAAGGGGAAGAAGAGGCAGAGGAGAAGTCGTGACACATCACGATAACGAAGCTGGACCATCTGGTACAAGACATCCTTCGATGACACGGAGCGAAGAGCCACAACGACGAAGAGATCTCTACGAACCCGCGAGGCATTCCACCTCGCACAGCTCGACGCCATCCTACCGGCACTCCTTTGGGCCAAACTCAGAGAATGATCCCAACAACCCACAACCTTCCTTCATACCTCTACAACGTTCGGTATCGCACCGAAATTACGACGACCCTACTCCCTACTACATAGGTCAGTTTAATCCAGCTGACTACATACAGGAACCTTCAGGTTTTGTTCCACTAGGGCCACAAGATCATTTCTCCGAGGACCATATGGATGAAGATACTGATCCAACTGAACCTGCGCGTGGTACGCCCACGCATCCGATAGAAGTCTCTGATGGGTCATCCTTCCATGGCACACCCTATCAGGGACCAGACAGTTTCCAAGCGTTGTTTGACCGACACGAGTGGTACTACACGCCACCTCAACAGACATCACAACAACCGCGACATCCACAGGATCCCTCTGAGGATTCACGCTTTGTGGCAGTTACGCCACCACCTCCGCCACCGGCGCAACCAGTAATACCTGATCCGCCAAGGCGTAGGAGGACAAATGCTCGTATGTCTACACGAGGAGGAGGGGGTATCCACTTCAGCACTCCTCGACATTCTAGTAGTAGCCACTATCCGCCACTACAAGAAGAAGGACCTTCAAGTCCCATACAGGAGGCGAACTCCGCACCAGCTGCACAAAATTCGCCACCATTTGGATATGACCAACCCATACCTGCTTACACGGGTCCAACGGCTTACAACCCATTCGAACCGTCACAAGCACAATACAACTACGGCTATGAGCGCGACCCATATGTGGTGTCGGCAAGATATAATGCGCGCTACCCTGACGGAGCACATGGAAACATGGGACCACCGGACTACTCAGCTCATGGGTATCCAATACCTCCCAGACCTCCAGTTCCGCATCAAGCGCCACAACCACGTTTCTCTCCTCCTGAACAGGAAGAAATACTCCATCGACTAGATCGTGTGGAGAGAGAGTTCGAGGAAGAGAAGAAAAGCCACCGAGGATTTCTCAAAGGCTTGGCGAACCTACTAAAGGGCAAAAAGAAGAAACGTGACCACTAGCCCTTAATAGTTGTACTAATGTAATTTCTACTTTGAAATAAGTCCCTGCGTGGACACTTATCGTATTTCAGTCCCTACGCGGACTTATCTTTTAGTCCTTGCATGGACACCTATCTTGTATTGTCCCTGCGTGGACTTGTCACTTATTTTATACCTCTAAGGAGGTATGTACTATTTGAAAGACCCGTTTAGGGCAATATGTAATTGTATTTGAGATTATGGAATGTATGTTATGAGTTTTGTTTTAATATGTATAAAATAAATCAAAACCATTACTTTTATATTGGTCTGCCTAGATAAAGAATCTTAAAAGGTGAAACCTAGCTTGGTGTCTTTTAAGATCCAGTCAAGATGGTACGACCTAATTGAAAAGATTCTGATTCCCTGTTAACCTCTGTACGCATGTTAACAATCATGGCAGATGTGATTCGTTAAAATCACGCACGTCATTCTTATACAATAATCCTTTAAGGATTTCAAAACCCAACTAAATGATTTATAAATCGTGGGTTAAATCACCAATGAAGGTGATCAATCTTATTAAAACATCCATTAGTGATGTAGTGCCTACGGGCCAGTATTATAAAAACATCCATTAGTGATGTAGTGCCTACGGGCCAACCTTATTAAAACATCCATTAGAGATATAGTGCCTACGGGCCAACCATATTAAAACATCCATTAGAGATGTAGTGCCTACGGGCCAACCATATTAAAACATCCATTAGAGGTGTAGTGCCTATGGGCCGTAATAATTGTCTTATAACGACAAAAGGCAGTGGTGGTCTATGACTCCCTGTCAGAGAGAGATAAAAGAACTACGGTTCAAATCTCTATGCCTTTGATTCTCAGAAATCTCGGCTAAAATCATAAAACATCCTCGTGATTAGGCTTTATGCTGCCAATACTATTTATATAGCTGAAATAGGATATATTCAAATCCTAATATGTAATGAAATAATAAGTTAACCAAATATGGTCTGTGTACCATGGTTGACAAATTGTCATAAAAGACAATTATATAATAATCTCCTGAATAAAATTTTGTTATCTTCTGTAACAGATTCAAGTTACAATGGCGGATCCCAACGGAGAGAATAGCCATACTAATGAAGATGACTACGACAATACGCCAGTGCATTTGACAGGCGCACAACTGAAGGCTCTGATTGACAATGCTGTTCAGGCAGCTCTTGATCGTCAATATACTGAGTCCCAAGGCAGAACCGTGTCAAAACCACCCTCTAAACCAAAGACACACTCCAAACCACCCTCTCAACCCAAGAAAGATGACGACAAACACTCGTCCACTGAGAACAGCGTTCATCGCGATAGAGAATATGCTGATGCATCAAATGCTAAGGGTTGCACCTACAAATACTTTGTATCTTGTAAGCCCCGGGAATTTACAGGGGAGAAAGGTGTTGTGGATTGTATCACCTGGCTAGATGAGATGGACACTATTGTGGACATCAGCGGGTGTGCAGAGAGGGATGTGGTGAAGTATGTGTCCCAGTCATTTAAGGGCGAGGCCCTGGCATGGTGGAGGGCGTTGGTGCAGGCATCTGGTAAGTCTGCTTTGTACAAGATGACATGGGAGGAATTTATTGCTCTCATTAAGGAAAACTACTGCCCTCAGCATGAGGTTGAGAAGATCGAGGCTGACTTTGTGTCACTGGTGATGACGAACCTGGACTGCCAGGCATATTTGACGAGCTTCAATACGATGTCTCGCCTGGTCCCATACCTTGTGACACCAGAACCCAGAAGAATCGCCCGTTTCATTGGGGGATTAGAGCCTGCAATAAAGGCTAGCGTAAAGGCCTCTCGGCCGACGACCTTCAGGTCAGTTACTGACCTCTCCTTGTCTCTAACTTTAGATGCTGTCCGTCTGAGGACCCTAAGGAGCAAGGAGGCTGAGAAGAGGAAACGTGAGGATGATACCTCACGAAAATCTGGAAAGAAGCACCGTGGAAATGGTGACGGCAAGAGAGGGGCTGAGACAAAGAAAGATGGGCAAGCTGGTGAAAGGCCCAACTGCAAAATCTGCAAGAAACCCCACTCTGGGAAATGTAGATTTGCATCGAACTCACAGTCGCAATCAAAGACTCCTTCCTGTGGACTATGCAAGTCCAAGGATCATAAGACTGTGGAGTGCAAAAAGATCAAGGATGCAACCTGCTATGGTTGTAACGAAAAGGGGCACATCAAGAGTAACTGCCCTAAGTATGCCAAGAAGGCGGAAGAGACAAAGAAGTCAAATGCGAGAGTTTTTCGCATGGATGCAAAGGAAGCGGTCCAGAACGACAACGTGCTTACAGGTACTTTTCTCGTAAATAATATATTTGCAAGAGTACTATTCGATTCTGGCGCTGATAAATCCTTTGTAGACCAGAAATTTTGCCAACTACTAAATATGCCTATCAAAACCCTTGATGTGAAATACGAAGTAGAGTTAGCAGACGGCACGATAGAAACCGTCTCAACTGTTTTAGAAGGATGTGAAATGTCCATTAGGAACCATTCTTTTCCTTTATCTCTACTTCCCTTCAAATTAGCGGGTTTTGACATTGTGCTAGGCATGGACTGGTTATCCCATAACCAGGCCCAAATCATTTGCGGCAAGAGGCAGATAGTTTTAAAGACTCCGAGTGGTGAATCTCTTACCATTCGAGGAGATACGCAGTACGGGTTGCCCGAGGACGTATCTATGCTCAAAGCTTCTAGGTGTTTGAACAGAGGCTGCGTAATTTACATGGCTCAGGTGATAATTGAAGAACCAAAGCCGAAGATCGAGGATCTTCCTGTCATTTCTGAATACCCCGAGGTTTTTCCTGAAGAACTACCTGGTTTGCCACCAGATAGACAAGTGGAGTTTAGAATAGACATCATTCCTGGAGCAGCTCCGATAGCAAGAGCACCCTACAGGCTAGCTCCAACGGAAATGAAAGAACTAAGGACCCAGTTGGATGAACTGCTGGCGAAAGGTTTTATCAGACCTAGTTCATCTCCCTGGGGAGCACCGGTCCTATTTGTAAAGAAGAAGGACGGATCGATGCGCTTATGCATCGACTATCGTGAACTGAACAAGGTTACCATAAAGAACAGATATCCTTTGCCAAGGATCGACGATCTGTTCGATCAACTGCAAGGAACGAGCTACTTTTCGAAGATCGACTTAAGGTCGGGCTATCATCAGCTAAGGGTCAGAGATGAAGATGTACATAAGACAGCATTTAGGACTCGCTATGGTCATTACGAGTTCCTGGTGATGCCTTTTGGGCTCACAAATGCACCGGCTGCATTCATGGATCTCATGAATCGCGTCTGCAAGCCGTATTTGGACAAATTTGTCATAGTCTTCATCGACGATATCCTTATATATTCCAAGAACCAAGCTGACCACGAGAAGCACCTCCGTTTTATTCTCGAATTATTACAACGGTGAGAAACTCTACCCAAATTCCTCGAAATGTGAATTCTGGCTAAGATAGGTTCAGTTTCCTAGTCACGTTGTTAAGTGAGCGTGTATCCCAGAGTGGATCCCACTAAGGTAGAGGCAAGTCATGACTGGCAAGAGCCAAAGACACCTACCGAAATTCGTAGTTTCCTGGGATTGGCAGGTTACTACAGGAGATTTATTGAGGATTTTTCAAGGATTGCTTGCGCCCTTGACCTCCTTGACCAGAAGAAAGAAAAGTACATTTGGGGCCCAAAAGCAGCAAAGAGTCCTTCGAAATACTGAAGCAAAAAGCAAAGCAACGCACCTGTGCTACATTAACCAGAAGGTAACAATGAATTCGAGTTTACTGCGATCACCACACACGGGCAATGGGGTTGCTTATGCAGAAGGCAAAGGTGATTGCCTATGCTTCAAGCAATTAAAGTGCACGAAAAAGAATTACACCACCCATGATTGGAGTTGGGTGCCGTTGTATTTGCACTGAAATTGTGGAGGCACTACCTTTATGGTATTAAATTTGTGATTTATTCTGATCACAAAAGCCTCCAGCACCTGTTCAACCAAAAGGAGTTGAACATGAGGCAGCGCCGTTGGATGGAAACCTTGAATGACTATGATTGCGAGATCAGGTACCATCCCGGCAAAGCGAATGTGGTCGCTGATGCTTAAGCAGGAAGGAAAGGGTAAAACCTATTCGAATCAATGCCAAGAGCATTGAAGTCAAGAACAATTTGATTGAGAGGATATTAGCTGCACAGCGAGAGGCTGTGTTGGAAGCTAATTATCCTAATGAAAAGCTGGGAGTAACTGAGGAGCAGTTGACTCTTAGCAAGGATGGAATCCTTAGATTGAACGGACGTATATGGGTTCCAATTTATGGAGGACTACGAGAATGTTATCCTCCAGGAAGCCCATAGTTTCTAAATACTCAGTCCATCCTGGTGCAGACAAAATGTACCAAGACTTAAAGGCAAATTATTGGGATAGGCTTGAAAAAGTCTGTAGCCGCCCATGTAGCAAAGTGCTTGACTTGTGCTCAAGTCAAAGCCGAGCACCAAAAGCCGTCTGGCTTGCTACAACAGCCTGAAACTTCCCGAGTGGAAGTGGGAATGCGTAACTATGGACTTCATAACCAAGTTACCCAAAACCAGGAAAGGAAACGATACAATATGGGTCATAGTCGTAGGCTGACTAAATCAGCTCATTTTCTACCCATCAAGGAGACGTATAGCTCCGATATGTTAGCCCAACTTTATGTATGATAAGATTGTAGCCTTACACGGCATATCCTGTGTCTATTATCTCCGACAGGGATACTGATCACATCTCTACTTCTGGAAGAGTTTCCAGCAATCTTTGGGCACGCGTTTAAACTTTAGTACGGCTTACCATCCACAGACGGACGGTCAAAGTGAGCGTACTATCCAAACGCTAGAAGACATGCTTCGTGCATGTGCGATCGATTTAGGGAGATGTACATAAGACAGCATTTAGGACTCGCTATGGTCATTACGAGTTCCTGGTGATGCCTTTTGGGCTACAAATGCCACCGGCTGCATTCATGGATCTCATGAATCGCGTCTGCAAGCCGTATTTGGACAAATTTGTCATAGTCTTCATCGACGATATCCTTATATATTCAAGAACCAAGCTGACCACGAGAAGCACCTCCGTTGTATTCTCGAATTATTACAACGTGAGAAACTCTACGCCAAATTCTCGAAATGTGAATTCTGGCTAAGAGAGGTTCAGTTTCTAGGTCACGTTGTAAGTGAGCGTGGTATCCAAGTGGATCCCACTAAGGTAGAGGCAGTCATGAACTGGCAAGAGCCAAAGACACCTACCGAAATTCGTAGTTTCCTGGGATTGGCAGGTTACTACAGGAGATTTATTGAGGATTTTTCAAGGATTGCTGCGCCCTTGACTTCCTTGACCAAGAAGAAAGAAAAGTACATTTGGGGCCCAAAGCAGCAAGAGTCCTTCGAAATACTGAAGCAAAAGCTAAGCAACGCACCTGTGCTGACATTACCAGAAGGTACAGATGAATTCGTAGTTTACTGCGATGCATCACACACGGGCATGGGGTGTGTGCTTATGCAGAAGGGCAAGGTGATTGCCTATGCTTCAAGGCAATTAAAAGTGCACGAAAAGAATTACACCACCCATGATTTGGAGTTGGGTGCCGTTGTATTTGCACTGAAATTGTGGAGGCACTACCTTTATGGTATTAAATTTGTGATTTATTCTGATCACAAAAGCCTCCAGCACCTGTTCAACCAAAAGGAGTTGAACATGAGGCAGCGCCGTTGGATGGAAACCTTGAATGACTATGATTGCGAGATCAGGTACCATCCCGGCAAAGCGAATGTGGTCGCTGATGCCTTAAGCAGGAAGGAAAGGGTAAAACCTATTCGAATCAATGCCAAGAGCATTGAAGTCAAGAACAATTTGATTGAGAGGATATTAGCTGCACAGCGAGAGGCTGTGTTGGAAGCTAATTATCCTAATGAAAAGCTGGGAGTAACTGAGGAGCAGTTGACTCTTAGCAAGGATGGAATCCTTAGATTGAACGGACGTATATGGGTTCCAATTTATGGAGGACTACGAGATGTTATCCTCCAGGAAGCCCATAGTTCTAAATACTCAGTCCATCCTGGTGCAGACAAAATGTACCAAGACTTAAAGGCAAATTATTGGTGGATAGGCTTGAAAACGTCTGTAGCCGCCCATGTAGCAAAGTGCTTGACTTGTGCTCAAGTCAAAGCCGAGCACCAAAAGCCGTCTGGCTTGCTACAACAGCCTGAACTTCCCGAGTGGAAGTGGGAATGCGTAACTATGGACTTCATAACCAAGTTACCCAAAACCAGGAAAGGAAACGATACAACATGGGTCATAGTCGATAGGCTGACTAAATCAGCTCATTTTCTACCCATCAAGGAGACGTATAGCTCCGATATGTTAGCCCAACTTTATGTAGATAAGATTGTAGCCTTACACGGCATACCTGTGTCTATTATCTCCGACAGGGATACTAGATACACATCTCACTTCTGGAAGAGTTTCCAGCAATCTTTGGGCACGCGTTTAAACTTTAGTACGGCTTACCATCCACAGACGGACGGTCAAAGTGAGCGTACTATCCAAACGCTAGAAGACATGCTTCGTGCATGTGCGATCGATTTAGGCGGTAACTGGGATAAGAATTTACCCCTGATCGAATTCTCCTACAATAATAGCTACCACACCAGCATAAAGGTTGCGCCTTTCGAGGCATTATACGGTAGGAAATGTAGATCGCCTGTTTGTTGGGCGGAAGTAGGAGAGGTCCAATTATCAGGACCAGAGATAGTTTTCCAGACGACGGACAAGATTGTCCAGATCCGGGAACGTCTCAAGGCTGCCCGCGATAGGCAGAAGAGCTACGCTGATCCAAAGCGTAAGGATTTTCACTTCGAAGTGGGTGAAAAGGTATTACTTAAGGTGTCACCCTGGAAGGGGGTGATGCGTTTCGGCAAGAAGGGCAAGCTGAGTCCGAGATACATAGGACCTTTTGAGGTCATTGAACGTATCGGATCAGTTGCCTATAAGTTGAACTTGCCTGAAGAGCTCCATGGAATTCACAACGTGTTCCACATCTGCAATCTCAAAAAGTGCTTCGCCGATGAATCATTGGTGATTCCACACACAGATGTGCATATAGATGAGAGCTTGAGGTTCATAGAAAAACCTTTGTCGATTGAAGATCGACAGGTGAAGAAACTTCGAAGAAAGCACGTACCGATTGTAAAGGTCAAATGGGATGCTCGTAGAGGTCCCGAATATACGTGGGAAGTCGAAGACACAATGAAAGAAAAGTACCCCTATTTATTTGAGTAAATCTCAGGTCGAGATTTATTTTAAGGGGGTGAGGATGTAACACCTCGAATTTTTGCGTCCAATAATGTGTTAACACGTGTCATTTGTTTACACGTGGCATTAATATTGAATAAAGGATTAATTTTGACAAACCTTGAAAGTATATAAATTCGAGGGTTATAAATGTCAACAAGGGTAAATATACTGAATAGTAACCCTAAATAAATGCTTGAACCTTCAAACGAATGTATCATAGATCGTACGAAAGCGAAACACGAAAGAGAGTGAGAGATTACAAGCTACAGGGGTTAACTGTGTCAACATGTTTAATTATACCTCTGAGTGACCCTTTAACGTTCCCAAGGCTTTGTAACGGTATTATACACTCACCAAAATATAATATATAAATTTCGCGAAGTTTCGTTATGAAACGAGAAAGTTACGATCGAATTCGTAGGAGAAGGGTTAAAAGCGTCAATAATGAAAGTTAAGGCTTTCTGAATAATTAATAAACTAATCGGGGACTTAACAACGCGGGTAAATAACACGAGGTCCTTAGTCGTAATTAACCGAGGGCCAAACCGCAAAGTTACCCCTTCAAACCCGAAAGGTCAGGCAAATCATTACGAAAGATTTTGTTATTAATTACCAGATTCTGATAATCATTTCAAAAGATTTAAAATTTCTGGAAACCAGGCCTCTCGCGACCCGCGTGATGGTTATGGTTAAGTTGAGGCGGGCCGCGAGCCTTCTCTTTTACACGCCTGATATTCAAATCTTAGGCGACCCGCATTAAAATGGCATGGAACTCCCATGCGGGCCGCGTGGGACGCCCAGATGCAGAAAGTTGTAACATCTTGCCTTTTGAGCATTATGAACGACCAAGAACCAATAAATGAGGCATGGGTGCCCCCTACTCGACCCATAATCCTCCAAGACACCTGCCATTCATCCAAGGGCACTTGTAGACCCTTGTGTGATGATCTTGGACCATGACATTGGCTATAAATAGCAAGGTTATGTCCATAAGTTCATCACAACTCAAAACACTTCTATCTGATCATTTCAAGAGCATCCAAGTCTTCTTCTTTGCTCTACAGACAAGTCTCAAGCTTCTGTAAGTGATCTAACCCTTTGTGGTTTCACATTTCCTTAGTAAATAGCTAAAAACCAAACCGTCGTAACTACGGTTTGACTTTACAATAAATCAGTGATGGTTCAGTCTTACGACAAATCAAAAATGGTTTTGAGTTGGTATTTATGTGGGTAATAAACCTCTAAAAGGGTTCCCCCTGATCACCACTCTAACTATGTCAAATATCGAGTCAAACGCGCACTTAAAAAGTCAACAGAAAGCTATTTTAGCGATTTATGCATAATCTGTAATGTACATACTAAGAAACCTGTTTTGACACTCATAAAATATGATATTAAGTATATAAACTTGTTTGCGCTCGTTTGAATCGATCATTTGCTATATTGAACCGGTTCGGAGCCGAATGTCGCAAAAGTTTGACTTTTGCATTGACTTCAGTTCTGACCCGTTTTAGTGAGGTATAGACATACCTTAGGACTCTCTTAGGACCAGGTTACATGATGGTATAAACCTCTGTGATCGGTTCATGAGTTATCCGAGTCTTTTACGCATTTCCGTTAATCGCCTAAAAAGTTGACCGTAACGCCATTTTGAAAATAAAACGAGTATTTCGGACACGTGAACGGACCAGAACCTTGCTTATTAAATTATAAGCATGTCCTTAAAGTTTCACGTCAATCCGAGGTCTAGAATGAGAGTTATGCTAAATAGCGCAATTAAAGTAAACTTTTGTAATAAAAGGCGCAATTAGCATAACACCCATCTAAACCAAGATTTCGTCGCCAAAACTTTTACCCACTGTATTAAAATAATATTTTGGGAATTTTAAAGATTTTTAAAAATTTTTACCTCGCTCATAACCTGCGGTTATGGCTACGGTTCGGTAAATACCGAATATGCCCTTTTCGGCCAAAACATGAGTTCTACAAGGTCTTTTGACCCGATTCCAGTTGCTACTGATTTTAAATAATAAATAAAGTATTTTAAGCTTTATAAGCTGTTCGGGAAACTCAGATTTCCAGTAGAACTCGAAAAGCTCTTTTAAAAGTCTTTAAAATGACCAAAAAGCCCCTACGGGGCATAATATTAACTTAAACTCGTTACGGGCATCACGGAAGGTATCCTATTGATACCACAACCTCTTTAAGGCATATTGACTTAGGAAGTAAGCGTACGACTCTCATGGTTAACCGTTTCGCCTATTGCGCGCACGGTTCGGCTTATGAAACTAGTTTTCATAAATTAGCCAATACGGGTCAAATTATATTATTTGGACCCCAAAATCCAGAGTGTGAACCATAAACCCATATAAAACAAGTCTCTGAACTTGTTGGGTCAGAATCGCACCCCATTCTCGGTTTTCGCCTTTTCACGCGATTAAACCATATTCACATATCGGAACCAACCGGTCTAGGCTACGGCCATTATAACGACTCGTTAGGATTCTAAGAGGTTAATTAAAACCTTCGTTCCAGATTAGGAGCCCCAGTAAAAGCTATCGGTGATTTAATCCAAATTAAGGAAATATACTTGCAAAAGTAAATACTTTAACTTATTTCCCCTATATGGGCTTGGGTTACGGTATATTAATACCGCTTGATTGAGCATTATATTTTTCCATCGCTTAGGTGGTTAATTAATAATATGATCGGCTCATTTAAACAGTTTTGTTTCTTAAAAGCCTTTGGGGGGTTTAATGACCGTTGTCCCGGATATCCTTGGCATCATTTTACGAAATGGCCACGACCATCGACATCCCGGTGTAGGCGTACACCCGGTATATATTGTCGACATTAAATTAAAAGACGTAGCCGTTGGTTTTTATACTACGGTTTTACGCAATGTGGTGTGTCTATAAATCTTTAACCCGACACGACCCGGGCTACTGAACGCATAAAAGAACATGTAAAACGTTCACAAGATTTTAATAATTTTCCCAAGTTATAAAAGAGTTTGTGCCTTGTGCATTCAAATCAATTTTAAATAAACATTTTCAAATGTGTCAGTTGAATGTATTTACCAGTGTAAACTGACGTATTTTCCCCAAAAAGATTAAGTGCAGGTACTATACGAAATGGGCTGGTATAGGCGTCCTAAGCATCGTACATAGTCTCGCAAACTCGATGCTGCATCTGAATGAACAATATTTATGATTTTTGATCCGCTGTGGATATATTCAACTTCTGTAATACATTTGATATTACAACCAGAGGTTGAAGTTTAAATATTTATCTTAAGCTTCCGCTGTGCATTTATATAATTGTGTGGTTTGACTATATTGTTGCCAACATCGTCACGGTAATCCCCCACCGGGCCCACCGGTGAGATACGTGGAAATCGGGGTGTGACAGTAACTAAGATTTGTAAATAAAAAACTTTCATTACACAACATTCAAGCCCTAATTCCGACTTGCGATCTTACTTCATTAAGAAACTAAAAAGAACATGCAGGTAGTTTCGATAACATATAAGGATTAAGATTTTCAAATGTGTACATTTGATTGTTGAAGAAGTACCAGATCTGCCGTCATCGATGAAGAATGGAGAAAATGGGGTGTTTTCTTCCTCTGCCGTCGTCGTAGAAGAATGGAGCAAAGGGGGTTTTTTTATTTGATTAAAATGGATATCTAAACAAGTAATAAACAAATAATTAGATTATTACGGGATTTCATCTAATATTATGGAAATAATTTTGTTTCCTGATTTTAAATAAGCCATTAACATAATTACACTTTTACCCTTTTGATTTAAAAAAAACAACAAAAGATAACCTATTAATTACAATCATGCCACCCCATCAACAAATCAGGATCATGTTAATCGACGGTCAAGATCTGTTCACGCAGTTCACTCTTGGGAGGTTGTTCACGCTAGAACCCTACCCTATATATATATATATATATATATACACATACAGAGAGAGAGAGAGAGATAGAGTGAAAAAGAGTGTAGGAATAAGATATAGAGGTGTGAGAATAGTGGGAGCCTAAATTTTGCAAGAACCATGAGAACAAATAAAAAAATCAATTAAAATCAATTTTCTTTAATACAAACTCTATTACAATTAAAATACAACATTAAAAAAATAATATTCTTTATAAATATTTCATCTATCCTCTAAATCACCCTTAATAATTTTTTACACATGTGTAACTACATCAAATTTACACATATGTAAAACAATTTTAAATGGTAGTACCTTAGTTTTCTCATTTATATGTAGTTTTCTCATATATATATATATATATATATATATATATATATATATATATATAGGATTAGGTTCAAGAGTGAACACTATTGTATTTGCGAACTGAGCGAATTAGTCCTGACCATACACGTGTGTAAATCAATGGCCAGGATTTGATGATAAAATACACTAATGTATTTTACAATTTGATTATGAAATCATAGCCATACACATGTATAAATCAGTGACCAACATTTTTTCACTCAGTTCGCAAATACACTAATGTTCACTCTAGAACCTCACCTTTTATATTTAGGACAAAGATCCGTTAGGAACCACCCTTTATTGCGAGAACCAATGTGAACACAACCAAAAATACTTAAAAATAGCTAAAAAACACATAAATTTTTTTAAAATATTTTTTATAAAAAATCGCTACTTTTAGTAGCAAAAAAATATTTTTTTGCTACTAAAAGTAGCGATTTTAACTTAAAAAATATAAAAAAAATTTGTGTATTTTTTTTTATTTTTTTAGGTTTTTTGGGGTTTAGTTTTTAGCATTTTAGCTTGGGGGTGGGGGGTTTAGGTTTTTGGGGGCTGGGGGAGGGGGGTTTAGGTTTTTTTTTTTTTTTTTTTTTTTTTTGGGGGGGGGGGAAGGGTAGTTTTTTTTTTAAGGTTTTTTGAGGGTTTTAGTTTTTAGCATTTAGCTTGGGGGGTTAGGTTTTTTTTTTTGGGGGGGGGGGGGTTAGGTTTTTTTAGCTATTTTAGGTTGTGTTCACATTGGTTATCGCGGTTCTCGCAATAAAGGTGGTTCTCGCATGAACCTTACCCTATATATATATATATATATACACACACACACTATATGATAAAAAATAACCATTTGGGGGACACTTGTCATCATATGAGGTCATGTCTTATGGATAATTATTATTGTAGTTTAATGTCTTCTAATTAATTATAGATAACCCTTCTACTAAATATTATTTAGTTTAATATCTTATGGATAATTATTATTTAGTTTAATCTCTTCTAATTAATTATAGATAACTCTCCTACCAAATATTATTTTGTTTAACTCTTCTACTTAACTATAAATAATTATTATTTAGTTTAAATTTAATGTATACCTCTCATTTATAATATTATTTATTTGATTTTCTATATCATATGAGAAACAACTACTTTTTATTTATAATATACAAATTTACTCCTTTTCTTTTCAATGATGTAATTATCTCTAACAAACCTTAAATTTTTACCATAGTATATATAATGCTAGACATAAAATTAAAAAATAAAAAACATTTTGAATAACATAACTAACTTAAGGCATAATATAATTATATATATAATATACACTTTTTAATAAAATGATACTAAACAAAATTACAAATATAAAATCACTGACTTTACTAATAATAGCAAAGTCTTAAGTTTTTTAAATTAGATTTATTACGGGTTTCTTAAATATAATTTATATCTTATCATTCAGATGATTGTTTATTTGCTTCTTGAATAACATGTTTGACCAATGTATCTTCTTTTCAATAATCATCTTTGCAATCACCATATCTATCGTGCACCGAGTATATCCATTAGTTATTTTTAAATATAATTTTCTTATTAATTGGTGTATAAAATCATATTTATTCAAGCCGTGTAATACACAAGGGTTTTTAAAGATTTATACTTTTTTTATTATTTGGTAAACAATATTTTTTTTATTTAACCCGTGTAATACACGTGGTTTTAAAGATATATATTTTTTTTATTATTTGGTATATAAAATTTCATTTATTCAACCCGTATAATAGGTTCCTATAGATATAGTTTTTTATTATATAATATATAAAATTACGTTTATTCAACTCGTGCAATAAAAGAGGTTTTTAAAAATATATTGTTTTATGACTTAATATATAAAATTCATTTATTTAACACGAGGCTATAACCTAGTATATATATATATATACATACAGGGTGAGGTTCTAGAGTGAACACAAGTGTATTTGCGAACTGAGTGAACAAATACTGACCACTAATTTACACACGTATATGACTAGGATTTCACCATCAAATCGTAAAATACACTAGTGTATTTCATCATCAAATTTTAGTCACTGATTTACACACATGTATGGCCAAGATTAGTTCACTCAGTTCACAAATACACTTATGTTCACACTTTAACCTAATCCATATATATAATGATATACTTTCAGTTTTTAAGTATTTTATATGTTGAAATTAAATTTCTTAAAAAATAAACTCCCAAATAATTGGAAAAAATCTTCATGCATTTAAGATCTTAGTTGCTTTTGTGGACGATCTTAACATATTTCTAGATTGAGAGCTGAATTCCTGTTTCTGTAACAAAATTTACAAAAATCGATTATTCGTTCATCATCAAAAGATATATAACTTTATATATTTTCTTTATAAACACTCAATAAAATCAAACTAAAAGTTATATAATACCGTGTGAGTTGACTATTCTAAAAATATAAAAATAGAAACTCACTATGATATATATAAAACTTCCTGTCTCAACTGATTAGAACATGTGAATATAGTAGTACATGGATTCAAACGGTTCTCACAAAGACCAAGTGTATTAGAAAAGAAGAAAACTTGTTTAATAGAGTCATCCACTATCTTGTATATTGTGTCACATTAGGTCCAAATGTAGTAAGTAATAATTTTCAGAAAATTGTAATCATATACCTAATATCCCAATTTCAAGAAAAGAATTTACAACCACAATCGGACTAAAAAAGTTACTTTCAATATGGATAATACGTAACAACAAGATATATGCAACTTACAACCATATCACATGACGCTACATAATAGCTTTCATACAAAAAAAGGAATACTAAATTCTGGTGGAGATTTTAACCTAACAAGCAAATTTATATAATCTTAAAGAGAGAGAATAGTCGGTGGCTGTCACATCATAGTAACCTGAGAATTGGTAGCAAAATTAGAGTTGGACGTATTGGTTAAGTCTTTGCTGTTGTAACCATTAAACCCAGGTACGATTCTCTTCTACTATATTTTTTTGTGATATTTTTTTTTTCATTTAGTAGTCTCAATACCATTTCCTTTTTCTATTCCATTGTTTTTTTTTTTCTTATTCAGAGCAGGTGTTCTCAACCTTTTTTCCTTTTCTATTTTCTTTTATTTTTGTTTTATTTCTTTATTTTTCCTTTTCCTGTATACATTTGTTTATTTACTTTTTTTTTCCTGTATGCATGTAAATAATAAATATATCTACCTATGAATAGATGAATATATGTAGGTATGTATGTAGATGTTTGTTTTTCGTGTACGACTATCCGCTTTCTAATCCGTATTTTCATTATTTAGCTTAAAATAAATTAAACTGTATTTTCACATGGTTATTTTTAAATACGTGTCGTTATAAGTTCACGTTTCGACGTAACTTTTCTCACGTATTTTTTTCCAAAACAAGTCGGGTCAATATAATGCGTTTCATGTTTATTTTTATGGGTGGCTATAAATTCATGTTTCAGTGTAAACGATATAAATTCACGTTTCGACATAATTTTTTTCGGAAACAACTCTGGTTAAGTATAATACGTTTTCATGCTTATTTTTGCATACGATTTTGGTTGGTCTATGTTTGACGTAAATTATGTTTGGAAACAAGTCTGACTCTGGTCATTCGACAGTATAAATTCGAGTCACTGATTGTTGATGTTGCTAGGTCTTGATTCAAATATAAGGATGATATAGTGGTTATGTGGAACCCTCACTAAACGAACCACCCCGGGTTCAGTTCCGTTTCTTTTATAACTACAATGCTTATATAGGTTATACTGAGTTAGATTGGATACGTCGAAACACACGTTTTCATATGATTAACACATCACATAACGTGTCCTTAGCTATAAACAACTAAGTCGTTGCCGCTGCAACGCACGACCTATGGCAAGAATCTAGTTATCATGGTTTTCCACTATATTTATTTCTAAATGGTCAACAAGTCATATCCTCCATAGCATTTATTTATAATTAAAGGATGACATGTATGTTTGACTTTCTCCTTTTCCATACATACAATAATGACATGATGACGATGATCATGATGCATTAAGGTATTGTCCCGTGATGGTAGTGACTGAATTCTACTTCGAATTGACCGAAACCAAACCTCTCTCTAACAGAATTTCTGAGCCAAAACTTCATATAAAATAATTACTTCATCAAGTTCATCTTTTAATTCCTAAAAATCTTCTTGTTTCGAGCCCTCCAAGCATCCTCCATGTATTCATGAAAACAGCCTACATCAAAGTTCTTGAATCCACCAAACTGACTAAAATCCTAAATCCCTCGGCTTTTTAAACATAAGGAAATATAAGTCGAGCCACTTTGACATCGCCGGCACACTTTCTTTGCTAGCTCACAATTTGCCAAAAAGATGGTAAACATTTTCAAATTCGATTTTCATGCATCCTTTATATATATATATATATATATATATATATATATATATATATATATATATATATATATATATATATATATATATATATCCAAAAATATATAATATACAGAACAGCTACTAAAAAAAATTAAAAACCTAAACCGGTCCACCTCGCCCTTGTCTGACCCCACCCTTCCTCAGAAGTCACAAGCAGGGCCGACTCTGAAGAGGGGCAGGGTGTGCAACACCCAAGACCACTCTCCTTGGGGCCCAACAATTTTAGGGTCCCATTTTTATCATAGCCTGAAACCCGAAATTTTTAACTATTCTTAGGGACAACCCTATTAAGTGTTCACAAGCATCACCCCCACAGCGTTAGGCCCCAACTCTCACTCGTCCCACAGGCGAGTCACGTTTGGCGCCTATGGCCCTCGTTGGAGATTGTTTGACCGGTGAGATAATATAAATAGGTAAAAATCATCAATATCTAATATAACCGATTGTGTTTTTTAAATTATTATAGTTTTGGACCGACAAAAGTAAAGAAGCGGCATGCAAGTGGACGAAACGTACTAGTACCGGCTATATATTGTTTGGTCGTTTGTCGTAGACTATTCTCTCGCCTCTCAGTCTAAGATATTTTCAGTTTTGACCCATTTAGATTTATATATTTATATTCATGTGATCCTATTTTTATTTTTATTAAAACGGGTTTAGATTAGTCTGGTTTTTTGGTTCTACTACTTTTATAAGTTTATTTTTTTTTGGTGTTGCCTTTTAAAAAATTATTAGGTTCGCTCTAGTTGCAATTTCTAATGTAGAATGGAAACATAAATTCACAACTGAAATAACACTCTTGCGGGTAAAAGTGATTTTTTTTTTTTTTTTTGCGACAAATTTCTTTTATTCTCTGTCGTCGTCTGTGGGACTTGAACCTAAGACAATTGGTGATAATTATTGTTTAAAAGATGTCAAAATCTCTTTTTTATAAAGTGAATGTAAATGTTGTAACAACAAATCTTCGAAATCATACTTGACCGAAAATCAAAATCAAGGCTTCGTTGTAAATGGGTGAACCTTTACGATCGATCGACGGAACCCAAAATTCAAGATTTAAAACGCAAACGCAATACATAATAAGCAGTCACGGTCTCCGGTTAGGCCACTCTACCCATGTTGAAGCATTAACATATAACCATCCCATACACACACACGGGCGCACAATGACACGATCAAACAGGGCCGTCCCCGAGATTAACAAAAAAAATTTGGGCCTCGTGCAAGACAAAAAAAATTGGGCCCTCTTCGTATAATATAAACTTATGAATTATATATCCAAAAACCAAAATACGACAATAATTGATTAATTGTTATAAAAATATACAAAACAATAGTAATGTAGCAAAATAATCAAACTAACTTACTTAAGCAAATCGTGAGGCTCTCATAGTGTTTTTGGAAGCAAAGCTCTCGATCAAGTCTTTATAGTCCATACCTTCTAATATTTCGTTTTCAATAGATATCATCGCCAAGCCATTAAGTCTTTCTTGGGACATTGTCGATTGCAAATAAGACTTCAACAACTTCAATTTTGAAAAGCTTTTTTCTGCCGATGCCACTGTTACCGGAATTGTTAAAAGCACTTTATATGCATTTATAGCATTAGGAAAATCACCTAGTCGAAAGATATTGTTAAAAGCACTTTATATGCATTTATAACATTACGTTTTTGACAACCAGATAGGTATTTGTATTTGGGAACGGGAGGCATAATCTCTAGAAAAAAAAAAACAAAGTTTTAACATTAACTATCAAAGTTTATAGCATTTAAATAATAAACTAACATATAATCCTAAAATTGACTTCATTTAGATCCAGTTCATTATATTACATGTTTAATTCGTTAGCATATAAAAAAACAACTAATAAAATGCCTAATATCCAAAAACATATTTTATGCTTCAAAGTTCAAAGTCACTATGCAAAATTGAATATATGAAAAAGTGAATATATGAGAACTGCTTCTTCCTTTATTTAATGCTACTAGGTGTACACCTGTGTGAATATACGGGTTTGTTCTAATAACAATCGGAATCAAATACTAAAAAACATATTATAATATATTATTTAAATTCTTTGTGTTTAGTTACATATCTTTTGATTAAGGAGGACAACCCCTCCGGTAAATTTATAATAACAAAAAAATATATACACCTAAAGAGGAATAGGATCCCGGGACATATTACCCAAGGAAACAACAACCCCTATCGACGAGGGACCTAACAAAAGGCCATACATACCCTGCCCCTCGCCCATTCTATACATAGACAAAAACCAAAACAGAAAACAAATCACACAAAAGACCAACTAACAAATATATGTCTATTCAAGCACAATATAATACAAACTAAAAGAACCAAAACAGACCAATCACCATTATTCCCTCTAATAGCCAATTCCAATCCACTCTTCTGCCATTAGCTCTTTCAATATCCTCATCAACTTTAATACCAGTTCCCAACTCCTTTAGAGCATCCCAGCAACCAAAAAAATCTTGTCTTTGATTCCACAAAAATAAACCTATAGAAAACCAATCCACCAACCTTTCTGCATACCCTTCATTCCATCCTTCTCCACAAAATTCTCTAATGCTCCATCCTCCAAGAATCCCATTATACCCCTTTGGCCAACATACTCCTACTTCACCATAACACCTTACTAAAATCAAATCAATATCCATAATAACATGCATTAACACCAAACCTAGCACATCCCATATAATAACATACCAGCAAATCATACTACCACTCCCTTCCATCCAAACACACTAACCAAAAAAACCATACAAAATACAGATCAACCAGTCCCAAACTAACCCAAATTCCCACAACATTCTACCCATTTAAAACCATTATATAGCAGCCCCAAAACCTCCATAACTATCTCACCCCTCAGCAATTCCCCTCCCATTCCTACCTCCAACACCAACCCCAACCCACAAATGTCAAGAACACCCGAACTCCCTCTACACAGATTACCATCCCACCCTACCCTACCCAAACAAACATCCAACACAACTGACTCAAAAGAAAATAAAAACAGATAGTTACATGTCTTTATAAAACAATGTTAAATGTTTATTGTTTTAGTGTACATGTTTGATATAGAAAATAAGGTAAGTAATTGATAATATCTTGTCTAAAATGAAAGCATGACCTAATTTTATGTTGTCTAATAACTTCTTATATATGAGCTTATTCACTTTTTTAATTAGTCAAATGGAGCATCTTGGTGCTAAACTCAAATTGAGCATTATTTTAATTGATGTAAACTAACCTGTTGTTTTCATCTTTCAATTACTTCATGCACAAGGGATGTAATCCTCCGATTCACCTCCTTTAGCAATATCATCTTCGCTAACAACACCGAAAGGTACGATTTTAGCACCAAACTTAGCAGCCATCCTGACAAACTCGGACTGCTCTGGCTGAACAATGTACTCTTCACCCTGAAATATTCAATCATCCATTTGCATGACTTACAGTAACTGACAATTATACATATAACTTTAAAAAGTAAAAAAAACCATAAATCTTGATCATGGTACATTTAGATAAGTATATAACACTTAAGCAAAGTTCCCATATCATAACACTAAAAGGACTCACGGTTGCATGAATGTTTATACACGCTAAATACCCTACCATGAAGAGCGTGTGACCACTGTCATCAAACGTACGGATATCGGATTTTGGTATTAGACGGTGAAGTCTTTCACCTTCTTGTTTACTTGGTAATAACTGATCCTTGCCACTGCAGAGATTCGTAATATGTTTACGTTTAGTAACTAACCATGAGGCAATATGTTTACGTTTAGTAACTAACCATGAGCCAGACAAGAATGAAAAACATTAAAGATGGTGAACCTGGAAAGAATTAGTGTCTGAGATTTGACGGCATGTAGGCGTGAACCTGGAATCAAGCAACCTCAGTTTCCATACAAGTGTCTCCACAAAAATACTTCGCTTAGGCCCTGTGACCGCAACAATCAATCTGTTATCATTATCTGATAATAATTAACTGGAGTACTGGATAAAATTTAACTTTAGAGTAATGCAACCGAGTGTTCAACATCGTAAACTTACAGAAAGGTCAGAGGACATTGCTGTAAGAAACTTTGAGATTTCTGGTGCCACTGTCGAGTCCATGCCTATATATGCATTTCGAGTAGTTTAACCCTATATACATATCTAGATTCCAACAGAAGTTGAAAATAACAATGTATATAAGAAGTTATAAAATAAAATTAAAACCACCTGGTTACCTTGACAAATGAGGGAGCTCCAGGCACAAGAGCCCGATATAAAGTTCCAGCCATTGGGGATTTAAGAGGTGTCTAAGTTGACGTAGCAATTATAAGCAATTAAAAAATCAGAGTAAAAATTTCTTTGCACTCCCTCAAAAGTCCTAAACAACAATCAGGTTGTATTCACAACAAATTAACCAAGTATATTACCAGATTTCGAGAGATGAAAGAGGAAACTGAAAGAAACCTGTTTGAAAATGGCACCAGAGATGAGATTCTTTGAGTGGTAGTTCACCTTGAATCGTAAGATAAGAATCAGACATTGAAACCCTAGAAATAGTTAAGATCTATGAAAAACTTCAATTCAATGAAAGTTAAGTACCGTTTGAAGCTGATGTATAAAATTACTTCTACGAACTTCAATTCGATTATACCTTAGTCACACAGCCACCACAACTTCCGGTCGTTCCCAGCTCTCCTTTCCGTCTCTCTCTTGCAGAATCAAAGCTTAATTAGGCATTGCATCAAACACTTGATGAACACAATTCAAAGAACAATTCTGCCTTGTCCTGTAGGCTGTATCTGACCATGATGTGCACATTATACAAGATTAACTACTTACATGACAGTTAATTTATAAGCATGTTCGTTTCTTTTTTGTTTCAACTTTCATGATACGGTGATAGCATAAGAAATCGTCGTGTTTATGTCCTAATGTTTATGAATAGTTTTGTCCTACGCGCTGCCGCTACCTGTCATCTTCCCCGTCTTTTTCTGTTGTGTTGTTTTCTTCGTTTGCCAAGATTAATGAGTAAGCAACTCTATCCTGCATCAAGGTAAGGCATCATCTGTTATCAATAAGTTGTGGTTGATTGCTTTGAAGTACGTTATTCTGTAGTAACAAATTTCTGACCTCTTCAAACATATGTGTCATAGTTTCTTGAACGACTTTAAAAGAAACTTCCAGCATCCCTAGATTTTCACATGTAAAATAATGCCAAGTCGCCTGTAAAACAGAGACTACCAATGGGGTAGCTTTAAGAAACTATGAAAAAACTATTGTGTGAAATAGAAACTAAACAGTAAACAGGCTTTAGTGCATACCTTGTTCTCTAAAATTAAGGTCTCAATGATCCCTTCTTTCATTAGCGTAGCTTCCTGAAGGTAAGGTTGGTTAAGCCAAATTGACATTGCTGATTAAGTTTTTGTAAAATATAAAACAAAATATCTAGATATAAGATGATATGGATATCTCCTCGCTTTTTGAACGACGTTGATCGGTTATTTTTGCTGTCTCCAGCTCTGTCTGGAGCTCTGCAATCATCCTCTCTTTTCTGTACAACCCATTCTCGTTACTTTTGAGTTTAGCTTCAAGGTCATTGTTTTTTCTGCACAAAACAGACTGTCAATCTATCCTATTTGGCTAACCCTCCATCAAGTGGTGTGCCGTGTTTGTCATCCCAATATTAATCAACAGTCTTTATTAATAAACTAAATTGGCAATTTACCTGGTCCATAACATATGCCATCACATTAATATGTATCCTAAATTGAACAAAGAACAATCAGAAACAAAAAAAAGTATATCATATTCCTACATTTAGTAACATAAAAGTGTACCTGCTGTTTCAAGAGAGGAGCTTTTGTTGCTCTTAATCCTGTTGGGATGCTAAAATCACCTCCTAACACACCTACATCATAAATTCATCAAAATTTTAATAACAACCAAAAACAAACATTAACAAAATAACAAAGTTTGCTAAAAAATACAGAGAATGGCAAGTCTTTAACCTTAGTATGACAATAAAAATTGTTGAAGGTGGCCTAAACCCTAGCTTGGCCGCTAAATAACACAAAATTAGAATCGGGTCTTAATAGGTATTGATTTACTGAGAAAATCGAATGAAGTTATAAATTTTAACCTGATTCATCAAACCTGAAACATTGTCATCGGATCTTGATCGCCAAAAAGTTGGTTTTACAACCGGAACCTTAACCGCTGCCGTCACCATTGATGTTCAAAGGTTCCACCATCACCGATCTCTCTCTCTCCTCTTGTCGCTCATATTTTCTCTCTCTAGCTCCCTTTCTCTGCTTTAGAGGCTGGTTCCGCATTAGCTTTTGTCTCAGATGCATCCTTATCATCGTGATTTTAGGGTTTCTAGAGAATGAAGGAGAGAGAAGGGGGAACAAAGAAACAAAAGGGATTTTCGGTGAGAGAGGGACACGTGAGTTAAATGAATGCAATTTGAAATTTGAGTGAAAAGTTTGAACTCCTATTTGGCCCGCCCAAACATTTGCCTCCTAAAAATTTAGTTTCTATATATTAAAAAAAATCAGATTTTAAATTTATAATAAATAATCATAATTATGACATCAGCGAGGACTACGTGGCATACCTAAGAAGTTGACACGTAATCAAAGTGAGGTCATCATCTAAGCTCCTTTAATAGATAGTATAGATATTAAAAGTTTTTAGAACCACTTTATTGTTTTGGTTACAAGTTTCAAAGATATAATAGTTCAAACAATTAAATAAATAGACTTCAAATTTCAAAATTTATAAAATAACCTAAAAACTCTAAAACAAAGTTTGTGAACAAGGAAATATCACTGACAATTATCCTCAGTATTTTTTAATGAATCATATTTTCAATTTCATAAACGTTAAACAAAATCACTATGATATGAAACTGAAACATTTGCAAATCCTTTTCCTTTCAAATAAAATTCTTGAATTCATGACAATACCAGATGAGGGAGCAGTGATTGAATGATGATCGGCCAAAAACTCGCAATTCCTAATTACCCAATGAATCGTGCGTTGCAAGCCTGGAGCCTTGGAGATGAATTATGACAGTCGCCGTCCCGTGTTACGTTGTTGCGCGCTCCCAACCAACAAGATTCTGTAAGCTGATTTGGGGATTGGGGCCCAAATCTAAGTTGGGTTTTTTGTTTTGGGCTTTAAACTATAAGATCTCATTACATAATACATAGAAACTTATAAAAAATTTTTGGGCCCCTTGGCAATTTGGGCCTTATGCAGTGGCTCGACCTGCACAGGCCCAAAACCGCCCCTGGTTTCGTGGCATTCAATATTATATTAATATAAAAAATATATAAAATAATTAATGCAAAATTATGATGAAATTAACTAAACGAAGAATATATATGAGGTTATATAAATAAAATCATAATTATTAGTACACAAACTATAATTACTTGTGTGTATCCTAAAATAATAAAATAAGTAATAGATGAGTTTAGCCCAAGCCGAGCTCAAGTCGCAAATACAAAGCTCAAAATGTGAAGATTGAATTCAATGTATCTTAAGTTAAAGAAGTCGAGCTCAGCTAAGGACGACTTTTATGCTGCGTGCATATCGTAGCAAAAACGTATGGATACATTATGAAACGTGATGTGAGATTGAGAAGAAATAGAAAAGGAAGAAACTCAAATATTCTCACTCGAGAAGTTTAATTTGCAAATTGTGCTCTCCTTAAAACGTAACAGTTTATTGCAAGTCGTAAGCAATAAACGGGAAGAACCAAAGTGCTGTATATGGACAGGAAAGTCTTGTTTTAGTTAGTTTTGTTCATTCTTGAACTCTTAGAATTGTTCTTTTTTGAACTCTTTATATTATATGGATTAAAGTTTATGTTAAACTGCGAGCAATACACAATTTTATTGGACAAAAAGATGAATTTAACTGATGTAGACTAGGAAATGGGATACGAAATCGGACCTGTTGATTCACACAGAATGCCAGGAACGATTCTTCCAAAATTCGTTGATTCTCATAGAATAACGAAAATTGGGGTTTCACACTCAAAACACTCACAAGTGAATTGTGAGTGAAAAATGACTTTTCATAAACTTCAAAACTGATTATCTTCCTCCCTTTATATCCGTATAAATAATAACATAAATTGAAAACGTGCCTCAAAACACACTTGGGCCAAAAGCTAGAACGAAACAAAAGTCCACGAAAAGCACTAAAAAACATAACAATATAAATAACTCATAGAAATAAGCGTTTTTGGGCCCGAACGATGACCCAAACGGTGGTTTGTAGAAAGATGGGCTTCGTTCTCACGATCATAATTTTGCCTGGTCGCACGCCCAAAACGGACACCTGTAGCCCAATTTAGAGTCATTTTAGTGAAGCCCCTTTTGTCACGCGATCATGGACGTCTAAATACAAGATGGCCCGCTCCTCCACACTTGGGCCCGCATCATTAACAATCTGATGAACAGGAACAAATCGTACAAACTGTTTTGGTCAAAAATCAGGCCAAGATAATATAACCAAATCTTTGTTGTGAGGAATGATGCTTAAATCAATGAACAATGTTAAGGATAACTCAGAAATGTAATGAACAAGTGACACAAGGATTTATACGAGGAAAAAGCCCTTGATCAAGAGTTGATCTCTGGCATAAAAAACCTCGGGTGATGGAAACTACCGATCACCAAGTAAATTAAACAAAGAGTGTATTACAACTCGGGATGATAACAAGCTTGTTACAAGGATCACTAATGTGCAATGTGCAATAATGTATGAAATCGCCGAGTAATGTTCGAGAGCTGATTGAGAGCTGTTACGAGAGTGTGTGTGTTTGCCAAAATTGCTAAGTGTTTCTACTCAAGCTTGCTATCCCCTTTTAAATTTAGAAATAACAAAGCTAACTAACTATCCGAATGTTGTGCAAGCTCCCCATGATCTCCCACAACGTTCACTAGTCCATGCATGTGTGGAATATTATGAGCATATTCCCCAAGAATATCGGTAGAAGTCAGTCCATGCCCACACTCCTGCAAAACAAGCTCATAAACAAGGTAGACAATCGTTAGCATAAGGATAACAATGAGGATCCTGAATCCTGGTCCTGCAACATATTCTGATGATCCTTAATTCAAACATAATTGAGGGTCCATGATCCTTGCAGCACTTGAGGATCCATGATCCTTGGGAAATCCTCCCCTAACAATTGCCCCCAAAATATAAGGAGTAATCTGCAAATTAATGAGTTATATTTTCTTGATCCTATCCGTAACAACTAACGGATATATAGCCGTTAGGATAGAACTATCCGTTGCTGATCTTACGTCACTGAAGTGACAATCCTATAACACCATCATTATAAATTCAAGTTAGAGATAAGGGTCAAGAAGCATTTAAATTCGTGCGTTACATCCTTTAAATCCTCATTTGAAGATTTGATCAGGTACTCCTTTCTCCTTTCTCTCTTCATTTTCTCATTCTGTTCTATCTTCCTTCAGCATCATCCATGGCGAAAATGGTCTTACGATCCTCACCAGCTAAGGATCACCACAAAGACAACCCCCTGAAAAGCCAAGGAATCATCATGGACTCACCGAAGGAACGCTGCTGTTTCAGCGATCCGGATATAGACCGGATCCGGCACTGCTTTCCGGCAGACTCTGTTTTCAAGCTTTTCGATCCTACCGCCTTGAGCGATTTTGTTTCTGCAACTTGGGTTGCTTTTCCTGCTACCCCATTCCTGATAGGATATTCATATCCTTTTCCTGCCTTCACCCAATCTTTCTTCTCCCTTACCGGCATATCCTAAGTTCAGGCCATGCCAATGATGTGGAGGGTGTTATATACCCTTGAGAGGATCATTGAGCAGGAGGATATTGAGCTAGGAATGTCGGAACTGTCAGAACTTTACAACCTTGTGAGCCATGGGTCACACCGCTTTCTATTCAAACATAAACCAGGCCAAGCACACCCAATCCTCAAGACCACCAAGAATGACACAAACTGGAAGAAACGATTTTTCTTCGTTAGGAGGGATTCCATCCCAGACGGGAAGGATCTACCCCTACAATGGGACACCCATGGTAGGATAGAGGATCCTTATAGAAGGATCATAGGATAACCCTGTCTCTGCTGAGGATCACTAACCCCTTCTTTTTGTTTTGCAGCTATTTCTGTCTCTCACATCATCTCATCACCTGCAACAAAAGAGAGGATCACCGCTTTCTAGATCCTTGACCCTGCAGTAAGATCATTCCAAGCAAGTACCAAGGATTCTCAAAAAGTATCCTCAGGCTCAGTCACAATGTCAAGTAAGTATCCATGTTTATATGTAATTAAACATTTTAAATGAAATAGAACAAGAATACTTATCTGTTGTTTTGGATTTGACAGGCGCTGGAAAATCCTCAAAGTCTGCCTCTCGTTTCAGTGTTAGTGACCTTAGGAATGTTGGTCCTCGATCGGCAAAGAAGAAAGCTGCTGCTAGCCCCAGTGCTATAATCCCCAAAGCTACCACCTCCAAAGGGGGAAAGAAAAGGAAGACCATCGAAGCTGACAAGCTAGAAGGATTGCCTCTTATCCGCCACCAATTTCAGGAATACTTTGCTGATGCAAGGATCACCCACTCTGCTTCATTATCCTGCCCACTTGAGGATCACTGATCCTGAATTCTACCTTGTCCTTTTGCAGAAATTCGCTGAGATCGAAATGCTCTTTGATGCATATACTGAGGAGGCGGAGCAGAAGTAGCTGGAGTTCCAAAAGTTCTTCCTGGCCAAAGATCAAACCATCTCCTCCCTCGAGAAAGACCTCAATATGGCTAAGAATCAGGTGCTCATGGCCCAGATAAATGCTGATCATGAGAAGCATGAGCTGCTGGAGGATGCCAAAGTCTCTGCCGCGATCACCATGTACAAAATCAAGCTCCAAATGGCTCAAGAGGCTGAGGATCCTAACTTTGATAGGACCACTTGGGATCAGGAGGGCTGGAAGGCAAAGCTGGCTGAGCTGGAGGATGAGGAGGAGGCTACAGAGGTCCTGGTAAATGAGGCAAGTGGCAGCGGGAAGGATCAAGCTGGAGGTGATGCTAGTGATGATGCTGGTGGTGATGCTAGTGGTGATGCTGATGGTGATGCAGCCAAGGTGTGAGCTGCAGAAATGGGCGATGATGGATATTTCTAGACGTGGCCGGAGCCCATTTTTTAGAATTTGGTAGTGGTTTTGTGGTTGTTGATGTTTTAAACAATGTGGGGTTGTACTTTGAACAATAGCTTTAGGTTTAAGGATCACCGATCCTTTGGACAATAGGTAGGATAACGGGTGGTGGAGGGATCCTCTGTTTGGGGGATGAAGCCACTTGTTATCCTTCCACCTTATTTCCTGCATTTAGACCTTATCAAATATGGACACCCTTTGCCAACCTAAGTGGACGGGCCACGTATTGCTGGTAGAAATTTGGGTTGGCAATTTTGACAACTTTAAAAGGGTTTAAATCTTGTGAATAAATAAAACTTTAACTTTTTGGCTATTTCTCGCGTTGTTATTGTTTTGGTCAAAAATTACCTAAGTAATTAAGTGATCAAATTAGTTTTGTGAGGTAGTGTGCTAAGAGAATGTGTTCGAAAATCAGCTAGTTAAGTTCGTTGCAAAAAACAGTTTCAGGATACGGCTCAGGATATCGAGTTGTATCTATGATCAAACAATGAGCAAAAAGTAAAGGGGATGACACGAGATGTACGAGGAAAGCCCTTGATCAATCTAGATCTCCGGCATAAAACCTCGGGAGCTGACAATCGCAGCTGCCTTGTTTTTGTTATTACTTCAAACTTCAGGATACAGTGCAGGATGTGGTGCGGATCGACTAAGTGTTACAATGTGATTCGGATACAAGTGTGGTGATTGCAGTAAGCTAGAGAGTGAAAGTGTACGAGAGTGTTAGTGAAAAATTGTGTGCCTTAAACTGATCCGCCCCCATCTATTTATAGTAAAGATAAAGCAACTAACTATCCTCTAAAACCGGGATCCAACGAATATTCCTTAGCCGAACGTTGTAGACCCAGTCTTTCGGGTTCAACGTCTCTCCCTTAACAGATACGCCCGAGTCTTGAGGAGAAGAAGTCCAATTGACCGTTAGCAAGTTCCAGCCTCTAACCTGCACGTGATTAATTTGATATATCTCAGGATATTATCCAGGATGTTAGCAATACCCCTGTCCAGTATCCTGATCACAAATAAACAATCGTATTCAGAATATTAGTCAAGATATACGTTCAGAAAATGGCCCATAACAGTTATCCTTGTGAATTCTTTATTTGTCAACTGTTCTTATACACTTTGTTTGAATTTATTAAGTTTAACAAATCACGTTTAAAAGTTTTAGGATATGATCAAGGATCAAATATCCTATAGTCGATAAATTCAGAAAAGTTATGCAACTTAAGGATCATTAGTTCTGTTGTCAAAGGATAAGGGTCACTTATATAAATAATGAATAAAATCAAAGTGATTAAGGATCATACCTGAGAATCCAAGTTAGGATCCTAACTTCAATATTTATAATCAGGATAACCAAAAGACAAACCTTAGTAAAAGGTAAGGATCAGGGATCCTTAGCTGTTTAACTTCGAAAACCTGAAACATAAAACAAGCCCAACAATTCTGGGGACAAGCCCAATATACTGGGACAAGCCCAATATACTGGGGACAAGCCCAAAGGATAACTGGGGACAAGCCCAAAGGATAACTGGGGACAAGCCCAAAGGATCTTGTGTAAACTGGAGTATGGCCCTCACTGGCGACTATCCAAACTTAGTGACATGAAAATGCCAAAACCTTAGCTAACGTGAAGACGTTAGAAACCTTAGGAACGGATGTATGGTACGTCTACCCCGACCACGTAAAACAACAAAACGTGGCGGAAACGTCGGGGAGTGTTGTAACAGAATCATTGTTTCATAACGCATGGAAATTTAAATATTGTTTTATTGATTAAAAGAGTTACAATGTCTTGACAATCAAAGAAATATAACATAAATAACTAGTCTTGCATCTTTTATTGTCACTAAGGCCCAAGTCCGCCTAAGTGTATCTTGATAAGTCCTATGCATCATATCCTGAAACACATGTGAAAATAGGTACGTCAGCATAAAAATGCCTGTGAGATACATAGGTTTTGTGAAATAGAATTCATGACTTATGTTTGAGAAAATGTTTAGTCATGAACCTTGTAATTTGCCTTGTCTTGTAAATCATTTGAAAAAAAAACGATAAGATCAGATGATATGTATAAATAAATGTAAGGTTAAATGAATAACCAAGCAAAATGAGTTTGTATAAGATAAGTTGTTTGTAAAACAATGTCTTGTGAAAAGTATGTTATTTGTATAAAATGTTACATGTCTCAAATCGAAATGATTCATATAACGCTACGATATGTAATACCATACAAACACTTATATATAGGAAGTACCAGCAGCGTATCCACCATGCTTGTATCATATTACACACGCCTCGTTACTTAAATACTTACTCAAACCAAACCATCAAGATGTAATGTTTAGCAATTGTAGAAATGTTTATGTATAGTCCAATGTCTATTGTCAAATGTAAATCTTGCCAACAGATACAAAAGGTTCACACGGTTCAACAGTTAAAATCAGTTCATATAATCAAACGGTTACGACGGTTCACATGGTTAAATGGTTACAACGGTTCAAAATGTAATATAATGTGTTCATATGCTGGATGAGCATATGCAACAGAAATGCAATGTAAAACAATGTACTAAGTATGCACACAATGGACATACATAGCATGAAATGTAATGTAAAACAATGTACTAAGTATGCTATCAGTCAACATACATAGCAAAACGATGTAATGTAAATCATGTACTATAAATGTACTAATGAACATAGCAAGTATGCACACCCCGATTTCAACGTGTATCACCGGTGGGCCCGGTGGGGGATTACCGTGACGTAGTTGGCAACAATATAGTCAAACCACAATATTTAAATGCACAGCGGAAGCATAAAGATAATTATATTTCAACGTTAAGTGTAATATCAATGTATCACCATTGTTGAAATAAAAATCCACAGGGGATCAAATAGAAATAATAAAAGTATTGTTCAACAGACTTCAGGCATCTTAAGCTTGCGAGACTTCTAGTGATGCTAAGGAGAAATCCCAGCCCATTACGCATAGTACCTGCATTTAGTCTTTTTGGGGAAAATACGTCAGTTTACACTGGTAAATACATTCAACTGACACTTTTGTAAAATGTTTGATAAAATTGGTTTAAATGCTCAAGGCACAAACTCTTTATAACTTGGGATAATTTATAATCAAATCTTGTAAAGAATTACATGTTACCATGCGTTCGGTCGCCCGAGTCGTATCGGGTTAAAGTTTAATAGACACACCACATAGTATAAAACCATGGCGGGTAACCAACGGCTACACTTTTATAATTATAGACATAATGCCGGGTGTACGCCTACACCGGGATGTCAAGGTCGTGGCCATTCGTAAATGCTGCCAAGGATATGCGGGACATGGTCATTAAGCCCCCAAAGGCGTTAAGCCAACAAAACAAGTTTTTAAACGGGTCACATTGATAATACCCAACTACAAATGAGTTGGGGTCAATTGCCCGACCAAGCGGTATTTTAGATACCGTAGCCCAAGCCCGTATAACAGAAAATAAGTTAAAAGTATTTACCTTTGCAAGTATAATCCTTAACTGAATAAATCACAGATAGCTTTTACTGGTCTCCTATTCTGGAACGAAGGTTTTAAAATAACCTCTTAGAATCCTAACGGGTCTTTATATTTGCCGTAGCTTAGACCGGTCAGTTTCAAAGTATAGTTACGGTTTAATCGCGTGAAAGGCGAAAACCGTGAATGGAGTGTGATTTTGACCCAATCAAGTTTGAAGACTTGTTTTATATGGGTATAATAATCATACTCTGGATTTTGGGGTCAAAACAATATGGTTTGACCCGTTTCGGCTAATTTATGTAAACTAGTTACATAAGCCGAACCGTGCGCGCAAAAGGCATAACGGGTAACCGTAAGAGTCTTACACAGGTTTCCTAAGTCAATATGCCTTAAAGAGGTTGTGGTATCAGTAGGATACCTTCTGTATTGCCCGTAACGAGTTTAAGTCTATTTTACGCCCCGTAGGGGTTTTCCGGTCATTTTAAAGACTTTTAAACAGCTTTCTGAGTTCTACAGGAAATCTAAGTTTCCCGAACAGTTTATAAAGTCTAAAATACTTTATTTATTATTTAAAACCAGTGGAAACTGGAATCGGGTCAAAAGACCTTGTAGAACTCAAGTTATGGCCAAAAAGGGCATATTCGGTATTTACCGAACCGTTGCCATAACCGCAGGTTATGAGCAGGTTAAAAATAATTAAAAATCTTTAAAAATCCCAAAACATTATTTTACATCAGTGTGTAAAAGGTTTGGTGTCGAAATCTTGGTTTAGATAGGCGTTATGCTAATTGCGCCGTTTATTACAAAAGTTTTCTTTAATTGCGCTATTTAGCATAACTTCTATTCTAGACCTCGGATTAACGTGAAACTTTAGGGACATGCTTAGAATTCAGTAACCAAGGTTATGGTCCTTTCACATGTCCGAAATTCTCATTTTAATTTGAAAAGGGCGTTACGGTCAACTTTTAAGCATTTAACGGAAAGGTGTAAAAGACTTGGACAAACGACGAACCGGTCACAGAGGGTTATACCATCATGTAACCTGGTCCTAAGAGAGTCCTAAGGCATATCTACATTACACTAAAACGGGTCAGAACTGAAGTCAAAGCAAAAGTCAAAGGTTTGCGACTTTCGGCTCCGAACCGGGTCAATATAGCAAATGGCCGGATCAAACAAGTTTAGACTTGTTAATATACTTATTATCATGTTTTATGAGTGTTTAAACAGGTTTCATACCATCTACATTACAGATTATGCGTAAATCGCAAAATAGTATTTCTGTTGACTTTTTCTAAGCATGTTTGACTCGTCATTTGAACTAGTTAGAGTGGTGATCAGGGGGAACCCTTTCAAGGGTTTATTACCCACATAAATACCAACTTATAATTACTTTCAATTCGAGATATGACTGAGCCATTGAGGACTAATCTCGAAGTCAAACCGTAATTACGACGGTTTGATTTTTAGCTACATAACTAAGCTAAAACTAAACCACAAAGGATTGAACGACTTACAGAAGTCCAATGCAGATAGGAGAAGACTTGGGAGTGTTCTTGAGCTCCAGATGTGATCAAGAAGGTGTGAGGAACATTGTTGCAACCTTATGGCCTTTTATAGGCAATGAGGATCACTAAGATCATCACACAAGGGTCTACAAGGCTCCCTTGATGATCAACATCTGTCCCTCAGTGCTAAAATACGATTAGGGGTCGCCCATATCTCTGGAAGATCTTGGCATTAATGTTTTACCGCTTAAAACAGCCAACAGCCAACTTTCTGTCGCTGGGCGTCGCTTACGGACCGTATGGCATGGACCTTGCGGTCCGTAAGCCTATGGCGGAAACACTTTTACCCTTTCACCCCCTTACGGTCCTTATGTAACATTTCGTATTTTCAAACTTTCCATTTTTGGAAAGTCTACTTGTACTTTCTACTTTTGTAAGTTGTACCTTTGTTGTACTTGATTCAAATTCCAAAATTGTACTCGAGACTTGAAATCATAATGAAATTGCATGATTTTATCCATATTTTGTGTTTGAATACTATGAATCATTGAAACTATGAAACTATGTTAAACACGTTGAAACTATGTTAAACACGTTGAAACTATGTTAAACACGTGAAAACAGAGGAATTCCATCTTAATTTCGACTCTTTAATTCATCGTTGCCAAGAGATTACCCTAAACCGTACAAAAATTGGGAATTTATACGCTAATTCGGTAAAAATATTGAAATTTGGGTTAAATTTGATTATTATATTATTTTATTATTATTTTAGATGATCAAAAATAATAATTTAAATTAAATAAATAATTATTTTCTAAATTTTTATTGATTTTTAAGCAATTCCGTTAGCAAATCTAACCCCATTGGTGAAAACCGGTTAAATAAGACTAACCAGGTTAAGTTTACTAAAGGGCAGCACTAACTGAGTCAGAAAACTCAGTTAGTGGCTAACCCAGTTAGTTAAAACTAACTGTATCAAAAAAGGGGATTTAAATCCCAAGGTATGCGTGACCCAGGACTCGAACTCGAGTTCCCCCATACACTAACACACATGCGTGACCAACTGATCTACAGCACAACTTGTGAGATGGTTGGACCTGAATTCTATATAAACACGCATTAATTGCGTGATTTAATTCAAATCAAAGAAACCGCCATGTCTGTTCATCATCTACAACCTTTCAGTTTATTTCCGGCTTGTGACCTTCCATTATCTCGTAACCGATCACCCACTCGTCTATAAAACCCGAGCCTCACCCATCTCGTTTTTCCTTTTCACCCGAACTCCGAGACAAAACCGAACCCGACTCGAAGCTATTCGCCGGAAACCAACTTCGTCGCCGGAGCAACCTCTCTTCGCCGGAACTCGCTGCCATCCTCGTCGCTGCCGCACCACCACCGTCCGGTAAACATCTCCCGATTCGTTTTCCCTTTTCGTTTTTCCGGCGATTATATGTAACTGTTATATCTATATTATTATTATTATATTATTATTATTATGGTAATATTATTATTATTATTAGTAATATTATTATTATTATTATTATTATTAGCTTTATTATTATTCCTGTTTTTAGAAATAATATCCGAAATATTATTCCTGTTTTATATATAATCAGAATATTTTTTTTTAAGTAAATCAGATTCATTTATATAATATTTTTATTAAACAGATTATTTTATTATTTCAGTTTTATAAAATCAGATTTATTAAAAATCAGTTTTTGTTTATTTATTTATTTCAGAATTTATTTCTGAAATTTAATAAAATCAGATTTTGTTTATTTATTTATTTCAGAATTTATTTCTGAAATTTAATAAAATAAGATTTTATTCATTTATTTATTTCAGGATTTATTTCTGAAATTTAATAAAATCAGACTTTATTTATTTATTTATTTCGGAATTTATTTCTGAAATTTAATAAAATCAGATTTTATTTATTTATTTATTTTCAGAATCTATAAATCAGAATTATTTATGTATTTCAGAATTATTATCATAAAAATCAGATATATTGTTTTTATTAATTCAGAATATTTATTTTAAATGTTGTTTAAATTATAAATTAATTCTGAATTACTATTTAATTATTATTTGATCATATTTATTAATTTCAGGATTTATATTCTTTAAATCAGAACTATTGTTTATTTAATAAAAATCTAGAAATTTTATTTATTTTATTTTCAGATTTATTTATTTGTTTTAAAAACTAGAAACTTTATAAATAAGTTATTTGTTTATAAGATTATTAACTAATGTTGTGGTAATTATTTTAGATTGTCAAAATAATTATTTATCTATTTAAATTCCTATTTATTTTATTGTTCCAACACTTTAGGAATTTTGTATTATTTATGTCTTATTATCTAAATTATTCTATAAATTCCCAAATAATTAATCAAATCCTCAAATTAATAGGGTAATTCTCTTGTGCACGATCTTCTTGGAAAATCCCTGATTCTATTATCTTTTTCCAAAATACGCAACGCAACCTAAGGTGAGTATACTTGACCCATTTTCTTTTTACACGTTTGGGTGTAGTATGCATTTCCTTATCAAAAACACAATGATAAACACTTTCATTGCACAATCTATCCATACTATTGTGAAACTACTTGATCATTGATTATCTATGTTGTGCTGATGTTAACATCTATGGCCATATGTTCATTAACTTTGCAAGCCTCCCCTATCAATGGCAGCGCTGTAGGTTGTAACGCCCCTCCCGTATATACGGGTATTGTTAGGTTTAATCTATTAACTCTATTACCACCCTTTCGAGGGTTAGGCTATGTTAATTGCGTAACTATGGTTTGGACATGTGGATTTCATCGTTACGAGTATGACAGTTAATTGAATATCAGTTGTTCACATGGATTAGATTTGATAAACTATTAACTCTACTATGCTATATCAAACCTGTATACTCGCCAGCAATTATTTGTTGATTGTATTTTAAATGCATACTGCAGGTTGAGGATCCAAGAAAAACAAGAAAAGACTAGGATGGCTTAGAAACCCATCAACTATTTAAATTTCCAAATCTATGTTATGTATTTGAACTTTTCTATATATTGTATGAAACTTATGATTATCAATGAAATAAACTTTAATTATTGTCACAATTAGTGTTATGATGTCTTTGAACAGTTTGTACGTCTCATCTCGATGTTTCCGCCATCGGTTGGGGTGTGACAGATTGGTATCAGAGCCATAACTATAGGGAATTAGGATTGCCTTGCTTTACCTAGTCTATAGTTTAAGAGCTTTCTCATTTACTTGCTGTTAAAGACATTATCCCTTTTCTCTCTTCTTTGCTTCTCTCTATTCTTTTGGACTTCTAATATACAAGCCTTTCCTAAGGCTAACACAATACACACTTGGAAGCTTTGAAGACACTCTTACAACACAATCGAAATGATTCATCAAGATAGGGGTGATTCCCACACTTGGTGATGATTTTCACTCAGCTATACTCTGGTTTTTGCACGAAACCTACCCTCAAGTTAGGAGTGATATCCAAACCTTGTTGGGAGTTTTCCATTTCATAATCTAGTGGACCCTCATCTTTGGATGAGTACCAACCACGTTAGGGTACGACGTCATCAAGTTAGAGGTGAAACTCGCATCTTGTTAACTAGTCCCATTCCTCGATTTTCAATCTCGCCAAAGTTTCGATTTTCTCAATCGATTAAGGACGTGTAGTAACTGGAAGGACAAACACCGTTAGTCGCTCCTCGATGAGAGTGTTTGTCTATTAGGCCAAAGCACGCTTCCTTAATTCGAAAAGGACTTCGATTCACTTTGGAATAGTCTATGTTACGTTCCGTGACACTCCATATTTATTGAAAAAAAATCTCTTTTTATGCTATCTCAATTATCATGTGATTTATATTTGAGCGTTATCTTCAATTCAAATTTGGGAACACGAAGCACGTTATTATCGCAATCCAAAACAATTAATAACTACTCTCTTTCGTGAACAAACTAAATTTATATTGCTTTCATTATTCTATGTGAAACATCATTCTATGTGTAATACTATGTTAAACTATGTGAAACTATTTGGTGATTCATGTGAGAAACTATGTGCTATGTGATGCATACATGAAATCAATTTTCCTAAACAAAAACATTATGATTAAAAGTCTCATCCATTTCTTGTTTTGAATTTCTAGATGTCATCATCTCGTCAGTACTCTCACTCTCCCAGAAAATCCAAGTTCCTTTTTATCAGATGTACACTTTATTATCTTCGATCTTTTATGATGAAACTCTTCCTTGTCAATTTTGAATCATTTTTAGGATTTCACTTTTGCGCATACATCATACGATTATACATCATTAGCATGCATAATTTCACTTAATTTTAATTACACTTTCGTAACAACGAGTGAAGACATATCATCGAGATAGGAGTGATTTCCTTACCTTGACGACTAACTTCGCTTCTTTTCTCATCTTACAACGACCTCACCAACGGATTTGGGGTGATTCCCTTACCTAGGTGATCGTTACCAATACTTTCTTTAATAGATTATATTGCGTAAACACGATCATGTTTATACCTAAATCATTTATCATGTATTTCAAAATGCTTCATTTATTTAGACGTATCTCCTATTCTATAATCTATTTTCACATCGCTCGCATACACAAAAATTTTCAATGTTACCAAAAACACGTATTCCTCGATTTCAAAAATTTCACAAAATACTACTGTCACCCTAATCAGTTTAATAAATCTATTGCCCACAAAATTTCGTATTCCACGTAATTACTAAAACGCACTCATCTCGCATCATTATACTAAAGAATTCTAAATTTCCAATTGAGAATCAAACCAACTTTTCATACAGAATATTACAAATATTATCCGATCAGTTATCAAAACTCTTTTCAAGATCAACAAAAACATTTTATTAAGGACACCTTTCACGATCACCAGGTTCATATACCAAAATTCCTTTTCCTAAGGTTAAACCTTTTCACTAGAATCTGTAAACTTCGAAGTTAGTAATACAAAAAAAAAAAAAAAAAAACTTCTTAAAACGATGCAAACTTTTTAATTCGAAGAACTTTTCAAAACCTCGCTTGATACGTTAATTAAATTCAAAACACGTGGGCAAGGAAACTTTATAAGGACGACAAATTTTCAGCTATGAAATTTTTTTTTTTTTTTTTTTTAAACCATAATAGCACTTCCATTCTTTTACAAAGTATCCTTTCGCGTAATCAAAAGATGTTTTCCTTTATACTCTCAATTTTTACATAAAATTGTGTATATGATTATAACGCTATGTTTATACTTGTATCTACATTCAGACACATTCTCACGTCTGTTATGATCCTCGTATTTATATACTCATAACTACCACGACACGTTTCGTGTCTATACTTTGACTCATATTTACACACGTACTCCCCACAATACGTTCGTATGCTTACACTTGTACTCATATTTATACTCATAGTCGCAACAACATACTTGTACTTGTACTTATACGATCACGTTTACACTCATATATATATATATATATATATATACTCATACATTCCATTCGTACTTAAACATTCATGTTTTACACTTAATTTTCACATTTACAACCATACTCATGCATCTTATGTTTATACTCATATTTATACTCGTAATCACACTCGTACTTGTGTTCATACTCTCATTTATACGATTTATGTTATACTCGTACTTTTGTTGTACTCTCATTTATACGAATTTTGTCCATACTCACGTCATTCGTTTGTGCTCAAATTGTGCTCACATTTATGCTCATTTTAATACACGTTATGCTTATACTATGCTCATGCTTTTTACTCAAAATTTATACATTCGCACATGTACACGGGCGAAACCCGAAGGATTCGTTTACCTTAGTCTTATACTATTTGGAACGCGAACATGCTTACATGTTACATTTTTATACGCACACAATCTTATTTTCAAAATTTATATATACCTTGATTCATACGCAAATTAGTACAAGCTATGCGGATCATGCGACGATTGGTATAATCGCGGGTGCACACGGGATTATAGTAATAAGCGCATGAGAACCATAGAGTGTACTACTGTGTATGGTAAGACATGGAACGTAACATGACACGAATAACGAAACGGACGTAACATGGTCAAAACATGGTGGATACACCGCTGGTACATCCTATATATAAGTGTTTTCACCACGTTACCAAACTTTCGTGAAACGTGCCATGAGAAATTCAGTGTTTTGCACACCTTTTTGGACCTAATGCAAACTTTAAACAACTTACAAACGCATTATGTCCGATTATCCAAGACGAAACTCCATTCTTACTACGCAACTTTTGTATATCCAATACTTATGCCATTCTTATACTTGCATCCACTTAGAGTCAATCGTTCACTTCCATACTTCCACTATTCTCTATTATTCCATGTCTTTGATATGACTCCCATTCACAATCAAGTTTCATCTATTCTCTCCGTGGAATCCTTGGATGCCATCTTTTCAACAGTCTTCCTCTTAGATTTCGAGGACGAAATCTCCTAAAGTAGGGGAGACTGTAACATTTCGTATTTTCAAACTTTCCATTTTTGGAAAGTCTACTTGTACTTTCTACTTTTGTAAGTTGTACCTTTGTTGTACTTGATTCAAATTCCAAAATTGTACTCGAGACTTGAAATCATAATGAAATTGCATGATTTTATCCATATTTTGTGTTTGAATACTATGAATCATTGAAACTATGAAACTATGTTAAACACGTTGAAACTATGTTAAACACGTTGAAACTATGTTAAACACGTGAAAACAGAGGAATTCCATCTTAATTTCGACTCTTTAATTCATCGTTGCCAAGAGATTACCCTAAACCGTACAAAAATTGGGAATTTATACGCTAATTCGGTAAAAATATTGAAATTTGGGTTAAATTTGATTATTATATTATTTTATTATTATTTTAGATGATCAAAAATAATAATTTAAATTAAATAAATAATTATTTTCTAAATTTTTATTGATTTTTAAGCAATTCCGTTAGCAAATCTAACCCCATTGGTGAAAACCGGTTAAATAAGACTAACCAGGTTAAGTTTACTAAAGGGCAGCACTAACTGAGTCAGAAAACTCAGTTAGTGGCTAACCCAGTTAGTTAAAACTAACTGTATCAAAAAAGGGGATTTAAATCCCAAGGTATGCGTGACCCAGGACTCGAACTCGAGTTCCCCCATACACTAACACACATGCGTGACCAACTGATCTACAGCACAACTTGTGAGATGGTTGGACCTGAATTCTATATAAACACGCATTAATTGCGTGATTTAATTCAAATCAAAGAAACCGCCATGTCTGTTCATCATCTACAACCTTTCAGTTTATTTCCGGCTTGTGACCTTCCATTATCTCGTAACCGATCACCCACTCGTCTATAAAACCCGAGCCTCACCCATCTCGTTTTTCCTTTTCACCCGAACTCCGAGACAAAACCGAACCCGACTCGAAGCTATTCGCCGGAAACCAACTTCGTCGCCGGAGCAACCTCTCTTCGCCGGAACTCGCTGCCATCCTCGTCGCTGCCGCACCACCACCGTCCGGTAAACATCTCCCGATTCGTTTTCCCTTTTCGTTTTTCCGGCGATTATATGTAACTGTTATATCTATATTATTATTATTATATTATTATTATTATGGTAATATTATTATTATTATTAGTAATATTATTATTATTATTATTATTATTATTAGCTTTATTATTATTCCTGTTTTTAGAAATAATATCTGAAATATTATTCCTGTTTTATATATAATCAGAATATTTTTTTTTAAGTAAATCAGATTCATTTATATAATATTTTTATTAAACAGATTATTTTATTATTTCAGTTTTATAAAATCAGATTTATTAAAAATCAGTTTTTGTTTATTTATTTATTTCAGAATTTATTTCTGAAATTTAATAAAATCAGATTTTGTTTATTTATTTATTTCAGAATTTATTTCTGAAATTTAATAAAATAAGATTTTATTCATTTATTTATTTCAGGATTTATTTCTGAAATTTAATAAAATCAGACTTTATTTATTTATTTATTTCGGAATTTATTTCTGAAATTTAATAAAATCAGATTTTATTTATTTATTTATTTTCAGAATCTATAAATCAGAATTATTTATGTATTTCAGAATTATTATCATAAAAATCAGATATATTGTTTTTATTAATTCAGAATATTTATTTTAAATGTTGTTTAAATTATAAATTAATTCTGAATTACTATTTAATTATTATTTGATCATATTTATTAATTTCAGGATTTATATTCTTTAAATCAGAACTATTGTTTATTTAATAAAAATCTAGAAATTTTATTTATTTTATTTTCAGATTTATTTATTTGTTTTATAAACTAGAAACTTTATAAATAAGTTATTTGTTTATAAGATTATTAACTAATGTTGTGGTAATTATTTTAGATTGTCAAAATAATTATTTATCTATTTAAATTCCTATTTATTTTATTGTTCCAACACTTTAGGAATTTTGTATTATTTATGTCTTATTATCTAAATTATTCTATAAATTCCCAAATAATTAATCAAATCCTCAAATTAATAGGGTAATTCTCTTGTGCACGATCTTCTTGGAAAATCCCTGATTCTATTATCTTTTTCCAAAATACGCAACGCAACCTAAGGTGAGTATACTTGACCCATTTTCTTTTTACACGTTTGGGTGTAGTATGCATTTCCTTATCAAAAACACAATGATAAACACTTTCATTGCACAATCTATCCATACTATTGTGAAACTACTTGATCATTGATTATCTATGTTGTGCTGATGTTAACATCTATGGCCATATGTTCATTAACTTTGCAAGCCTCCCCTATCAATGGCAGCGCTGTAGGTTGTAACGCCCCTCCCGTATATACGGGTATTGTTAGGTTTAATCTATTAACTCTATTACCACCCTTTCGAGGGTTAGGCTATGTTAATTGCGTAACTATGGTTTGGACATGTGGATTTCATCGTTACGAGTATGACAGTTAATTGAATATCAGTTGTTCACATGGATTAGATTTGATAAACTATTAACTCTACTATGCTATATCAAACCTGTATACTCGCCAGCAATTATTTGTTGATTGTATTTTAAATGCATACTGCAGGTTGAGGATCCAAGAAAAACAAGAAAAGACTAGGATGGCTTAGAAACCCATCAACTATTTAAATTTCCAAATCTATGTTATGTATTTGAACTTTTCTATATATTGTATGAAACTTATGATTATCAATGAAATAAACTTTAATTATTGTCACAATTAGTGTTATGATGTCTTTGAACAGTTTGTACGTCTCATCTCGATGTTTCCGCCATCGGTTGGGGTGTGACACCTTAAGGCATGACCCTTACGGTCCGTAAGCGATCATCAGAGGCAAAAAAAAAATAACCTTTCAAGGTTTGAATAGTCAACTTGAAATTAATAATTTTGATGGATTGCCTTTAACCCATACTTGACCAGATGCCTACCCCATTATGCAATATGGGTTTGTAAGAAGGGTGGGCTCTTGGCTAGTTATTTTTCTTGCATTATGTTCTTAAGACCCAAATTAATCAACTTGGATACTTTTGATTATTATTAATGACCCGATTAAGATTAGGTGCTTATAAATTTGCTTGGGGTCTCGGGATTTATAATAATGAGGTCGCTCAGAGGTATAAAATTAACATGTCGACATATTCGAAAATCCTACTGCATATCTTAATTTAATCCGGGTTTATATTATTTTTGTCATATTTGACACGTGCCATTTATTTATTGGACACAAAAATTCGAGGTGTTACATCCTCACCCCCTTAAAATAAATCTCGACCCGAGATTTAGTGAAACAAATAAGGGTATTTTTCTTTCATCGTGGATTCAACCTCCCACGTGAATTCGGGACTCTACGGGCATCCCACTTGACCTTTACGATAGGTACATGCTTCCTTCGAAGAAGCTTCTTTACCTGTCGATCTTCAATCGACAAAGGTTTTTCCACAAATTTTAAGCTCTCATCTATATGCACATCTGTATGTGGTATCACCAATGATTCATCGGTGAAACACTTCTTTAGATTGCAGATGTGGAACACATTGTGAATTCCATTGAGCTCCTCCGGTAAGTTTAGCTTATAGGCAACTGACCCGACACGTTCGATAACCTCGAAAGGTCCTATGTATCTCGGGCTTAGTTTGCCTTTCTTACCGAAACGCATCACCCCCTTCCATGGTGATACTTTAAGTAACACTTTTTCACCTACTTCGAAGTGAAAATCTTTACGCTTTGGATCTGCGAAACTTTTCTGCCTATCTCGGGCAGCTTTGAGACGGTCTCGAATCTGGACAATCTTGTCCGTTGTTTCGAAGACTATCTCTGGTCCTGATAACTGGACATCTCCAACTTCCGCCCAACAAACAGGCGATCTACACTTTCTACCGTATAATGCCTCGAAAGGCGCAGCCTTTATGCTGGTATGGTAGCTATTGTTGTAGGAGAATTCGATTAATGGTAGGTTCTTATCCAACTACCACCCAAATCGATAGCACATGCACGCAGCATATCTTCCAACGTTTGAATAGTACGCTCACTCTGACCGTCTGTCTGAGGATGGTAAGCCGTACTAAAATTCAAACGTGTGCCCAAAGATTGCTGGAAGCTCTTCCAGAAATGCGACGTGTATCTAGTATCCTGTCAGAGATAATAGACACAGGTATGCCATGCAAGGCTACAATCTTATCGACGTATAACTGGGCTAACATGTCGGAGCTATAAGTCTCCTTGATGGGTAAGAAATGCGCTGATTTAGTCAGCCTATCAACGATAACCCATATTGTGTCATTTCCTTTCCTTGTCTTGGGTAACTTGGTAATAAAATCCATAGTTACACATTCCCACTTCCATTCAGGAAGTTCAGGCTGTTGTAGCAAGCCTGATGGCTTTTGATGCTCAGCTTTGACTTGCGCACAAGTTAAGCATTTCGCTACATAAGCGGCCACAGACTTTTTCAAGCCTATCCACCAATAATTTGCCTTTAGATCCTGATACATCTTATCAGCTCCCGGGTGAACAGAATACTTGGAACTATGGGCTTCCTGGAGGATAACATCTCGTAATCCTCCATAAATCGGAACCCATATTCGTCCATTCAATCGTAAAATTCCGTCCTTGCTAAGAGTTAACTGCTCCTCAGTTACTCCCAGCTTCTCTTGAGGATAGTTAGCTTCCAACACAGCCTCTCGCTGTGCAGCTAATAACCTTTCAATCAAATTATTCTTGACTTCAATGCTCTTGGCATTGATTCGAATGGGTTTCACCCTTTCCTTTCTACTTAAGGCATCATCGACTACATTCGCCTTGCCGGGATGATATCTGATTTCACAATCATAATCATTTAAAGTCTCCATCCAACGGCGCTGCCTCATATTTAACTCCTTCTGATTAAACAGATGTTGAAGGCTCTTGTGATCAGAATAGATCACAAACTTGATACCATAAAGATAATGCCTCCACAGCTTTAGTGCGAACACAACGGCACCCAGCTCCAAGTCATGGGTGGTGTAGTTCTTCTCGTGTACCTTTAACTGTCTCGAAGCATAGGCAATAACCTTGCCTTTCTGCATGAGCACACATCCCATGCCAGTGTGTGATGCGTCGCAGTAAACTACGAACTCTTCGGTACCTTCAGGTAATGTCAACACAGGGGCGTTGCTCAGCTTTTGCTTTAAAATATCAAAGGACTCTTGCTGCTTAGGGCCCCAAACAAACTTTTCCTTCTTCTTGGTCAAGGAAGTTAAGGGCGCAGCAATCCTTGAAAAATTTTCAATGAATCGCCTGTAGTATCCTGCTAACCCCAGGAAACTACGAATCTCAGTAGGCGTCTTTGGCTCTTGCCAATTCATGACAGCCTCTACTTTAGCGGGATCCACCTGGATACCACGCTCGCTGACAACGTGTCCTAGAAATTGGACTGCTCGTAGCCAGAATTCGCACTTAGAGAATTTGGCATAGAGTTTCTCATGGTGTAGCAGTTTGAGAATACAGCGAAGGTGTTTCTCATGGTCAGCTCGGTTCTTCGAGTATATAAGAATGTCGTCGATGAAAAAGATGACGAATTTCTCCAAGTACGGCTTGCAGACGCGATTCATGAGATCCATGAACGCAGCCGGTGCATTTGTGAGCCCAAAAGGCATCACTAGGAACTCGTAGTGACCGTAACGAGTCCTAAATGCGGTTTTATGTACGTCTTCATCTCTGACTCTCAGTTGATGATAGCCTGACCTTAAGTCAATCTTCGAAAAATAACTTGCCCCTTGTAACTGATCAAACAAATCGTCGATCCTCGGCAAGGGATATCTATTCTTTATCGTGACCTTATTAAGCTCGCGATAATCGATGCACAGACGCATCGATCCGTTCTTCTTCTTAACAAACAGGACAGGTGCTCCCCAGGGAGACGAACTAGGTTTGATGAAACCTTTAGCTAACAGTTCATCCAGCTGGGTCCTCAATTCCTTCATTTCGGTTGGCGCTAGCCTGTAAGGTGCTCTAGCAATCGGAGCTGCTCCAGGGATGATATCGATCCTGAATTCCACTTGTCTATCTGGTGGCAACCCAGGTAGATCCTCAGGGAAAACTTCTGGATATTCCGAAATGACGGGGATGTCTTCTAACTTCGGTTTAGGCTCTTCAATAATCACCTGTGCCATGTAAATGACACAACCTTTCTTTAGACATTTAAAAGCCTTGAGCATAGTCACTTGCTCAGGCAATCCGTACTGGGTATCTCCCCGAATGGTAAGCGATTCACCAGACGGAGTCTTTATCACCACTTGCTTTCTGTTGCAGACGATTTGGGCCTGGTTGTGAGATAACCATTCCATACCCAATACTAGGTCAAAACCGGCCAATTTAAAGGGAAGTAGAGATAGAGGAAAAGAGTGGTTCTTAATGGATATCACACATCCATCTAACACAGTGGAGACGGTTTCTATGGTACCATCTGCTAGTTCTACCTCATAATTCACACTTAAGGTTTTGATAGGCATATTCAGCAGTTTGCAAAATTTATGATCTACGAAAGACTTATCAGCGCCTGAATCAAAAAGTACTCTTGCAAAGATATCATTTACGAGAAAAGTACCTGTGATCACGTTGTCATCCAGCACTGCTTCTTTCGCCTCCATCCTGAAGACTCTAGCATTGTTCTTCTTGGCCTCTTCAGGCTTCTTGGCATATTTAGGGCAGTTGCTTTTAATGTGCCCCTTCTCGTTGCAGTTATAGCAGGTTGCATCTTTTATTTTCTTGCAGTCCACGGTTTTGTGGTCCTTGGACTTGCACAACCCGCAAGCATACGACTTCGACTGAGTCTGTGAGTTTGACTCGAGCCTACACTTTCCAAAGTGATGTCTCTTGCAAGTCTTGCACTTGGGCTTCTCACCAGACTGTTGCCCATCCTTCCTTGACTCCGACCCCCTCTTGTTATCACCGTTTCCACGGTGTTTCTTGCTCGACCTCCGTGAAGTTTCATCTTCACGCTTTCTCTTTTCAGCTTCTTTGTTCCTTAGCGATCTTTGTCGGACCGCATCCAGAGTAAGGGATAAAGATATATCAGCTACAGATCGAAAGGTCGCTAGCCTAGAGGCCTCCACGCTTGCCTTTATTTCGGGGGCTAACCCACCGATGAAACGTGCGATTCTTTTTGGCTCCGGGGTTACCAGGTATGGAACCAACCGGGACATCGTGTTGAAGCTCGTTAGGTAAGCTTGGCAGTCAAGGTTTGTCATCACCAATGATAGAAAATCGGATTCTATCTTTTCCACCTCATGTTGAGGGCAGTAATTCTCTTTAATGAGAGAAACGAATTCCTCCCATGTCATGCTGTACAGAACAGCCTTTCCCGAGGCCTGAACCAACGACCTCCACCAAGCCAGGGCCTCGCCCTTGAATGATTGAGACACAAACTTTACCACGTCTCTTTCCGCACAGCCGCTGATGTCCACCACGGTGTCCATCTCGTCAAGCCATGTCATACAATCGACCGCTCCTTTCTCCCCAGTGAAGTCCCGGGGCTTGCATGAGACAAAGTACTTGTAGGTGCAGCCTCTGGCGCGAGATGCGTCAGTATATACTCTTTCTTGACGGACACTGTTTTCATTGGACGAATGATTATCATCGTCCTTTTTAGGCTTGGACAGCGGTTTGCTGTGAGATTTTGTGTGGGTTTTTGGCTTTGAGGGTGGTTTGGATATAGTTCAGCTCCGAGATTCAGTATATTCCTCATATTGTCGATCCAGAGCTGCCTTGACAGCATTATCGACAAGAGCTTTCAACTCTGCGCCCGTCAGATGAACTTGGGCGTTATCATATTCGTCTTCCTTCGTGTGGCTATTTTCTCCACTAGGGTCAGCCATGGTAACTTGAATCTGTTACAGAAGATAACGAAAATTTTATTTAAGAGTTTATTATGGAATTGTCTTTTATGGCAATTCATTAACCATGGTAACAGAGACCATATCTGGTTAATTTGTTACTCACTTTTATTTAGGATTTGAACATACTTATCCTAATTACAAATAATATTGCTATTGGCACAAAAGCCTGGTCACGAGGACGTTTTTATAATATTAGCCGAGATTACAAAGAATCAAGGTATGAAGGTTTGAACCGTAGTCCTTATACCCTTTCTGACAGGGAGTCATAGACCACCACTGTCTTTTGTCTTATATGACAATCATTATGGCCCATAGGCACTACATCACTAATGGATGCTTAATAATTCGGTCCGTAGGCACTACATCACTAATGGATGTTTAATAATTTTGGCCCGTAGGCACTACATCGCTAATGGATGTTTAATAATTCGGCACGTAGGCACTACATCCCTAATGGATGTTTAATAAGTGATCATCTTTATCGATGATTTAACCCATGATTTATCAAATCATTAATTTGGGCTTTGAAATCTTTAGAAGGATTCCTATACAAGAATGACGCGTGCGATTTTAACGAATCACATCTGCCATGAACGTTAACATGATTACAGAGGTTAACTGGAATTTTGAATCTTTTAATCAGGTCTTACCATCTTGGCCGGGTCTAAAAAGACACCTGGCTAGGTTTCACTCTTAAGATTCTTTACTTAGGCAGATTTAATTTAAAAGGAATGATTTTGATTTATTTCATATATAGTAATAACAAAAATGAAATTTATAACATAACATTCCATAAACTTCAAATACGATTACACGCTGCCCTAAACGGGACTTTTAAACAAGTACATACCTACATAGAGGTTAATAAAGAGACAAGTCCTCGCAGGGACCAAAGGATAAGTCCACGTAGGGACTGAAATACGATAAATGTCTACGCAGGGACTTATTTAAAACATGCACTACATTAGAACATATATAAAGACTAATGGTCACGTTTCTTCTTCTTTCCCTTCAACAGGTTCGCTAGACCCTTAAGGAATCCCCTGTTGTTCTTTCGTTCTTCCTCGAAATCTCGTTCCACACGACTTAACCGGTGGAGGATTTCTTCTTGTTCAGGAGGAGAAAAACGTGGTTGTGGCGCCGGTTGCGGAACTGGAGGTCTAGGAGGTGCTGGATACCCATGAGCTAAGTAATCCGGTATCCCTAGGTTTCCAAAAGCTCCGTCGGGATAGCGGGCATTATACCTAGCCGCTATTACATATGGGTCGCACTCATAGTTGTAATTGTAATGCGTGTGCGACGACTGTTCGAACGGGTTGTATGTCGTTGGACCCGTGTATGCAGGTATTGGGTGGTCATACCCAAACGGTGGCGAAGATGGTGCAACTGGTGCGGAGTTCGCCTCCTGTACTGGACTTGAAGGTCCTTCTTCTTGTAGTGGCGGGTAGTGACTACCACTAGAGTGTCGAGGGGTGCTGAAGTGGAATTCCCCTCTTCGGGTGGACATACGAGCACCCGATCTCCTACGCCTTGGCGGATCAGGCATTTCTGGTTGAACCGGTGGCGGAGGTGGTGGCGTAACTGCCACGAAACGTGGATCCTCGGAGGGATCTTGCTGTTGCTGCTGCTGTTGTTGCTGGTGTTGCGATGTCTGATGGGAGGGTGTGAAGTACCACTCGTGCTGGTTGAACAGCGCTTGAAAACTATCTGGCCCTTGATAAGGTGTGCCATGGAAAGAAGATCCGTTAGAGATCTCGATAGGATGTGTGGGTGTACCACGAGCAGGTTCTATGGGATCTGTGTCCTCATCCATATGGTCTTCTGAGAAGTGATCCTGTGGTCCTAACGGGAGAAAGCCTGCAGGTTCCTGAATGTAATCTGCTGGGTTAAACTGACCTCTGAAGTAAGGAGTGGGATCATCAAAAGCACGGTGCGATACCAAACGCTGAAGAGGTATGTAGGAAGGTTGAGGGTTATTGGGATCATTTTCGGAATCTGGCCCGAACGAGTGACGGTACGATGGCGTCGAGCTATGCGAGGTAGAATGTCGTGCAGGCTCAAAGAGATTTCGTCTATGTCTTTGAGGCTCTTCGCTCCTCGTGCTAGAAGGAGCCCGCATATTCGATGGTCCGGCCTCGTGATCATTGTGAGTGATCGGTCCTTTGCCTTTTCCTCCTCTTCTGATGGCTGGCGGCATAATTCCTGCTTAACAAACTTTTAAATAACGATAAAATGACGAAAGACAAAATGGAATATCAATTAAAATTTGTCTTATGTTCTTGTCTAGACTCAAGTATGTGCAATTGTGTCATTGAGATTAAACACTTAAGGACTAGTGTTTAATTCACTCAACGTTGGCTCTGATACCAACCTGTCACACCCCGATTTCCACGTGTATCACCGGTGGGCCCGGTGGGGGATTACCGTGACGTAGTTGGCAACAATATAGTCAAACCACAATATTTAAATGCACAGCGGAAGCATAAAGATAATTATATTTCAACGTTAAGTGTAATATCAATGTATCACCATTGTTGAAATAAAAATCCACAGGGGATCAAATAGAAATAATAAAAGTATTGTTCAACAGACTTCGGGCATTTTAAGCTTGCGAGACTTCTAGTGATGCTAAGGAGAAATCCCAGCCCATTACGCATAGTACCTGCATTTAGTCTTTTTGGGGAAAATACGTCAGTTTACACTGGTAAATACATTCAACTGACACTTTTGTAAAATGTTCGATAAAATTGGTTTAAATGCTCAAGGCACAAACTCTTTATAACTTGGGATAATTTATAATCAAATCTTGTAAAGAATTACATGTTACCATGCGTTCGGTCGCCCGAGTCGTATCGGGTTAAAGTTTAATAGACACACCACATAGTATAAAACCATGGCGGGTAACCAACGGCTACACTTTTATAATTATAGACATAATGCCGGGTGTACGCCTACACCGGGATGTCAAGGTCGTGGCCATTCGTAAATGCTGCCAAGGATATCCGGGACATAGTCATTAAGCCCCCAAAGGCGTTAAGCCAACAAAACAAGTTTTTAAACGGGTCACATTGATAATACCCAACTACAAATGAGTTGGGGTCAATTGCCCGACCAAGCGGTATTTTAGATACCGTAGCCCAAGCCCGTATAACGGAAAATAAGTTAAAAGTATTTACCTTTGCAAGTATAATCCTTAATTGAATAAATCACAGATAGCTTTTACTGGTCTCCTATTCTGGACCGAAGGTTTTAAAATAACCTATTAGAATCCTAACGGGTCTTTATATTTGCCGTAGCTTAGACCGGTCAGTTTCAAAGTATAGTTACGGTTTAATCGCGTGAAAGGCGAAAACCGTGAATGGAGTGTGATTTTGACCCAATCAAGTTTGAAAACTTGTTTTATATGGGTATAATAATCATACTCTGGATTTTGGGGTCAAAACAATATGGTTTGACCCGTTTCGGCTAATTTATGTAAACTAGTTACATAAGCCGAACCGTGCGCGCAAAAGGCGTAACGGGTAACAGTAAGAGTCTTACACAGGTTTCCTATATCAAGATGCCTTAAGGAGGTTGTGCTATCAGTAGGATACCTTCCGTATTGCCCGTAACGAGTTTAAGTCTATTTTACGCCCCGTAGGGGTTTTCCGGTCATTTTAAAGACTTCTAAAGAGCTTTCTGAGTTCTACAGGAAATTTGAGTTTCCCGAACAGTTTATAAAGTCTAAAATACTTTATTTATTATTTAAAACCAGTGGCAACTGGAATCGGGTCAAAAGACCTTGTAGAACTCAAGTTATGGCCAAAAAGGGCATATTCGGTATTTACCAAACCGTTGCCATAACCGCAGGTTATGAGCAGGTTAAAAATAATTAAAAATCTTTAAAAATCCCAAAATATTATTTTACATCAGTGTGTAAAAGGTTTGGTGTCGAAATCTTGGTTTAGATAGGCGTTATGCTAATTGCGCCGTTTATTACAAAAGTTTTCTTTAATTGCGCTATTTAGCATAACTTCTATTCTAGACCTCGGATTGACGTAAAACTTTAGGGACATGCTTAGAATTCAGTAACCAAGGTTATGGTCCTTTCACATGTCCGAAATTCTCGTTTTAATTTGAAAAGGGCGTTACGGTCAACTTTTAAGCATTTAATGGAAAGGTGTAAAAGACTTGGACAAACGACGAACCGGTCACAGAGGGTTATACCATCATGTAACCTGGTCCTAAGAGAGTCCTAAGGCATATCTACATTACACTAAAACGGGTCAGAACTGAAGTCAAAGCAAAAGTCAAAGGTTTGCGACTTTCGGCTCCGAACCGGGTCAATATAGCAAATGGCCGGATCAAACAAGTTTAGACTTGTTAATATACTTATTATCATGTTTTATGAGTGTTTAAACAGGTTTCATACCATCTACATTACAGATTATGCGTAAATCGCAAAATAGTATTTCTGTTGACTTTTTCTAAGCATGTTTGACTCGTCATTTGAACTAGTTAGAGTGGTGATCAGGGGGAACCCTTTCAAGGGTTTATTACCCACATAAATACCAACTTATAATTACTTTCAATTCGAGATATGACTGAGCCATTGAGGACTAATCTCGAAGTCAAACCGTAATTACGACGGTTTGATTTTTAGCTACATAACTAAGCTAAAACTAAACCACAAAGGATTGAACGACTTACAGAAGTCCAATGCAGATAGGAGAAGACTTGGGAGTGTTCTTGAGCTCCAGATGTGATCAAGAAGGTGTGAGGAACATTGTTGCAACCTTATGGCCTTTTATAGGCAATGAGGATCACTAAGATCATCACACAAGGGTCTACAAGGCTCCCTTGATGATCAACATCTGTCCCTCAGTGCTAAAATACGATTAGGGGTCGCCCATATCTCTGGATGATCATGGCATTAATGTTTTACCGCTTAAAACAGCCAACAGCCAACTTTCTGTCGCTGGGCGTCGCTTACGGACTGTATGGCATGGACCTTGCGGTCCGTAAGCCTATGGCGGAAACACTTATACCCTTTCACCCCCTTACGGTCTGTAAGGCATGACCCTTACGGTCCGTAAGCGATCATCAGAGGCAAAAAAAAAATAACCTTTCAAGGTTTGAATAGTCAACTTGAAATTAATAATTTTGATGGATTGCCTTTAACCCATACTTGACCAGATGCCTACCCCATTATGCAATATGGGTTTGTAAGAAGGGTGGGCTCTTGGCTAGTTATTTGCCTTGCATTATGTTCTTAAGACCCAAATTAATCAACTTGGATACTTTTGATTATTTTTAATGACCCGATTAAGATTAGGTGCTTATAAATTTGCTTGGGGTCTCGGGATTTATAATAACGAAGTCGCTCAGAGGTATAAAATTAACATGTCGACATATTCGAAAATCCTACCGCATATCTTAATTTAATTCGGGTTTATATTATTTTTGTCGTATTTGACACGTGTCATTTATTTATTGGACACAAAAATTCGAGGTGTTACAATAAGTAAAATATGCCATAACATATCTAATATTGTTGCCACATCAGTTTAGATATCAAAAGTTATGTTACATATGCTTAATATGAATTTTGGCGTAAAAAGGGTATTTTGGTAATTTACCTAAGGCATATATACTACCTATCATACAACTACTCAAATGATGTGACCATAAGGTATAACCTTGGAAGGTTATTCCCTATACAACTATGGTCACCTAATGCGTTTAGTTGGATCCTAAAGATCGACCAAATGGGTCGGGTTCGAAAGTATAAGCGATTGTTTAGACCGCTTACCTTACGACCCTTTATAAGCACTAAACTAAAAGTGACGAGCTAAGCATGTTAAAACATGCTTAACTAAGTTTAGAAAACAGGTTTGGTATCAAAACAAACGGTTTTGATACCTATGAGTAGTTTGGTTACAAGATACGCAAGAATGCGCATTTTGGCCGAAACTACGACTCGTCACTGAGCCTAGATAACGTGGTAATCAGTAGGTATAGTCACTAGGGACTATAACCATCGTGATCACACTCACGTTATGAAGTTCAAACGAACTTCGCATTGACCATAAGCTGGTCAATGCAGAAAGTCAAACAGAGTTTGACTTTCGGACTCGAAAAGCGATAAAAGAACGAAAGAACACTTACGAAGGGTCCCCGAAAGCTAATCTTGATCCAGGAGCTCAGGTATGAAGCAATGACTTCAACTTAGAGCTTTTAGATCAGATTTGTGGGTTTTTGAAAGAATGGTGGGGGGGTATTTATAGGATATGCAAGACCGTTAGGATCGTTTATCGATTTACGTGCTTGAATCTCATCCGTACAAGTGTCAAAATGCTATGGTATCACAATATGACCCCAACCCCAGAGATTTGCAAGAGGCATTGCCTTTTGGAGTGTTGAAAGGCTGCTAACAGCAGCGAAAACGAGTTTCTGCATATCTGGGGAGGCCTCGCGGCCCGCGTAAGGTTCTGACAGGGCTTACGCGGCCCGCCTGGATGTCCTGATCTGCAGCCAACTTTGGAAAATGACAGTTTCAGTCCCTGTTGGTGTTTAAAGCCTTTTCCGACATGTTTAAAGCCCGTTAAGCCAAATTTAAGGCCCTAAAATGATGCTTAAACATTGTGGACATGAAACATGCTCAAAAATATGCCGGATGTCAGTTCGTTTGGTCGTACGATCGCGGCGTTTGGTTAATTACGATAGAATGCGCATAAGTGCGAAAAACGATCCAAATGGCGTGACGAATGGATTTTTCTTATGCCAAACACTAAAATAAAATATTTTAGTGCTTACATAAATTTTTGGATGTCCGGATGTATTTAGAACGTAAGTTATGCGCGAAAGTGCAAACTTATGCACTTTTTGACACTTTTAGTCCCTGAATGACCCAAAAGTTTATTTTAGCACACCGAACCCCTTAAAGCCTATTTCTAAGCTATGTAAGCGATTAAACTTGATTTTGCCCTACCAAAGCCTATTACAGTTCAAATTGGCATACTTTCGCAGTTTATCGAATCTAGTCCCTGTAAGCGATTAAACTTGATTTTGCCCTACCAAAGCCTTCAAAACTTATTTCTAAGTTATGTAAAGGTTATTTAAGGTATGTTAAGCATATTTCACTATTCCGGAGTGTTTGTTGCATTAAACTGGTTATATTTACGCATCAGTGCGCGTATAACCTTCCAGAAAGCGATTTAGAGCTTGAAATCGAACAAGAATTGATATGTGCAAAAGATACACATATTTATACAGATCCCAAGTATGAAATACAATATTTCATTGGCTTGGTGTTCGTTTGAAGGTCGCAGTGACCCAGGTGTCACAGTCTCCCCTACTTTAGGAAATTTCGTCCCAAAATTTATTCGTAGGAGCCTATCTGTGGCTTTATGTCAAATAACTATCAGAGATATGCAAGGCATAATCCTGTCATTTCCTTATCGGACATTCTTCAGAAATGAACAAGAACAAACAGAGTCATTTTCCTCAACGAGTATTCTTCAGAAGCGGAAATGAAGGAATAAACAATCGGGGATTTATTTCCTTAGCGGACAATCTTCAGAAATGAAAATAAACTGACGGAGTTATTTTCAACGGTTGCTTCCTCAGAAACGGAAATGAAAGGATAAACAAACGGATATTCATTTCCTCAACGGACAATCTTCAGAAACGAAAAATGAACTGACGGAGTTATTTTTAACGGTTGCTTCCTCAGAAATGGAAATGATAAGGATAAACAAACGGATATTCATTTCCTCAACGGACAATCTTCAGAAACGAAAAAAAATGAACTGACGGAGTCATTTTCAATGGTTGCTTCCTCAGAAATGGAAATGATAAGGATAAACAAACGGATATTCATTTCCTCAACGGACAATCTTCAGAAACGAAAAATGAACTGATGGAGTCATTTTCAACGGTTACTTCCTCAGAAATGGAAATGAATAGAGCTAATTCTAAACATATGACAAAACTTGCTGTGGTTTCTGTGCACTAAATTCCATAATTATGTATGCATCCATAATTACGTAATTCCTTGCACAGTCTGCACAGTTCGTCGTGTAATGTTTAGGGGAAGAAAAATCAAACCTGTGATGAGGGTGACTAGACTACCATAGGGTCCCTTTTAATTAGATGGACATCTGATCTTTTTAAATTAGGCCACCAAGGAGACCTTTCAGCTATATCATCACATGATGTTCTTAACCAGATTTTTGGATCAATCTGTTTAACTAGACCACTCAAGGGGTCTAATTATGGAGTAGTACTCTATAATCCAAGGGACTCAACTACAACGTAGAAGTCCATTAAGGATTTTATATAGTACCTTTGGGTATCCTACTATGAATCCCTTATACGAATGATATGGAAGATTCTTCGTGGATTTGGATAACGAATATCCAGAGTATACAAAAACACAGAAAAATGCATAAAAGAAAACACAAAATGCATAAACACATAGTCACATAGCCACAAAATTGTTTAACTTGATTTTAGATTTGTTGTCATTTGTTAATTTGTTCTGCTATCTGTTCACATGCATTTAAAGCACACTAGGAATCCATTCCGTGGATTTCATTTGGTACTTTAAACATTATCAAGAATCTAACTATGAAGATAGAAAGATCTTCCAAAAATTCATTTGTGTACTTTATTACAAGGAATCACCACATTCAATTTAAGGTATACAACAATTAAGGACTTACGGAAATACCCTTAGGTACCCTATTAAGGATTTATAGTGGTACTTTGGGTATTCATCCAGTGTTGTAACTTGCGCCTTGTACTTCGTTTCCTTAGAATAGACGGGTACTTAGGAATTTCGTGGGAAACGCATGAGACCATAAGATGGAAAAATTTTGGGGGTAGTTTGCTTTTCAAGGAATACGATTCCTCGCTTGTCGGTATTGTAGGGGATATGTTCTTTATACATATAACCACATAAATACATTGCAATGTAAATAAAAGATTTATTTATGGACCTTGACAACAAAAGAAAATAATACATAAGACGTGATTATTTCTAAACGATGTTGTCTTCTGGTTGGTCAGATGCTCATCCATGTGCTGGATTTGCATTAGCAAGCTTTGGGCAATTTCTTCGGAAATGACCCATCTCGCCACAGTTGAAACAAGAACTTGGTAGGAAACGACCTTGAGTGGGATTGTTGCCAGCTTGGTTTGGCGCAGCTGCAGCTGGGCAGACTCTTGCTGTATGGCCTATAAGTCCACAAGTCTGGCATTTGCGGCACTTTACATTGGCATGATGATGGAGGCTACATTGGTTGCACAAGGGTGCAGTTCCATTGTATGGTTTCCTAGCAGGGGGTTGAGCTGGTTGGTTGGGGACGGCTTGACCATTGCGAGCGACCACGGCGAAGTTCTGAGAAGCCTTTCGCTTCTTTGACTTCTTAGGGGATCCAGTCTGTTCATCCATGGTCTTTGATTCCTCGATTGGTTTCGATTCCTCGACCGGTTTCTTGTCACCTTTTCGGAAAAGTTTACCTTTCCTGATCTTTGATTCAGTCAAGGTTGCAGATAGCTCAATGGCCTGTCTAACTGTAGTGGGATTACTACTGGTCACAATGTCTTGTACTGAGTCAGGGAGGCCATCAATTTACTTTTCGATTGCCTTATCCAAAGGTGTAACCATATTCGGGCATAACAAACTTAACTCCTCATAACGATCCGTGTAGGCTCGATGCTCACCGCTAACTTGCTTAAGATCGTCGAACTCCTTTTCCAAGGCCCTGATCTCGTGACGAGGACAGAATTCCTTCATCATCAGAGCTCGAAGCTCTTGCGATGTTTGAGCCAGTGCCACATCGGCACCCTTATCTCTCATCACACCATTCCACCATGTCAAAGCTCGTTTCTCAAAGATGCTAGATGCGAATTCTACCTTTCGCTCGTTTGGACATTGAACATGTCTGAAGGTGCTCTCTAAACTCTCGAACCATTGCAGAAGTGCAGTCGCTCCTTGAGACCCATAAAACTTTCATGGCTTAGCCGAGTTGAACGTCTTGAAGTTGCAGGGGGCATTATTGTTGCTGAGGGCTTGGTTACATTGAGCAATGATGTTCGGGAATGCACCAGTCATTTGCTGTGTAATGACAGCTGCCAGCTCTTCAATAGATACCTGATTTTCGCGTCGTGGAGGCATTCTAAAAGGGGAAAACAAGAGAGAAAACAAATGAAATGGCATTGGGTAAGAATAGGATGTTACAATTACCGACCAAAATCATGGGTGATGGTCATTTGTTTAAACCACGAAGTAAACAAACGGCACACAAAGGCTGAATCAAAGCAAATAGATCCTCATGATGTATCACGAAGACATGCTCGCCTATAAGTGGATACTCACCCCAAGAGTTCCAAGGTAAGAGTGACTGGTCCGATTATGTGGATTTGTACGAACACTCTAGCCTTAGACAGAAAACTCAGGGTACAGGCATTCACTCTTCTAGTTTGCATGTGTTCACATTATTTAGGACCCAAAACTTTGACGAGATTTTGAAAATTCAAAGGGGTTCAAAACCTTATAATAGAGGGTTCAAAACCTAGTAATCAATTATCCAAATACAGATGATTAATTTTCAAAGCAGATTCGGAATTGATGTTCTCGTTGTGGTTATCACCTAAGGATAGGTGAAGGTATCGTTTTATGACTAAACGCAAGTAAACTCGCGTTAGGGTCCTAAGAAGGTTATAGACTAGGTCAAAGTATTACTAATAACCTAATTCCATATAACCATTGGCTCTGATACCAACTTTTCTGTCACACCCCGACCACGTAAAACAACAAAACGTGGCGGAAACGTCGGGGAGTGTTGTAACAGAATCATTGTTTCATAACGCATTGAAATTTAAATATTGTTTTATTGATTAAAAGAGTTACAATGTCTTGACAATCAAAGAAATATAACATAAATAACTAGTCTTGCATCTTTTATTGTCACTAAGGCCCAAGTCCGCCTAAGTGTATCTTGATAAGTCCTATGCATCATATCCTGAAACACATGTGAAAATAGGTACGTCAGCATAAAAATGCCTGTGAGATACATAGGTTTTGTGAAATAGAATTCATGACTTATGTTTGAGAAAATGTTTAGTCATGAACCTTGTAATTTGCCTTGTCTTGTAAATCATTTGAAAAAAAAAACGATAAGATCAGATGATATGTATAAATAAATGTAAGGTTAAATGAATAACCAAGCAAAATGAGTTTGTATAAGATAAGTTATTTGTAAGACAATGTCTTGTGAAAAGTATGTTATTTGTATAAAATGTTACATGTCTCAAATCGAAATGATTCAAATAACGCTACGATATGTAATACCATACAAACACTTATATATAGGAAGTACCAGCAGCGTATCCACCATGCTTGTATCATATTACACACGCCTCGTTACTTAAATACTTACTCAAACCAAACCATCAATATGTAATGTTTAGCAATGGTAGAAATGTTTATGTATAGTCCAATGTCTATTGTCAAATGTAAATCTTGCCAACAGATACAAAAGGTTCACACGGTTCAACAGTTAAAATCAGTTCATATAATCAAACGGTTACGACGGTTCACATGGTTAAATGGTTACAACAGTTCAAAATGTAATATAATGTGTTCATATGCTGGATGAGCATATGCAACAGAAATGCAATGTAAAACAATGTACTAAGTATGCACACAATGGACATACATAGCATGAAATGTAATGTAAAACAATGTACTAAGTATGCTATCAGTCAACATACATAGCAAAACGATGTAATGTAAATCATGTACTATAAATGTACTAATGAACATAGCAAGTATATGATGTGAAAACATGAAAGCATGAAGGTAACAAGTAGGCACATGTGTTTCACCCCAAAACAGTTTGGAAAACAGTAAAAGAGGGGTCTATGTACTCACATAAACACCTTGAAAACATTTAAAAGATGGGGTTCTATGTACACACTTGAGATTGCTTAGAAGTCCTTGTGTAACAACCAAACAATGCTAGAGATCACGGATATCAAACGACACCTAATATAGGTAACTATGTTAATATACCGGACCTAAATCGGAGGATTGGATAGAATGAGGGTTCGTAAACCAAACGAGTATGGAGACTCGTGTAACATGGTTTACAAAGCCTACATACTAAAATGAAACCTAACCTAAGTGCTTACGACCCATTACGACTCGTTTAGGTAGCTTATGCTACTTTAACGCGTCGTTCGTGTAAAATGCGTTCGGAACGCCTAACTAGCCCTATGATAAGTAAAATATGCCATAACATATCTAATATTGTGGCCACATCAGTTTAGATATCAAAAGTTATGTTACATATGCTTAATATGAATTTTGGCGTAAAAAAAGGTATTTTGGTAATTTACCTAAGGCATATATACTACCTATCATACAACTACTCAAATGATGTGACCATAAGGTATAACCTCGGAAGGTTATTCCCTATACAACTATGGTCACCTAATGCGTTTAGTTGGATCCTAAAGATCGACCAAATGGGTCGGGTTCGAAAGTATAAGCGATTGTTTAGACCGCTTACCTTACGACCCTTTATAAGCACTAAACTAAAAGTGACGAGCTAAGCATGTTAAAACATGCTTAACTAAGTTTAGAAAACAGGTTTGGTATCAAAACAAACGGTTTTGATACCTATGAGTAGTTTGGTTACAAGATACGCAAGAATGCGCATTTTGGCCGAAACTACGACTCGTCACTGAGCCTAGATAACGTGGTAATCAGTAGGTATAGTCACTAGGGACTATAACCATCGTGATCACGCTCACGTTATGAAGTTCAAACGAACTTCGCATTGACCATAAGCTGGTCAATGCAAAAAATCAAACAAAGTTTGACTTTCGGACTCGAAAAGCGATAAAAGAACGAAAGAACACTTACGAAGGGTCCCCGAAAGCTAATCTTGATCCAGGAGCTCAGGTATGAAGCAATGGCTTCAACTTAGAGCTTTTAGATCAGATTTGTGGGTTTTTGCAAGAATGGGGGGGTATTTATAGGATATGCAAGACCGTTAGGATCGTTTATCGATTTAGGTGCTTGAATCTCATCCGTACAAGTGTCAAAATGCTATGGTATCACAATATGACCCTAACCCCAGAGATTTGCAAGAGGCATTGCCCTTTGGAGTGCTGAAAGGCTGCTAACAGCAATGAAAACGAGTTTTTGCATATCTTGGGAGGCCTCGCGGCCCGCGTAAGGTTCAGACAGGGCTTACGCGGCCCGCCTGGATGTCCTGATCTGCAGCCAACTTTGGAGAATGACAGTTTCAGTCCCTGTTGGTGTTTAAAGCCTTTTCCAACATGTTTAAAGCCCGTTAAGCCAACTTTAAGGCCCTAAAATGATTCTTAAACATTGTGGACATGAAACATGCTCAAAAATATGCCGGATGTCGGTTCGTTTGGTCGTACGATCGCGATGTTTGGTTAATTACGACAGAATGCGCATAAGCGCGAAAAACGATCCAAATGGCGTGACGAATGGATTTTTCTTATTCCAAACACTAAAATAAAATATTTTAGTGCTTACATAAATTTTTGGATGTCCGGATGTATTCAGAACGTAAGTTATGCGCGAAAGTGCAAACTTATGCACTTTTTGACACTTTTAGTCCCTGAATGACCCAAAAGTTTATTTTAGCACACCGAACCCCTTAAAGCCTATTTCTAAGATATGTAAAGGATATTTATGGTTTTTTTAACTTATGGTCATGTTCCGGAATGTCTGTTACAGTTCAAATTGGCATACTTTCGCAGTTTGTCGAATCTAGTCCCTATAAGCGATTAAACTTGATTTTGCCCTACCAAAGCCTTCAAAACTTATTTCTAAGTTATGTAAAGATTATTTAAGGTATGTTAAGCCTATTTCACTATTCCGGAGTGTTTGTTGCATTAAACTGGTTATATTTACGCATCAGTGCGCGTATAACCTTCCAGAAAGCGATTTAGAGCTTGAAATCGAACAAGAATTGATATGTGCAAAAGATACACATATTTATACAGATCCCAAGTATGAAATACAATATTTCATTGGCTTGGTATTCGTTTGAAGGTCGCGGTGACCCAGGTGTCACACTGGTCCCATTGCCATGAACTATACCAGGATCATCGTGCGCTGCTGGCGATACTGGGGACAGGCCCAAAAACTGGGGACTAGCCCAAATAACTGGGGTCAAGCCCAAATAACTGGATACTTCTGTGGATACTTGATCCTTAGTTAAGGATACCTAAACCTTCTGCAAAACTCAGAATTAAGTGAAAGGGGGATAAAGGATCCACGATCCTTATCCTTGTATATAGGATAATTAAAGAATGAAATAGTTTGAGATTAGATCATTACCAAAATGAGGATCCTTTGTGCTGTAAGGATCCTTCAAGGATACTTGTTAGCTAAGGATCATGGATCCTTATTACATGAAGTATTTCTTCAAGTGGACAGCATTCCAAGCTCTTGGTAGCAAATCACCTTCCATTGTTAGCAATCGATATTCCCCCTTTCCTGCTTCAGCTTCAATTAAATAGGGGCCTTCCCACTTTGGTGCTAACTTTCCATCAGCAGGATTAGTGGTATTCTGAAATGCTTTCCTTAATACCATATCACCAACTTGAAATTTCCTGATCCTGACATTTTTATTGTAGGCTCCAGCCATCCTTTGTTGATAACTAGCCATCCTTATCCTTGCCAAATCCCTGAGTTCTTCTATGGTATCCAAGTCTTGAATCAAGTTTTCAGCATTTCCTTCAGGATCACGGATACTTGTTCTTGCAGTAGGAACCACCATTTCGGTAGGGATCACTGATTCTACTCCAAATACCAAAGAAAATGGAGTTTGGCCAGTAGCATTCTTGGGAGTCGTCCTATCAGCCCATAATACATAAGGTAGCTCTTCTGCCCATTTTCCTTTCTTGGCTCCAAGTTTCTTTTTCAAGTTGTTGATGATGATCTTGTTAGATGATTCTGCCTGGCCATTAGCTTGTGGGTGGACTGGTGTTGATGTTATCATCTTAATCCCCCAGCTGTCACAAAAGTTAGTAGTTCTACTCCCAATAAATTGGATCCATTATCACAGACAATTTCAGAAGGAATACCAAATCTAGTAATAATATTTCTTTTGATAAAGGATATCACTTCTTTCTCTCTGACTTGAGCAAAGGCTTCAGCCTCTATCCACTTTGAGAAATTGTCAGTCATAGCAAGCATGAATACTTTTCCACCAGGTGCCTTGGGAAGTTTACCAACTATATCCATCCCCCATCTCATAAATGGCCAAGAAGAGGGTATAGGATGCAAGAGCTCTACTGGTTGGTGAAGGATATTACTATGTCTTTGACAAGGATCACATTTTTTGGCATAATCCACAGCATCCTTCTTCATAGTAGGCCAATAGTATCCTGTCCTTAGGATCCTTGAGAATAACGCCCTACCCCTAGTGTGGTTTCCACAATCTCCTTCATGAAAATCCTTTAGGACTTCTTGGATTTCAGGATCCTCGATACATCTTAGATATGGTCCTGCAAGAGATCGTTTATATAATATGTTATTCAATATTGTAAACTGAGATACCTTAATTTTGAAAGCCCTGGGGTTTTCTCCTGTAGGGATCTCTCCATGTTGGATATATCTCATGATTGGAAGGATCCATGATCCTGAATGAGATTGTGTATTATCACTAGGGATAATTGCAGAATCCTCTCCTATCTCCATAGCTACATGATCCTCAATAGCAGGGGTTAGGATATGGATAATAGGGATTTTGATATCCTCTGGAATTTTCAAGGATAATCCTAGATTGGCCAATGCATCAGCTTCTGCATTCTCTTCTCTGGGTACCTGTGTCAAACTAAAGGAAACAAAAGAGAGTGCCAATTCTTTAACTATCTCTAAATATTTGATTAGCTTTTCACCTTTAACAGCATAGGATCCATTAAAGTGATTAGTAATTAATAATGAATCTACATGTACCTCAAGATACCTGATCCCCATATGATTGGCAATTTGCAAACCAGCTATCAAGGCTTCATATTCAGCCTCATTGTTAGTAGTTTGGAACTCACAAGCTATGGAGTGGGGTATAATGTCCCCCTGTAGCGATTTTAGTAGTATTCCAAGCCCAGTTCCTTTGACATTAGAGGCTCCATCAGTGAAGAGTATACAAGGATCCTTAGTTTCCTCTAGCTGTTGGAGTTCTAATTCAGCTTCCCTTTGCAAGTCACTACTGAAATCTGTGACAACCCGAAGTTTCAAGGTCAGTGTCTTCGGTTCCGTTCTTGTTTTAAATCTATTTATTCGACCCGTGACCCTGTTTAGCGTGCTAGTATATGTTTGGTAGTTGTGTGGTGCGTGTGTGTGTAACGGGCCAGTCTCTATGTTGTGCTTACAACTCGGTCGTAGCGTATAATTGGACCGCAATGTGAATGTTCTTGTTTGATTTAGAAACCCGTTGACATAAGTGATCGGACTTGGCCCAATCTTGACGAGTAACATCAATGAATAACCGGCCCAAATACTGTTCCACCTTATGGATGGTCTCGGCCCAAACTGTTGTCTTGATTTGCAAAAACAACCGGCCCAAATGACTGTTTTGGTCAGCAAGTATAATCGGCCCAAAACACTAATTGTTTAGCAAATATAAGTGGCCCAGTTCCTTGTCCATTTATCTACATGTGTACGTGAACTAATGTGATCACAAACTAGAACAAACCCTACTTCTTCTTCCTGGAGTCGTGAACGGCAGTAGAGCACCCCCCTCCTGTCGTGACCTGATCACCATCCTTAGATTCTCCATACTATCTTGGTTAGTGTCATCTCATGTTCATTTAACTTGCTGATTGTTTTGATTATATGTGAACAAAGTAAGATTTTCTGGTTGATTATGCTTTCATTATTAATACATGAATATATCTTGTGTGACTAACAGAACTGTGTATGCACGATGCTTGTATGATTAATTGAAGAGATAATGGTGTGATGGGTATGATGGTTTTATGTGATGTCTCGACAAGATTGTTATGAGCCGAGAGAACCCCTCCTATTGTGATAATTTCATATATGTATAATATAGCATAATAAATGAATTGATGTTGATGGTATAAAGAAGCGATTTGATAAACTTCTGTTAGTGTATTGCCATTAATTGCTTAGGTTGTAAACATAATGATGATGATGATGATTCTGTGAACGATAGGTGATGAAAGAGGGTTAAGCTTTAGTGGTGTAAACCCTTGTATTATAAACATAAATCTCGATTAAGGCCTACTGCATGTTCGATGATTGATATAAGAATTTATGAGTTTCATGTAGCATAAATGGTGGCTGTATGCATGCTGAAGTTGTGCTACGCATGATATGTGGATATTAGGCTCAAATCTGTTAATTGGTTAAAGAATGGGAATCACCACTATTTCTTTAAATCACCTGAATGATGTATGTATAGGAACGTAGAGTTTGTGAATAGAAGCTGGGTTTTCTTATTTAAAAGCTTTGTTATGTGCTTTAATGGTGTGTACAAGTATGTAAGCCCAAGGTACATGTTAGCAATGCAAGACTAAATAATTGGAGAAGATGATATGTCACCTGATGGGTTTAAATATAAATGGTTACACATGATTGGTCACATACTTATAGCTTGGTCTCACAACTTGTTTTGCAATTTTGAACATAAAATTACACAAGGTATAAGCCAGTCGCAATCTTAGAGAGGGGCTGGCATTACTTGGGCCTCACACACATATACTGGGCTGTACGTTTCTTTGATGTTACATTGGGTTGTACATGAGTTGGGCTACACATTTGAGGTTAACCACACACTCTAGTTGTATACATACAATTGAACACGTATTACACAAATTCATAGTGCATGTCGCACACTTGCATTGTGTTGCACATATCTCTGGGCTGAACAGTAGTATTGGGCCACATGATTTTGGGGACACACACACCCGGAGGCAGTCGCACATTCGGTGTGGGCTGGTCTCCGATGGGCCGCACATCCTCCTTAAGTTGCATGAATTACATTGGGCTTTGTAGATGGATGTGAGCAATATATGTATGTGAGTATCATGTTATGGGCTGTTACTTGTCTGAATTGTAAGTTAGTGTTAGCAATGGAGTATGCTTATAAGTTAAATCGGTAGTCTAATACAACTATATTTAACGGCCGAAACTCCAATGAACTGTTTTGTGATATGATTGGCTACTATAACTTGCATGATAATACGTGAGATACATGTATGCTACTTATGTAATGTGAGTATGAAACTATGCGACTTGAGTCTATATGAAACTGATTGGCTTTGACAACTATGCTAGGACTTGATTGATCAACTTGAATACGTAAATAAACATACCGAGCAAACCAAGGTGAGTTCACTACACTCGAGCATGCGTCCCAGTGGTTGGGGACAGTCAGTGGGTATCCCGTGGAGGGATAAGTCTTTTGGGTAAAAACGGGTATATTGGTTAATATTCTCACCTATCATTCTTGTAAGTCCCTTATGTTGTTACCTGGAGGGTAACGGGTATTAGTTGGTAGCGCTACTTAGGTTTGGCACCCTCACACCGCTCCTAGAGAGGACGAATGTGAACTAATGACCCAGTCGGGCCCAGTACTGGATAGGAGTACGTGGGAAAGGGCAGTCATGTACATCAGGAGCCGTCTTGTTCGGAATTGAGATATTAACAATATTACTTGCATTGTCAGTGAACTGTTTTACATACAACCGATAACAAACGTTTTCTAAAACTGTGAACTCGCCAGCTTTGTCTGATACACTTGTGACATGCTCGCAGGTCGTTTGGTATCTTGGATTTGGGGTACTTGCTGTCTGGAGTAGCTGGAGTGGTCATGGGTCGACTGGAAGGATTATGTGATTGATCTCATGAGACCATACTTTGGTTATGAAACAATTTAACTTGGTTTACTATTTGCTTCCGCTGAACTCGTTGATTTTCATTTTAACTTGTTGAGTATATTTTTATTAATAATGGGGATTTTATTTATAACTTGTATGGGTTCAATGTAATTGGTGGCTCGTTATTGGTACGTCACACGCCTATCAAGGACACTCCCTAGGTGGTATTTTGAGGGTGTGACAGTTTGGTATCAGAGCCACTGGTTATAGTGAACTTGGTTTTAAAACGCCTTTACAAAACCAGACTATAACCTAACAGATCCGAAATCGACCATGACACTCGGCCCCAGATTGCAAGGTTCGTCTCTCGAATACTCATTGTACTGTGTAACTAGTGAACACTTACATATGATATTGCATGTGATTGCACGTTTAGCACAACAGTATGAATTCATGTATTACTTGCATGTGTTATGTGACTGATAGGGTGGCATTTCCCTAAACATTCATGACTTACATTTCGTGATGCTCTTCGTTTGCTACTCGAGTTTGAGGAATTATTTGACATGAGTTAAGAGGAGCTGAGATGAGCATGCAAATCGCAATATTATTGTGGGTGCACACATAATAATAATGTGGGGTGCATGTGAGTCCCAGTGAGGCTTAACATGAGTCATAGCAGTGATTGTCTCCTACTTGAATGTGATCTTTTCACTTCCCTCTGAAACCTTTCGAATCTCGATGCTATCGAGAATTACCTGAACACCCATCTGAATGCCTAACAAACTGTGTAGAATGCTAGGTGCTTGTACGGACGTCCTTGGGTGGAGGTTGCAGCGTCAATGATTGGTCTATACCCCCCCCCCCTCACTCCTCTTTTTTGTTGGAACTCAATGTGCTGACGTCTTAGACCCCGAAGTGCGATTACATCTGCAACACTCTGGAAACATACCGTGCGTTACCTAGTTAACTTGAAAGAACGATGGACAAAAGGATGAGCGTAAAGCCTCACCAACCTCAGTATTAGAATGACTCTAATTACTGGCAGTGAACATCAGCAATTTGACTTCGATCGAATCCTAAGCGACTTATGAGAGTCAACACTTACGAATCAATCGGGACATCGGCAATGACAATCGACTGTAGTATGGAATGTGTTACTGTCAGCATAATGAGTAACGCTTTGGGATGTGGCACGGAAATGTGACAAGATGGACATTGTCGGTGAAGGATCGTAGGGCTCCGTTTCAAGCAACGACATTAGAGGCAATCGTCATGGCAACATCAAGGTACTTGTAATCGTAGCATGGAAACGAAGGTGACATTGGCAAGGGATGACTGCTGTTAAGTCAAGATGTAAACAACCAAGGGAATAATAGTAGTAATGGGAATCCCCGTAACGATAACAACAGCACTGGAAATGATACTCATGGAAGGGCATTTTGGATTGGCGTGGGCAATGCCAAGATTATAGCAATATGGTAGCCTGTAGGGGTAGCTAATCGTTTCGTTTCTGTCCGCTCAACCCTGATGATTCTTAAAACTGAATCTGTTGAGGAATCGACTGATGGCAAGTCAATTGAAACTCCATATGTCCGTTGGGATGCAAACTCGACCTTGTGGGACGAGTGTTCGACGTCGACCTTCCTTCTACTATCCTCGATGGTTACAACGCAGTAGTTAGTGTGAATTGGTTATCCAGGAATTACGCAGATATACCCAATGAGGAGAAAATCTTATGTGGAGAATCGTTACTTGTTCTAAAGCATCAGAGAAGTGCAGAAGTTAGCGCCAATTCAGTTGTGAGGGCCAGAAGTGTCTACGGAGGGATTACTCCGCTGTGTTAGCAACCGTTACTGATGATAGAGTTGAGGGAAAAGAGGATCGAGGATCCACCGATTGTATGTGATCCCCCTTGGTTTGTTACCCGAGGAACTTTCAGGCTTACTTCCACAACTGTTAGGCAGAATCTCAGTTTAATCTCACGCTAGAAGCAGCCTTGATCACTCGTACATCATACTGTCTTGCACCCGGAGGGTTGCAAGAACTGTCTAGTCAATTTCAGGAGCTACCGGGTGGGAGTTTTAGCAATCTAGCTCCTTGTTCTGGGGAGCCCGAGCTCTATTGTGGAAATGAAGGACAAGTCCTTTCGTACGCGTACAGACTACCCCAAGGTGGCAATCATAGACCGTCACCCTCTACCTCGCATCGACAACCTGCTTGACCCGCTGCAATGATTAAGCTTCTATTCGGAAACCGCCTTAAGATCAGATTGTCACTTGATGGAAGACCCTGGGGAGGATGACTTCTAACACGGCGTTACGTGCACAGTACGGCCACTCCGGTTTTCTGTTCTCGTTGTTTAAAATTACCCAACACACCAGCAGCCTTAGGGATCACATGAGTAGTAGGTACCAACCCCATCTTGCCAGATTCGCCAACCGTGTTTATCTAGGACGTTTTGAATCACTTCCAGGAGAAAGGAACACCATGAACGACACTTGTATTTCATCATAGAGCTTCTAGGGGAGGAGCATCTACGTGCGAAGTCTTGTTTAGTGTAACATCTGGATTCGAGAGATGCATTTGAACATGTAACCAACGAAGTGGGAATAAACGTGGACCTCGCTGAGACCCGTTTTGGTTAGAAACCGATCGACACCAGAGATCCCTTCGAGGATGCAGCAATTTCTTGGTCTCATTAGATGCTATCGCAGATTCATCACAGGATTCTCGAGGATCGCGTAGCTTAAATCTCTTTAGCACAGCGAGGTGCTGTGTTCGTGGAAGACAAAACAGGAGGACGTCTTTTCAGCTTCTGAGACCCAACCCTACAATGCACTGAGCATCACTTCTATCCGAGGGAACTGATGATTTGGTGGTATACCATGATGGTTCAAATCAGAGTCCCAGTTACACATCGATAAGACATGAGAAGGAAATGGCCCACATGGTGGACTTACAGGAAGAACTGCATGAGTCATGACCTGCGGTGGAAGCCCGGGTCTTTGGATCTAAGTTGGAGACATTACTTGGACGGTACCCAATGCACTACCTAGACCGATCACAAGGGCCTCCCATGTACCCTTGTTTGAAGAGAGCTAAACATGTGATAACAACGTTGAATGGAACTTTTGAATGAATGCAACCGTGAAACCTGGACGTGCACGAGCTTTGCAGCTCGCTATCGACTTTAACCTACCTGATCAGATTTGCCTTGCTCAAATCGAAGCACTGAAGGAGGAGAATTTTCGAGTTGGGCCCATGCGGGGCATGGAGAATTGATCTTTGGCAAATCGGACGATACTCGCTACTCCGTGGAACGGGCATTGGGTCTTACTATACAGCAATCCAAGGGAACTCGTATTAAACGAAGCACACCAATCCAGATAACCTGGTCATTCAGATTTTTGTTGGAACATAATAGGATCACAGAACCTTGTACTGGTAACCGGATGTGAAGGCCCATATAGCGATGTATGTGAGCGATGTTGACTTGTGCAAAGGACAAGGTGGAATATCAGGACCCTTTGGGTTTGTGCCAGCAACCAGAAACCCTCACCTGGAAGTGAGATCAGACCGCCACGGATTTTGTCACTGGTCTACCTAAAAACTCAGAACGGAAACAGTATCACATGGATGATCGTTGACCGCCTCATGTAACCAGCACACCTTCTTGCAATCAAGGGAACTGACGAGTCTTCTCAGTTTGTAAATACTCCTCTGAGAGAGGTGGCTTTTTAGGCACGAGGTGTCAACTCCTGTTATCTCTGATTTTGATCTATACCTGATATATGACAAGCACTACACAACACTCTAAGCTCACGTCTAGACATGAGCGATACTTATCACCATAGGACAAATGGTCAGAGTAAATGAACCCCCCCTGACACTCGAAGACATGCTGTGAGCATGTGTGTGATTGACTTAGTAAAATTGGAATGATGCCTACCTCTGGTTGAATTTACTGCAACAGTTACTATTCTAGTATTCAGACAGCTCTGTGTGAGACATTGCATGGACCGTAACGTTAATCTCCTTGTTGGATTAAGGTGGGTGAAAACCTAATCATGATCCAGGATCTGTACTCGAACCACTTGGAAAGATTGTTTAGATTGGAAATCGTTTGGCGACAACGTGCGACCGTCAGGAAGGCTGATAAGCTTAGGAAACACTGGGAGATCGCCATAGGTGAACGTATCATAATCGAAAGCCACACCCTGGGAGGGTGCAGTACACTATGGAAAATGTGACAAGCTTGATTTAAGTTATGTTGAGTTATTCAGAATTCTGGAAAGAATAGGTCACGTCGCCTACGAACTAGGGTTACCCGACAAATTGGGTGACGTACACAACGCCATTTATGTCTCGAAGCTGAGGCAGTGTGTGCCTGATAAAACACCTGTGATACCGTTACTAGAGAAGTTTTAGTTGTCAATGGATCTGTCGGAAACATGGATCAGGAAGTCAAGGTTCGTTAGCATAGTCGAAACTCGGTCATGAGAGTTCGTTGGAACTCAAGACGTGGACCGGAGTTCACATGGGAACACGATGATTGGAATAAGCTCTGGTATCCTCAGTTGTTCAAACGGTTGTAACAACGTCTGATATCGTCGGAGAATTTCGGGACGAAATTCCCTTTCAAGTTTGGGATGATGTGGAACCTGAGGAAAATCCGCAACAATCTTGATTTCTCACTTCACCCCTTCATGCTTACTCGTCAAATTTCGGGACGAAATTTCTTTCAAGTTGAGGATGATGTGACAACCCGAAGTTTCAAGGTCAGTGTCTTCGGTTCCGTTCTTGTTTTAAATCTATTTATTCGACCCGTGACCCTGTTTAGCGTGCTAGTATATGTTTGGTAGTTGTGTGGTGCGTGTATGTGTAACGGGCCAGTCTCTATGTTGTGCTTACAACTCGGTCGTAGCGTATAATTGGACCGCAATGTGAATGTGCTTGTTTGATTTAGAAACCCGTTGACATAAGTGATCGGACTTGGCCCAATCTTGACGAGTAACATCAATGAATAACCGGCCCAAATACTGTTCCACCTTATGGATGGTCTCGGCCCAAACTGTTGTCTTGATTTGCAAAAAAAAACCGGCCCAAATGACTGTTTTGGTCAGCAAGTATAATCGGCCCAAAACACTAATTGTTTAGCAAATATAAGTGGCCCAGTTCCTTGTCCATTTATCTACATGTGTACGTGAACTAATGTGATCACAAACTAGAACAAACCCTACTTCTTCTTCCTGGAGTCGTGAACGGCAGTAGAGCACCCCCCTCCTGTCGTGACCTGATCACCATCGTTAGATTCTCCATACTATCTTGGTTAGTGTCATCTCATGTTCATTTAACTTGCTGATTGTTTTGATTATATGTGAACAAAGTAAGATTTTCCGGTTGATTATGCTTTCATTATTAATACATGAATATATCTTGTGTGACTAACAGAACTGTGTATGCACGATGCTTGTATGATTAATTGAAGAGATAATGGTCTAATGGGTATGATGGTTTTATGTGATGTCTCGACAGGATTGTTATGAGCCGAGAGAACCCCTCCTATTGTGATAATTTCATATATGTATAATATAGCATAATAAATGAATTGATGTTGATGGCATAAAGAATCGATTTGATAAACTTCTGTTAGTGTATTGCCATTAATTGCTTAGGTTGTAAACATAATGATGATGATGATTCTGTGAACGATAGGTGATGAAAGAGGGTTAAGCTTTAGTGGTGTAAACCCTTGTATTATAAACATAAATCTCGATTAAGGCCTACTGCATGTTCGATGATTGATATAAGAATTTATGAGTTTCATGTAGCATAAATGGTGGCTATATGCATGCTGAAGTTGTGCTACGCATGATATGTGGATATTAGGCTCAAATCTGTTAATTGGTTAAAGAATGGGAATCACCACTATTTCTTTAAATCACTTGAATGATGTATGTATAGGAACGTAGAGTTTGTGAATAGAAGCTGGGTTTTCTTATTTAAAAGCTTTGTTATGTGCTTTAATGGTGTGTACAAGTATGTAAGCCCAAGGTACATGTTAGCAATGCAAGACTAAATAATTGGAGAAGATGATATGTCACCTGATGGGTTTAAATATAAATGGTTACACATGATTGGTCACATACTTATAGCTTGGTCTCACAACTTGTTTTGCAATTTTGAACATAAAATTACACAAGGTATAAGCCAGTCGCAATCTTAGAGAGGGGCTGGCATTACTTGGGCCTCACACACATATACTGGGCTGTACGTTTCTTTGATGTTACATTGGGTTGTACATGAGTTGGGCTACACATTTGAGGTTAACCACACACTCTAGTTGTATACATACAATTGAACACGTATTACACAAATTCATAGTGCATGTCGCACACTTGCATTGTGTTGCACATATCTCTGGGCTGAACAGTAGTATTGGGCCACATGATTTTGGGGACACACACACCCGGAGGCAGTCGCACATTCGGTGTGGGCTGGTCTCCGATGGGCCGCACATCCTCCTTAAGTTGCATGAATTACATTGGGCTTTGTAGATGGATGTGAGCAATATATGTATGTGAGTATAATGTTATGGGCTGTTACTTGTCTGAATTGTAAGTTAGTGTTAGCAATGGAGTATGCTTATAAGTTAAATCGGTAGTCTAATACAACTATATTTAACGGCCGAAACTCCAATGAACTGTTTTGTGATATGATTGGCTACTATAACTTGCATGATAATACGTGAGATACATGTATGCTACTTGTGTAATGTGAGTATGAAACTATGCGACTTGAGTCTATATGAAACTGATTGGCTTTGACAACTATGCTAGGACTTGATTGATCAACTTGAATACGTAAATAAACATACCGAGCAAACCAAGGTGAGTTTACTACACTCGAGCATGCGTCCCAGTGGTTGGGGACAGTCAGTGGGTATCCCGTGGAGGGATAAGTCTTTTGGGTAAAAACGGGTATATTGGTTAATATTCTCACCTATCATTCTTGTAAGTCCCTTATGTTGTTACCTGGAGGGTAACGGGTATTAGTTGGTAGCGCTACTTAGGTTTGGCACCCTCACACCGCTCCTAGAGGACGGATGTGAACTAATGACCCAGTCGGGCCCAGTACTGGATAGGAGTACGTGGGAAAGGGCAGTCATGTACATCAGGAGCCGTCTTGTTCGGAATTGAGATATTAACAATATTACTTGCATTGTCAGTGAACTGTTTTACATACAACCGGTAACAAACGTTTTCTAAAACTGTGAACTCGCCAGCTTTGTCTGATACACTTGTTACATGCTCGCAGGTCGTTTGGTATCTTGGATTTGGGGAACTTGCTGTCTGGAGTAGCTGGAGTGGTCATGGGTCGACTGGAAGGATTATGTGATTGATCTCATGAGACCATACTTTGGTTATGAAACAATTTAACTTGGTTTACTATTTGCTTCCGCTGAACTCATTGATTTTCATTTTAACTTGTTGAGTATATTTTTATTAATAATGGGGATTTTATTTATAACTTGTATGGGTTCAATGTAATTGGTGGCTCGTTATTGGTACGTCACACGCCTATCAAGGACACTCCCTAGGTGGTATTTTGAGGGTGTGACAGTTTGGTATCAGAGCCACTGGTTATAGTGAACTTGGTTTTAAAACGCCTTTACAAAACCAGACTATAACCTAACAGATCCGAAATCGACCATGACACTCGGCCCCAGATTGCAAGGTTCGTCTCTCGAATACTCATTGTACTGTGTAACTAGTGAACACTTACATATGATATTGCATGTGATTGCACGTTTAGCACAATAGTATGAATTCATGTATTACTTGCATGTGTTATGTGACTGATAGGGTGGCATTTCCCTAAACATTCATGACTTACATTTCGTGATGCTCTTCGTTTGCTACTCGAGTTTGAGGAATTATTTGACATGAGTTAAGAGGAGCTGAGATGAGCATGCAAATCGCAATATTATTGTGGGTGCACACATAATAATAATGTGGGGTGCATGTGAGTCCCAGTGAGGCTTAACATGAGTCATAGCAGTGATTGTCTCCTACTTGAATGTGATCTTTTCACTTCCCTCTGAAACCTTTCGAATCTCGATGCTATCGAGAATTACCTGAACACCCATCTGAATGCCTAACAAACTGTGTAGAATGCTAGGTGCTTGTACGGACGTCCTTGGGTGGAGGTTGCAGCATCAATGATTGGTCTATACCCCCCCCCCTCACTCCTCTTTGTTGTTGGAACTCAATGTGCTGACGTCTTAGACCCCTGATCCTATGTAAATCTTGGATTCAGGATCATGAGGATCCATTAGGATTTCGTTCACATCCTGCTCTCTTGCCTCCAAGACATCCCTTGGAGGATGCTTTAATTGCTATTGCTCCCTTGGCATTGAGGCTGGCTTCATTGATGATGTGTAGCAATTCTTAGCTTCTTGTTGATCACTCTCAATTTTCACCACCCCCCATGGACTAGGAAGCTTCACACATTGATGATAAGTAGATGGGACTGCCTTCATGTCATGTATCCAAGGCCTGCCAAGGATAACATTACAATAAGATAAGCAATCTATAACACAGAATTTTTGATAAGAATGAAGTCCTTCAATATAGATTGGGAGTTTGATGTCCCCCAGAGTGTTCTTGGTTTCTCCACTGAATCCCACAAGTACTGAGGATCTTGGTACAATATCGGATTCAGGAATATTCATCTTCTTTAGGACATTAAGCTGGATGATGTTCACTGAGCTTCCTCCATCTATTAGGATCCTGCGAACAAAGTGATTAGATATAAATAAAGTAATAACAAGGCCATCATGATGAGGATCCTCGATATCAACACGGTCATCCTCATCAAAAGTTATGACTTTATCCTTGGTAACAGTGGAGGTCCGGATGGGTCTATCTCCATTATCCATCTTGGTCTCCTTGGCATGTCTTTTGGCTGCTGAAAAGGAAGTACCACAAATGTTTGATCCACCGGATATGAAGTTTATAACTTGTGCATCTGCTGGAGGGGCAGGAGCCCTTTCTGGAACCTTTTCAGGATCCTGGATCCTTGACTTCTTTCTTCCCAAAAGCTCCTTCAAGTGCCCCTTGCTTAACAAATAACCAATCTCTTTTCTAAGTGCAATGCATTCCTCGGTTAGATGCCTGAAATCCTCATGATATGCACACCACTTGGATTTGTCTTTAGTTGCAGCTGGTTTATCACTTTTCCTTGGCCACCTTGCTTTTTCACCTAGATTCTGCATTGCAAGGATTAGTTCATTGTTATCAACAGAAAACAGTATTCAGAAATGGGAGGATAATCCTCATCATCCTCTTCTTGCTCTCTACTGCATGCACGTTCTGGTTATCAGATTTGTTGTAGGACTTGAACTTGTTGTTCTTGAAGTAGGATCCTTTTTTTTCCTGTTTCGAGGATCCTGCCAATCTCTCCTAGATCCTTTTATGATCCTCTAAACGGATGAATCTAAGGGCCCTGGTTCTTACTTCATCAAGGTTCCTGGAAGGGGTCATGACAAGATCATCATAGAATAATGAATCCCTAAGCAAACCCATTTTAAAGGCTTCCACAGCCGTAGCTATATCCAGATTAGGAATGTCTAAGGATTCTTTACTAAACTTAGTGATATATTCTCTAAGTGATTCATTTTGGCCTTGTGTTACCCTATATAGGTCACTAGTTAAACGTTCAAATTTTCTACTACATGAGAATTGATTATTAAACAGATTAACTAGATTAGCAAATGAAGTAATAGAGTAAGGGGGAAGACTTAGCAGCCATTTAAGAGCTGATCCTGTGAGTGTGGATCCGAAACCCTTGCATAGACATGCTTCTTTTAACCTCTCTGGGATGGGGTTGATCTCCATCCTTTCTCTGTACTGAGCTACATGTTCTTCTGGATCCGTTGAACCATCATACAGCTTCATAGTTGGTATTTGGAACCTTTTGGGTATCTCAGCATCACAAATAGGTGGTGCAAAACGAGATATCCTATGGCCCCCATCTGCAATCTCAGGAATGGGTTTAACCACTCCTGGAACGTTGGATATCATATCCTTCAGCTTCTGTAACTCTCTAGCCATAACTTGATCGATACCTGTATCCTGCATAAAGCCATGGTTAGTGTTATAAGAATTATTAAAAGTGTTACCTCCCGGAGGATTCAAGTTTGGAATCCCAGATGTGAATCCATATTGTCGAGATTCTGGTATAATTGAAGGACCAGAAGAAGCAATGGTCTGCATTGGGATGAAGTCTCCTTGATGGACATCTGAACTTCCAGGCTGCAAGCTTCATAAGGATCCTTGATCCTGAGAGGCACTGAACCCTTGATGCGCTGTAAACGGGGGTCTTGGTGGATAATCCATGGATCCGAAAACCTGCGATGAGGATCCTTGAGGCTGAAAGGAGGATCCCTGAACATGAGAGAATCCTTGAACCTGAGAGGATCCTTGAACCTGAGAGGATCCTTGAACCTGAGAGGATCCTTGTGTAGGATCGGTTTCGACACCGTTCGATTGCGTAACGAACGTTCGACGTGCGGAATCCGTGAACGTGCGTGACCTAACACACAATAACGTACTAGAACCGTGAATCTATTGAAAGATATGACGTGTACGACACAAGAATCACGTAGAGAGTACTTTCTCTCTCTAGACTTTCTCTCTCTAGACTTGAATCTCCTAAATCACCAAATGAGCAAAAAGTCTTTAAACTAACACTATCACTCCCTATTTATAGGCCAAGGCTTTTAATGAAACTTTTCATTAATTACAAGATTGCCACCTTGCCTTTTGATTAGATATAACACTATAAAGACTTGATTTCTTCGGTTTCTGTCACACCCCCAAATTCCGCACACGGAGTACCACCGCTTGGAGGCGTGACATGACCAGGATCAAGCCACCAATCATATCGAACATGTAATTAATATCAAGTAAAAGTAAATGCAAACCAATCATTCAATACGATGGGTGTTCAAAACATAATTATAGTTTCAAAGTGTAGCGAAAGCATAAGTATGTAGACCCAATGTAAATCATAAGTTCAAATGTTTAAACGTTTAACATGGTATCCACGATCCATGTCCCACAACGACCTGCTCCTCCCTGTGCAAGCTCCATATGTACCTACGGTCCTGCAAGGCATGCAGCAGAGAGTCAACAACTAGTTGAGCGAGTTCACAGTTGATAGTTCAGTAATAGTAATGGTATAGTAAGCATTGCGTTCGTTCATTAAGTCATGTATCGTAATAGTTCGTATCGCGGCCCTCTAGGCATGTATGCGAAGATTAGGGAAAGTTCCCAAGTATTCTAGACTAGGTATATTTGTATCGCGGCCACCCGGCATGTGTGCGAAGTTTAGTGTATAGTCCGCGGCCTTCCTAGGCATGTGTGCGAAGATTAGTCATATTATCGCGGCCAACCCCAGCGTATGTGCGAAGATCAGTTCTATTAGTATCACTAGTCTAGTCGTATCATAACAATAACCCTTCCTCACCCGAGGACCATATAACTAAGTTCCATAAGCTAGGTAAGTACAGTAAATAATCCAAACCCATTCCCACCCTGGGAACCCCATGCCTTGGCTGTGTGAACTCACCTTGGTTTGCTCGGTATGCTAAGTATGTGCTCACAGTTAATCAATCACGTCCTAAAGTACGCACGTATACATAATCAGTTCGTATTCACGGGGTTCACGTATAAGCATATTCGTAGAAGACATCACATCAAAGATCACCAAGTAGCACACAACACGCATTCATGTTCATTCAAGTTGTGTTCAACATTTAATGACCGTTATTTAATTGGGTTAATTCTTAACAGAGTTAAGTTAAGTTACTGTGCAGTTTACCCTTTCGGCGAAACACCCCTGTTTCGCCGTGAGTCCCTCCCGACGAAACACTTCCGTTTCGTCACCACTGTTTTGTCGCTAAAGGCTTCGGCGAAACACTTTGTGTTTCGTTGTGTCTGATTCGTCAAGGTTGGTGCCGGCGAAACACTTGTGATTCGCCAAAAGTGTTTCGTCGCCCGGTGTTTCGTCGAAACACCAGTTACGTCACATACATTCAGTTACAGAATTATTACAGGAAAACCCTAATCATGCTAACAGCCGTCATTAATCATCATCGATCATCATCATCAACAATTCATGTATATTTAATCAATCATAATGGAACCAAACGTTTATCTTAACAGTTTATTCATATCCGAACACAACAAGAACACAAATCACCCTGTCAATCAGCTTATATCATCGAGACATACGTACAAGGATAAATCTGATGATTGTGATCTAGAAGAATAATCAGAATCCATACTAACAATCACTAACATGTACAACCATTGCAAGATTCATGAAACCCTATTCAACATCAAGTTTCGCATAAAGTTATGTAATCGATTTAATGATGCATAACCAAATCAACATCATCATACTCATATTCGTTCCAGAAATCAAGCATAACACAGACATGAATCGAGTGGTTAAAGAATCATGAAACCGAATTAATATACAACCGACTAACCGAAATAGATGGAATGATTGTTTGATCTCTATGGAGGCTTGGGGAATACACACAACTGCCGTCACACTTGGGAGAGTTCTAGGGTTTCTGTTTTGCCAAAAGTGTGACGAATGAACTGGTTGATTCGCTAAATACCCGTCATTACGTGTTGGGCCCTTAATGGGCTTCGGCGAAACTGGGCTCGGCAAAACATATCTGTTTCGTCGAGATTGGGATCACGAATCAAGCTTCTGTTTCGTCGAGTTGATTCGTGAAGGTTATACGAGACTTAGCTAGTTCGAGTGTGTACTAACAGGTTCACATTAAATCATTAACACATAACATGCAATACTCACAATACGTTTCATTATAACATAACGTGCACAGTTACAAGTCAAACAAGTCAAACAACTACACAGTCAAAGTCAACGTGCATTAAATGCGAAAGTGAAAGTCGGAAACTCGAGTTGTCACATTATCCCCAACTTGAAAGGAATTTCGTCCCGAAATTTAGCATGCGGTTACTGAGGAAGCCAGGTAAGTTGTATCGTTTACTGGTTTTCCTGGGGTGTCACATCATCCCCCCGTTGATTTGGAATTTCGTCCCGAAATTCTGCAGTAGTAGCTTCAGCCTCAGTAGTGGTTGCATTGGTTTCGAATAACTGGGGATACTTGAGTTTCATTTGATCTTCGCGCTCCCAGGTGAACTCTGGGCCGCGACGGGAGTTCCAACGAACTCGAACAAGAGGGATTCTCGTGTTCTTGAGGACCTTAACATCCTGGTCCGTGATTTCAACAGGTTCCTCGACGAACTGCAATCGCTCGTCGATAGTGAGCTCCTTTAAAGGAACTATGAGGGTCTCATCTGAAAGGCACTTCTTCAGATTTGACACGTGAAAAACATTGTGAACTGCACCGAGTTCAGCTGGTAAGTTCAGTCTGTAGGCCACTTTGCCTATTCTTTCTGCAATTTCGAATGGTCCGACATACCGCGGATTGAGTTTGCCCCGTTTGCCAAAACGAACCACACCCTTCCAGGGTGAGACTTTAAGTAAAACCCGGTCCCCGACCTGAAATTCCAATGGCTTCCTACGCTTATCCGTGTAGCTTTTCTGACGATCGCGTGCTGCCGCCATGCGTTGCCTTATCTGTGCAATCTTTTCCGTGGTGTCCACTATAAGTTCTGGACCCGTGATCTGACTATCCCCCACCTCTGCCCAACAGAGAGGTGACCGGCATTTACGCCCGTACAATGCCTCAATGGAGCGGCTTGTATGCTGGTATGATAACTGTTATTGTATGAAAACTCCACCAAAGGGAGATGCTTTTCCCAGCTGTTGTCGAAATCGATGACACATGCCCGAAGCATGTCTTCTAGAGTTTGAATCGTGCGCTCAGACTGCCCATCCGTCTGAGGGTGATATGCCGTGCTCATGTCTAGCCGCGAGCCAAAATCCTTGTGCATTGCTTGCCATAGTTCTGACGTGAATCGTGCATCGCGATCCGAAATGATAGAGGTGGGCACCCCGTGCCTTGAGACTACTTCTTTCAAGTATATGTCTGCTAGTGTGGAGAACTTATCAGTTTCTTTGATTGCCAGGAAATGAGCCGACTTGGTGAGTCGATCCACGATCACCCAAATAGTATCGTTCCCACGCTGGGATCTAGGTAGGCTTGTAACAAAATCCATGGAAATTTCCTCCCATTTCCATTGTGGTATCTTTGGTTGCTGAAGTAAGCGTGCTGGTTTCTGATACTCTGCCTTGACTCTTGCACAAGTCAAGCACTTGCTGACGTAGGTAGCGATGTGGGCCTTCATGCTAGGCCACCAATAAGTAGTTCTGATGTCGTGGTACATCTTATCCGACCTTGGATGTACCGAATAGCGATACTTGTGAGCTTCATCCATTACCAGCTCGCGTAAGTCTCCAAAAAGTGGGACCCAAATACGTCCTGTTACATAGTAGGCGCCGTCTTCCTTCTGTTCTAATCGTTGCCTTGAGCCGCGTAAGGCTTCAGCCCTTACGTTTTCTGGTTTCAATGCTTCTATCTGAGCATCTCTTATCTGTGCTGGAAGACTAGACTGAATGGTGAGCTGCAATGCTCGTACGCGCTTAGGTGTAGTGTCTTTCCGACTGAGGGCGTCAGCCACAACATTGGCTTTGCCTGGATGGTACTTGATAGCGCATTCGTAATCGTTCAAAAGTTTGACCCATCTTCGTTGACGCATGTTCAAATCCTTTTGCTTAAGGATATGCTCGAGACTGCTGTGATCGGTGTAAATTGTGCACTTGGTACCGTACAGGTAGTGTCGCCATATCTTAAGCGCGAAAACAACAGCTCCCAGCTCTAAATCGTGCGTCGTGTAGTTCCGTTCATGAACCTTGAGTTGACGAGAAGCGTAGGCAATAACTTTATCCCGTTGCATCAATACACAACCCAAACCCTGTATCGACGCGTCACAATAAACCACAAAATCCTCCGTGCCCTCTGGCAATGAGAGAATAAGTGCGCTGCAAAGCCTATCCTTTAAGTACTGGAAAGCGATTTCCTGGGAATCTCCCCAACGGTAGGTGACACCTTTCTGTGTCAGTAATGTAAGTGGCTGTGCGATCTTTGAGAAGTCTTTGATGAATCGCCTGTAGTAACCCGCCAAACCCAAGAATTGGCGTATTTCCGTTGGTGTTCGCAGTGCAGGCCAGTTCCTGATCGAATCTACCTTGGATGGATCAACATGAATCCCATCCTTGTTTACCACGTGGCCTAGGAAATGGACTTCACGAAGCCAGAAGTCACATTTTGAAAACTTGGCGTACAGTTGTTCCTTTCGAAGAAGTTCCAAGATAAGTCGTAAGTGCTGCTCGTGTTCCTCCTGACTCTTGGAGTAGATCAGAATGTCGTCGATGAAAACAATCACGAACTTGTCTAAATAAGGCTTGCACACCCTGTTCATAAGATCCATGAAAACCGCGGGCGCGTTTGTCAACCCGAATGGCATGACAAGAAACTCGTAGTGACCGTAGCGAGTTCTGAAAGCTGTTTTGGAGACGTCCTCATCCCGGACTCTCAGCTGATGATACCCTGACCTCAAGTCTATCTTGGAGTAGTAACTCGACCCTTGCAGCTGGTCGAATAAGTCGTCTATACGCAGAAGAGGATGACGGTTCTTCACCGTCACTTTGTTGAGTTCCCGGTAATCAATGCACATCCTGAAGGTACCGTCCTTCTTTTTCACGAATAACACTGGAGCTCCCCAAGGCGAAGAGCTTGGACGAATAAAGCCCTTTTCCAAGAGCTCTTGTAGCTGCTTTGATAGTTCTTCCAGTTCAGTTGGAGCTAAACGATACGGTGCTCGAGCTATTGGTGCTGCTCCTGGTGCTAGCTCGATTTGAAACTCGACCTGGCGATGAGGAGGTAAACCAGGTAAATCTTCAGGGAACACCTGAGGGTAGTCACATACCACTGGAATATCTTCCAAATTCTTTTCCTTTGCTGATGCATCAGTAACAAGTGCCAAGATGGCAGTGTGCCCCTTTCGTAAACATTTCTGAGCCTTCAAGAAAGAGATGATGCCAACCACAGCACCACTCTTGTCACGTTGAATTTCGAGAGGTTCCTTGCCCGAACGATGAATGCAAACTATCTTTTCCTTGCATAAGATCTCTGCATGATGTTGGGATAACCAATCCATACCAATGACGATATCGAAGCTTCCCAAGACTATGGGAATAAGATCGATGGAGAACGCTTGACCGACTAAGACAATACTACAACCCCTGACTATATGCATGGCTTCTAGACTCTTACCATTAGCTAACTCTACTACATGTTTGGTGGTTAAGAGTGTTGGTGCACGTTTTAACAGTTTACTCACTTTCAAAGATATATAACTCGTATCAGCACCCGAATCAAACAAGACAGTAACATAAATATCGTCGAGAAGAAACTTACCCATAACCACATTGGGATCATTCCTTGCGTCGCCCTGACCCAGCACGAAAGCACGACCCCTAGCTTCATTGCCATTATTGTTGTTGTTTCCCCCGTTGTTGTTGTTCCCATTGCCCTGGTGATTGTTGTTGTTGCGATTTTGGTTCTGGTTCAATTGAGGGCAATCACATTTGAAATGACCTTCAGCCCCACACTGGAAACATCCCCGGTTTCCTCGCTGTGGCTACTGCTACTGGTTTTGTGGAGCTGGTGGTGGGAGTTGCTGATTCTGGTTCGCAGGTCGCGAACTCCTGCAGTCTTTAGCTTCATGCCCTAACTTGAGACATCTCTGACAACGTTCCTTGCGAAACCGTCCACTGTGGTGTCTGTTGCACCTATTACATAGTGGGTGAAATCCTCGATATCCACCCTGCCCCTGACTGCCTGATGATTGCTGACTCGGATTCTGGTAGTCATTTGTCTTGCGCTGCTGTGCTTGAGACTGAACAGAAACTGATCCCTTGCTGGAATCCCCATCCCACTTTCTTTTGTTATCGCTGGGTGTAGCAGAAGTAGCAGCTGGAGTGGTAGCACTGATGCGTTTTGGCAGCTTGTTCTGTTCCACTGCTTGATCGGTGAGTCGATGAGCAAGACGTTGGATGTCTTGGATATTGTCGAGGTTAGCCGATGTCACATGGCTCTGAATCTCGGATGCTAAACCCTTGAGGTACAACTCGATGCGCTTGATTGGGGGGTCCACCATGGTTGGACACAAGATGGCCAATTCGTTCGACCGTTTCGTGTAAGCTTCGATTTCTGACCCCGTCATTTTCAAATGATACAGCTCCACCTCCAACTTGTGGATGTCATCGCGTGTGCAGTATTCCCTTTTGATCAGTTCTTTGAATTCGTTCCAAGGGGTGGCGTTAGCAGCTGCCAGCCCTAGAATCTGAACTTGCGCGTTCCACCAGGTTAGCGCGATTCCTTCCAAAGTACCAGTGGCGTACTTGACCCTGCGAGCCTCAAGGCATTCACACATCTCGAATACTGACTCGAGCTTCTCAAACCAATGGAGTAGTCCCACTGCTCCCTCTGTGCCACTGAATGTGCTTGGACGACAGTCCATGAAGTTCTTGAATGTGCAGACAGGTTGTGGAGCGTTTTGACCTATTGTGCATAGAATAGGACAATATTAAATACAAAGGTTGATTTAGGAACGTAGGATTCAAAGATCCTAATGTGTATCCCATCCAGAGGGTATACTACCTGCTTGTGCAGCTGCAAGTGCCACAGCTACTTGTTCAGCAATGAGAGCCGTCAACTGGGCTTGAGTCATGTTAACACGTCCAGACATGATCTTCATAGTAAAAGTAGAATAAGTGAGAATGGTTCGCGAGTAGTGCGATGACAGAAGAGTGTAAGCACATAGGTATTCCCAAGTAGTAACGGATAGTAAGTAATGTAATCTAAGCATACTACGAGCAAAGTTCTATGTATTTCTAGCAAGCAGGTAATAAACATAAACCTTATTACCTAGGATGTTGAGTCTTGCACGTGGAGCGAAGCGTCGTTGTGGATCGTTGAGAGCACTGTTCTGGTTATAGTCTGGTTTTAATAAAAACGTTTTTCCCATATTAAAACCAAGTTCTCTATAACCAATGGCTCTGATACCAATCCGTCACACCCCCAAATTCCGCACACGGAGTACCACCGCTTGGAGGCGTGACATGACCAGGATCAAGCCACCAATCATATCGAACATGTAATTAATATCAAGTAAAAGTAAATGCAAACCAATCATTCAATACGATAGGTGTTCAAAACATAATTATAGTTTCAAAGTGTAGCGGAAGCATAAGTATGTAGACCCAATGTAAATCATAAGTTCAAATGTTTAAACGTTTAACATGGTATCCACGATCCATGTCCCACAACGACCTGCTCCTCCCTGTGCAAGCTCCATATGTACCTACGGTCCTGCAAGGCATGCAGCAGAGAGTCAACAACTAGTTGAGCGAGTTCACAGTTGATAGTTCAGTAATAGTAATGGTATAGTAAGCATTGCGTTCGTTCATTAAGTCATGTATCGTAATAGTTCGTATCGCGGCCCTCTAGGCATGTATGCGAAGATTAGGGAAAGTTCCCAAGTATTCTAGACTAGGTATATTTGTATCGCGGCCACCCGGCATGTGTGCGAAGTTTAGTGTATAGTCCGCGGCCTTCCTAGGCATGTGTGCGAAGATTAGTCATATTATCGCGGGCAACCCCGGCGTGTATGCGAAGATCAGTTCTATTAGTATCACTAGTCTAGTCGTATCATAACAATAACCCTTCCTCACCCGAGGACCATATATCTAAGTTCCATAAGCTAGGTAAGTACAGTAAATAATCCAAACCCATTCCCACCCTGGGAACCCCATGCCTTGGCTGTGTGAACTCACCTTGGTTTGCTCGGTATGCTAAGTATGTGCTCACAGTTAATCAATCACGTCCTAAAGTACGCACATATACATAATCAGTTCGTATTCACGGGGTTCACGTATAAGCATATTCGTAGAAGACATCACATCAAAGATCACCAAGTAGCACACAACACGCATTCATGTTCATTCAAGTTGTGTTCAACATTTAACGGCGGTTAGTTAATTGGGTTAATTCTTAACAGATGTTGATGCACGGAATGTCTGTTGACTTCGTCTACATCAAGTTTTAGGTCAATATGGGTCAACATAGGGTTTAGAATGTCGAAATCATGTTTTATGTTGATTTGGTTCGCTTTTATGTACATTAGAAGCAGGTCCGCTTTTAGGTCATTAAGTCTGGTTCGCTTTTATGTCATTAGGTGGGTTCGCTTTTGTGTCAACCTGGTAGGTTCGCTTTTATGTCAGTCCTGATAAGCAAACCTCTAGCAATATATATACCTGGTGATGTTGTTCATTAGAGTGGACCTGAATGATTGCTTGTGGAACGGAACTCTGTCAAATTGTAATCAGAAAGCAATAAAAGAGAAGAAATTAGAAAGGAATAGCTGTTGTAACTTCATTTACGTTGATTCCGCCTTCGTACGTGAAGATGAACTACCTTGACTGACTTTTCAGGGTCAAACAACGGTCCAACAAGTGGTATCAGAGCTCAGGACGAGGAGTTCATACTACTACAGCTTAGATCTACAAAAATCTCTGATTTCTACTCTCTTTCTTGCATACTTTTCCGATTTGAAGTGGTTCCTACGGTTAAAATTGTCTGATTTTTGAGTATTACATGCGGAACATATAGTTAACAAACCCTAGAAAGTTTTAGGTTAAAACACGGCTTAAAAATGGTGAAAACAGGGTAAAATTAAAGGTCCGCTTTTACAAACATTTGAGATCCGCTTTTAGTGACAGTTGAGATCCGCCTTTAGTGACAAGTCTGGTCCGCTCGAACAGACATCAACTGGTCCGCTTTTAGTGACACTTTCTGGTCCGCTTTTAAGACATAAACTGGTCCGCTCGAACGAATAAATCTGGTCCGCTTTTAAGACAATAACTGGTCCGCTCGAACGACTTCAATCTGGTCCGCTCGAGTAGTCTATTTAGTTGGACTTTCGCTTATTTGGACTTAGCTTATTCGGACACTGATAGTTTCTTTTGAAAAATCTTGTTTGATTGTACAAAATTTGGTGAAAATGTTTGATGAACAAGAAAACAAGAATCTTGAAAATCTGAATAACAGGAAAAAGGAAGCTTGGAATGAAATGAGATATGATAAAGAGGTTTATATAAAAAGATACGAAAATTTCTTGTGTATGAAGGATGAATCGATGGAGATGTTGAACGAAAGATTTTGGGAATTAATCCTCAAATTAGAAAAACATAAGGTTTGGTACTCGAATGATGAAAGAAAGCTAAAATTTGTTGATGCGTTACCTTTGGAATGGAATAAGTTTGTGAATAATGAACTGAAACGGGATTCTTGGTTATCACGTACTGATTTAAGAAGTCTGTTCAACAAAGTTACAAATCAGAGTAGTTATGATTATCGAAGAAAAAGGGAATTATTGGATGAAATAAAAGAAGAATCAAAAAGTATTGATTTGAATGTAATCATTGAAATAAGAAAACGAATTGATGTGTGTCTTGCTGCAAAAAAGATTATGAGATACGATATTAAGAGGGGTTGTTATATTGATAAAAATTCGAATCCTCTTGATTTTGTTAAACTTTTTTGTGCAGGTACATATGAAAAGATGATTGGAGATTGCTTGAAATGCGAAAAATCAGAATCAGACAATGTCAAACTTCTGAAGGATGTAGAGAGTTTGACATTGGAAAACAAAAATTTGAAGATCGAGAAGAAAGCTGATGAAGAACAGATTCTGGGTTTTCGTTCAAACTGTGAAAAATTGAAATCTGATAATGACAAACTTTTAAAGATTGTTGAGAGTTTGTCATTAGAAAACAACAATTTTAAAAAATTGGAAAATGATTTCAAAAGTCAAATAAAAATTTTACAAGATGAGAGAGATACTTTTGGCAAGAATAATATGGAAAAACAAAGCGAAATAAATTCTCATCTTGCTAAAATTATTCGACTTGAGCTTGAAGCTGAAGATGCTCAAAAGAAAATTGTTGAGTTTGAAAAAGATTTTGAAAGCAAAAGAAAATCTTCAGAAAATGAAGATTTCTGGATAAAACTGGAAAACAAGAATCTAAAAGAGAATGAAACAAGATTTCAAGAACAGTTAAAAGTCGTGGAAAATGAAAAATTTGTTCTTGAAAAACTTAAAATTGAAAATGAAAATTCTATCAAGTCTCATCTTGAAAGAATATTTCAGCTTGAAAATGAAGCTGAGAATTCAAGAGTCAAGATTGATGAACTTGAAGAGAAGTTGAAAGGTTTTGTGACTTCATCAGACAGGTTGAATTTTCCTTGTCCAAAACCAATCAACTCTGTTCCAATAAGTGACAAGGTCACAAATTTTGACAAGGTCAAAATTGAAGATTGTGAGGACAAATCTGATGATGAAAAAGAAAAAGAAGAAAAAAGAAAAACATTTTTGAAATTAAATGAAATGTTTAAAAATATTGTTTTACATTCTACTGAGAAAGGTGAATGCTCAATGCAAAAACCTGTAAAGAAGAGTGTGGAACAGAAACAAAGAGATAAAAAATCGAAAAATTTTCAAAAAGAAAATAAAAGCTTATCAGATCAATCATCCAATCATTATAAAAAATCACAAAAATTTAAAAATGAAAACTTACAAAATGTTGGTAATAAGTGGTGCAGGTTTGACCACAGTGCTTCAAAGCCAAATCCAACATTGAGGAGGAGTGCAGATTACCACAAAGCCAGACAGTGTTATGATCTGAGCGTTTGGGGTAAAGGTGGTACAAGGTATGATAACAGGGTGTGTTACAACTGTGGTTATCAAGGACACATCACTATTAACTGCCAAAGATGGAATTATGAGACAAGAAGATGCTTTAACTGTCAAATCAGAGGCCACATTGCTAGAGATTGCCCAAGGAGATCGATGGGAAGATCGAGGGTTGAATCTCCAAGAACGGCAAAGAAGACAGTCAATGTCAAGCCCAAAGAACAGAAGGTTCAAGAACCTAAAGTTCAGGAAGCAAAAGTAAAACTTTCTCAGGGGTAAAAAGACAGACTGCGAAAGAAGAAGAAGAATGCCAGAGAATATCTGGAGAAGATTTTGTCTTCGGGTTCTTCAGTTGGTAAGAATAAGAGTTCTGATGAATCGACTCCATCAACTACAAAGTCAAGCAAGTCGAATCCATCAGATACAAATCTGAGGACAAAAGAGAAAAAGGAGAAAAAGAAGGGTGTCGGCGATGAATCTGACAGATCAAAGTCAGACAAGCCACACTCAGGCAATGATTCTGGTGTGTCGAAACCAGAAGAGCCTTTTGTTGAGGTAAAATTGTCAAAAACACCCAAGGCTGGTCAGGCTTGGGTGGATCTTTTCAAATGAAAAACCCTGACTTGCCGGAGTTCCCAGGTTGGTAAGCGTGGAACATGAATCGGCATATTTCTTGAGAAATTTCACTCTAGTGATTTTTTGTCTTACATGTGGTAAATCAGGGACATTAATTTGTACTTGGTTTTCTACAAGTAATGTTTGAGATTTAAAATTGAAATTGTTAAATTTGTCAAGTGATTAAAGGAAAACAATGTGATGAAATAACCCCGAATTTGTGAAATGACATACAAAACTAATTTTCCGGAAAAACCATTTTGATTAAAACAAACTTAAGTGTTTTGAAATCTAAATGGGAAAATAGTTTGTTGTCAGGGGGAGTTCTGATTGTTTATGCCAAATGAATGGCGAATTGAGGTGATTCGATATCAGTTTGTCATTTTATTTGTACAGTTTTCAAATTTTCCTTGAAAATCAAAATTGAAATATATTTTGATTTTAGGGGGAGAAAAATTTTAAAAAAAAAATTTGAAAATTTGAAAATTTCAAAAACATTGAAAAAGCAAAAATGAGTTTTGTAGAGAAAAGAGGAAATGATAGAAAATCAGTGGACTATCACAGCATGCTATGGAAATGAATTGTCAAATGTGATAAACGGTCTCACTGATGATGTGTCGATAGGTTTTCGCACATTTAGTAAATTTATTCAGGATATAAACCTAAAATTTCAAACTTGCGAAATTCGTGGGGAACACTACTTGGATATATAGGTAACCCCTGAAATCTCGTTTAAAAGGTCTCGTATTCTGATATACTAGGTTTTTATACTCAATGATCTCTGGGGTATTATTCCGGGACTTCTGCTGAACGGAAGTTCTGACCTAGTCCTTGGATAATGCTTTGCCTGAAATGCTTGAAACATAGCATTATAGCCCTCAGATTGATTAGACAATAAAATTGATAATCATCTGTTGTAGCTAAAAGATCCTCTAAAGGGGACACACTGCAAAGTCGAAACTGATATCTCTCTGCTGAACGGAAGTTCTGACCTGAGATCCCTCAGTTCTCGCATTTAACCCCTAAATTATGTACAGATATCATTGTAGTATACTCACCTGTAAGACTGAATATTGAGATTCTGGATACGGGAGTTTATTCAAGAGGTGGGACACATGAATTGAGCTAAGTTCATAAAACATCTAAATCGTATCCTGGATAGATTGAAAATTGTGTGAAAATTTAAAGAGGACAACTATATCGACAATCGACGTGAATCGTTTAGAACTTAAAATGATTAAAGCTTAACGGTGCTAGTGATTTGTCTCATGAACTGATATGATCCTCTTACACAAACTCACAAAAACATGTTTGTTTAAAGTTCATTTCTGCATTTTAATTGTTGTTATTGCATTTGTGTTTCATATTTTTGAAAAATCCCAAAAGATTTTCGACAGCTGATGTTGAAGTACTGATATTCAAGATTCGAGTGCTAAACATGATGAACAGGATTGGGAAATTTTTGTTGAACATTCTTTGAATGTCATATATAAATTTTGTTTGAAAGATTGTGTGTGTTTAGTTAATCAAGGTCATTCATTTGAACTTGATGTAACTAATGTGTTTGTTGAAAATGATGTCTACCAGTAAGTTTACTAAATTCATTTGTCATAAATTTGTAAAACTTATGTTACGGTAGAGATTGTGCAGGTTAAACAGGTTTGGACTTCATTATTTCCAACGGAAGCTAACTGTCAAAGCTTGAACCAGATATCTCAGATTCTAGCATATTGAGAGGGGAAGTCAATGAAAGGGGGAGTCTGGATCAACAATCAAAAGGGAAGAAAGAAGTCAGAGCTAGGTTGTGATCTGAAAACCTGTGAAGAATGCTTACGAGGAGAAGACAGAGAGTTGGAGAAAAGACCAAGACCGAAGACTCAGGAGCTGAAGACTGCTGAAGACTACGTCAACATCCAAGGGGGAGTCTGTTGATGCACGAAATGTCTGTTGACTTCGTCTACATCAAGTTTTAGGTCAATATGGGTCAACATAGGGTTTAGAATGTCGAAATCATGTTTTATGTTGATTAGGTTCACTTTTATGTACATTAGAAGCAGGTCCGCTTTTAGGTCATTAAGTCTGGTTCGCTTTTATGTCATCAGGTGGGTTCGCTTTTGTGTCAACCTGGTAGGTTCGCTTTTATGTCAGTCCTTATAAGCGAACCTCTAGCAATATATATACCTGATGATGTTGTTCATTAGAGTGGACCTAAATGATTGCTTGTGGAACGGAACTCTGTCAAATTGTAATCAGAAAGCAATAAAAGAGAAGAAATTAGAAAGGAATAGCTGTTGTAACTTCATTTACGTTGATTCCGCCTTCGTACGTGAAGATGAACTACCTTGACTGACTTTTTAGGGTCAAACAACGGTCCAACAACAGAGTTAAGTTAAGTTACTGTGCAGTTTACCCTTTCGGCGAAACACCCCTGTTTCGCCGTGAGTCCCTCCCGACGAAACACTTCCGTTTCGTCACCACTGTTTTGTCGCTAAAGGCTTCGGCGAAACACTTTGTGTTTCGTTGTGTCTGATTCGTCAAGGTTGGTGCCGGCGAAACACTTGTGATTCGCCAAAAGTGTTTCGTCGCCCGGTGTTTCGTCGAAACACCAGTTACGTCACATACATTCAGTTACAGAATTATTACAGGAAAACCCTAATCATGCTAACAGCCGTCATTAATCATCATCGATCATCATCATCAACAATTCATGTATATTTAATCAATCATAATGGAACCAAACGTTTATCTTAACAGTTTATTCATATCCGAACACAACAAGAACACAAATCACCCTGTCAATCAGCCTATATCATCGAGACATACGTACAAGGATAAATCTGATGATTGTGATCTAGAAGAATAATCAAAATCCATACTAACAATCACTAACATGTACAACCATTGCAAGATTCATGAAACCCTATTCAATATCAAGTTTCGCATAAAGTTATGTAATCGATTTAATCATGCATAACCAAATCAACATCATCATACTCATATTCGTTCCAGAAATCAAGCATAACACAGACATGAATCGAGTGGTTAAAGAATCATGAAACCGAACTAATATACAACCGACTAACCGAAATAGATGGAATGATTGTTTGATCTCTAAGGAGGCTTGGGGAATACACACAGCTGCCGTCACACTTGGGAGAGTTCTAGGGTTTCTGTTTTGCCAAAAGTGTGACGAATGAACTGGTTGATTCGCTACATACCCGTCATTACGTGTTGGGCCCTTAATGGGCTTCGGCGAAACTGGGCTCGGCGAAACACATCTGTTTCGTCGAGATTGGGATCACGAATCAAGCTTCTGTTTCGTTGAGTTGATTCGTGAAGGTTATACGAGACTTAGCTAGTTCGAGTGTGTACTAACAGGTTCACATTAAATCATTAACACATAACATGCAATACTCACAATACGTTTCATTATAACATAACGTGCACAGTTACAAGTCAAACAAGTCAAACAAATACACAGTCAAAGTCAACGTGCATTAAATGCGAAAGTGAAAGTCGGAAACTCGAGTTGTCACAGTTTCTCTCTATGGCTCGGATTGACGAAGGCGATAGACATTAATGCACTAACAATCTCCCCCTTGGATATTGCCGCAGTCAATCTCGTAGCGTCTTGTCTTTCTCTTTTTCGAACAGAATCCCCGTGGATCTGTTTTCAAGCTTCAGTTGCTCCCCTCCTTGGTAGTCTCTTTCTTCAGGCTCCCCCTTTCGTCAAGCTTCCATGCTTTTGGGATCGACGCCTGGCTTTCCGTAGCAACAGAATCAGAAACCTACACCTCTCAACCTATCGTAAGACAAAATAATTTTGACTCTAAAAGAATTCACTCAAAATTCTCAAACATATAACACACGATATTGTGATTTAAATTAATGAATCATCTAAACATTTGAGGATTATCTTCCAACTTCTCATCATCTTAACCAAACCAATTGTTCATCTTGTTTAGCCTTTGAGATTTTGAATATCAGCTTTTCAACATCAGTGGTCGAAAATCTTTTTGGATTTTTTCAATAATATGAAACATAAGTGCAAAAACAAAATTTAAATGTAGAAATAAAATATATACAAACACTATTTTTGTGAGTTTGTGAAAGAGTATCATATCAGTTTTTGAGACAAATCACTAGCACCGTTAAGCTTTAGACATATTAAGTTCTAAACGATTCACGTTGATTGACGATATATTTGTCCTCTTAAACTCAATCTAAAAACTTTCGAAATGCTTACCGATATGTTTAAGGTATATTAATTTTGCACTAATTTCTTATGGACCCCACGATCTCAGCATATCCCCTCATCATGCAATATACTAACTCAAGTAATGCCTTTAAACTTTCATCAACTGTGATATGTGCGAAAACAAAGCAGAATGTTTAAACATTAACAATCAGGTCGATACTTCCGTATACGCAGAGATAGTCCAATGTTTAAACAAAATAAGAAAATAAAAATAAGTTAAAGTTGTTTAGGCTTTAACCACCAGGTCGATACTCCCGTATACGCAGAGGAGGTCCAAAGCTTAAACGAAACATCAAAGAAAATAAAGCAGAATGTTTAGGCAATAACATCCAGGTCGATACTCACGTATACGCAGAGGATGTCCAATACTTAAACAAAATAAAGAAATAAAACAAGTTTAAATCTTTGCAAAATGAAATGCACAATCACAGTGACTTTTCAGCAAAGTTGTGAAAGTTCACAAACTTAGCCAGTTTTTATGCTTTTTGGCATTCAGCGATTACTGAGTAGGTACACAATCACGAAGGACAAAACTAAGTACTTTGCTTTCAACCATGTTTCCCAATAGAACTAGGCTTTTTCATTTAAGTTTGTATCGTTATCGCAAATCTACTAGTCTAGCTGAGCCTATCGTCACATCTTTAGTGAGACCGTTTATTACATTTGACATTTCATTTCTTTAGCATGCTGTGATAGTCCACTGATTTACTATCATTTCCTCTTATCTCAACAAAACTCATTTTTGATTTTTTTCAATGTTTTTGACATTTTCAAATTTTCTAATTTTTTTAAAATTTTTCTCCCCCTAAAATCAAAATATGTTTCAATTTTGATTTTCCGGGAAAATTTGAAACAAACTGTACAAACTTGACAACTTGATGTCGAATCGCTTCAATTCGCCATCCACTTGGCATAAACAATCAGAACTCCCCCTGACAACAAACTATTTTCCCATTATGATTTCAAAACACTTAAGTTTGTTTTAATCAAAATGGTTTTTCCGGAAAATTAATTTTGTGTGTCATTTCATAAACTCGGGGTTTCATCACCTTGTTCTTTAAATTACCACTTGTAGGAAAGATGAATCAAGTACAACTTAATGTCCTTAATTAATCTTTTGAAAGTCGAAATATCACCGAAGTGAATTTCTCAATAAAGATGCCGATTCCTACTCCCCAATTACCAACCTGGGAGTTCCGGCAAGTCAGGTTTTTCATTTAAACAGTTTCACCCAAGCCTGGCGGTCCTTGGGTGATTTCGAATTCTTGTTCAACAATGGTGGAAAGTTTGCATCATCCATTGTTAAACCAGAATTGTCGACTTTTACCTCAACGCATGGCTCTTCTGGCTTTACCACACCAGATTCATTGCCTGAATGTGGCTTATCTGACTTTGATGAGTCAGATTCATCGCCGACATGTGGCTCCTTTGTTTTCACAGAAACAGATTCATCGCCAAGAAGTGAAAATTTCACTTTCTTTGTTTTGTTAATCTTCTGATTAACAACTTTGTCTTTCTTCAAAATTCCTTTCTCTTCTGTCCTCAGATTTGTATCTGATGAATTCGTTTTGCAAGATTTATCATTCTTTGAAAAGCAAGACGATTTATCAGAATTGCTGTTTGGTTTTCCTGATGTACCCGAGGACAAAATCCTTTCGAGATACTCTCTTGCTTTCTTCCTCTTCTTCCTCAGTCTGTCTTTATGCCCTTGTGAAAGCTTCACTTTCTGTTTTTGAGCTTTCTGTTCTTTGACTTTCTGTTCTGAAACTTTCAGTTCCTTGGGCTTTTCTTTGACTTTGACTGACTTTATCACCCTTTTCTGAGATATAGCTCTCGATCTTTCATTTGATCTCATTGGGCAATCTCTGGCAATGTGACCTATGATTCGACATTCATAGCATCTCCTCGTTTCAAAACTCTTACTCTGGCAGTTAACAGCAATGTGTCCTTGAAAACCACATTTGTAGCACACTCTGTTATCGTACCGTTCACCACTATCATACCAAACACTCAAATCATAACACTGTTTTGATTTGTAGTACTCATGACTTCTCCTATAAGCTTGATTTGACGCTTGAGCACTGTGGTCAAACCTGCACCACTCATTACCAACTTTTTGTGAGTTTTCATTTTTCAATTTTTGTGGTTTTTGATTTCGATTGGATGATCGATCTGATGAGCTTTTATTTTCTTTTTGTACATTTTTCAAACTTTTACCTTTTTGTTTTTGTTCCACTTTCTTCTTCAAAGGTTCTTGCTTAGAGCATTCTCCCTTTTCAGTCGATTGTAGAACAGTTTTCTGAAATTTTTCTTTTAATTTCAAAAACAATTTTTGTTTTTCAATTTTTTCATTTTCATCATCAGATTTCTCATCACAATCTTCAACTACGACTTTGTCATAGTTTGTGACATCGTCACTTATTGGAACAGAATTGATCAGTTCTGGACAAACATATGATGCAGAAGTCACAAAACCTTTCAACTTATTTTCTAACTCAACAATTTTATTCCGATCACTTTCAGCTTCTTTTTCAAGCTGAATGATTTTAGCAAGATGAGAATTTATTGCAATTTGTTTTTCAAGATTATTTTTACCAAAAATATCTTTCTCATCTTCTAAAATCTTTATTTGATTTTGAAAATCTTTTTCTTTTTCTTTTAAAAATTTGTTTTCCAATGTCAAACTCTCTAAATCCCTCAAGAGTTTGGCATTTTCAGATTTCAGTTTTTCACAATTTAAGCACTTCTCGGACATCATTCCAGCTTCAGCTTTCTTCTCCACCTTGATAGCTGAAATTTCTTTAACCTGCTCCTCTACCTCTTGAACAATTTCCTCAGATTTGACTTTTACTTCATCAGTTGCTGCTTCATGATTCTTCTCTCTTGAATCAGTCTTCAATTTTCTAATCTTTTGTAACTCAAGTTCTTGAGCTTGAATCTTCTCGATGAAGTCACTAAGGTTGAGAAATTCATAGTTTGAATTGTTCTTCAACATCATCAAGTAAGTACTCCACTCATCATATGGCAATGCGTTTGCCAATTTGTCTTTCAGTTCCTCATTGGTCTTGGTTATCTTCAATCTCCCCATCTCCACAACTAGAAAGCAATATCTGTCAATCAATTCTTTTGTAGACTCTCCCTTGATACCTGTAAAATTATCAAATTTGTTCATTGCAATATAAATCTCAGAACCCATGTTTTGGATTTAAAAGATTTACAAAGACGGATTTTCAAACAATTCTGAAATTCACACAATTTAAAATCAATTCAATCACTTTGTCAAATCACTGAATCAGATGAATATCCTATTTAGAGACAAAAATCAAGCGATAACTGATCGGGTGAGGATTCTCTTGTGCGGGTATCCGATGCTTTGACTTTGAATCACTTTGAATCACTCGGACTAGTGAATATTTTGTATGGACTGGATTTGATGCAAATTGAGTTTTAAGTTGTCAAACCGTGCAAACTGCTATGACCCGGATCAAAATCAAACGACCTTTTCCAATGACCTGACAAGGTTCAAACGAACTGGACCACCTCTTTTGAACTTTAACAACACATGGGCCGACAACAATTTCTGATTAGGCTGATTAAATGAATGGACACTTGTTCACATGTAATCCTTAAACCAAACAATCAATTATAATATCCGACAATTAAAGTTCACAGTTCAATTAAAAGCACATGGGTCGTTTAACATGTAAAACAACATTAACCGAACACTTTGATTGGGCCTCAAAATCTTGATACAAACAAAGACTTTATAGGTTCAATAAATCGTATAGTGGGTCGGTGCACAGTGTTCAAACAGAATAAATCAAGGGCCGACATTTTTATTAAATCCAATTGTAGTTTACCGTTGACTGATTTTAGCAAATTGACTATTTAGCCGACAACTTTATGAACACACATTTATCATTGGACCTTCAACTCTTAGTGGGTCGGTGCCTATATATGATTGGGCCGTACATATCACTAATCCGACAATTAATTTAATAAAATTTTCCGTAACCCTTTACGATGTGGCCGACAATGACTTTAATGAGTGATGATTGTAAGTGGGCCGATAAAATCAGATCACATGCATAAGGTTTAAAAGCCGATATATCAAACAAGTATGATTGGGCCTTTAATTTTTCACATGCATCAATTTGACCTTCAACTAGTGGGCCGACAAAATCAATCTGATACTATTAAGTTGTTGAGTCAATGTTGAGTCAGTTGTTCACGTGAATGACTGAAAAATGTGATTGGGCCGAAATTTTTTAATCACATGCAACCACAAGTGGCCGATAACATCAATTAAAGATCTGACAACTTCAGATGACTTCTTTATTTCATTAGACCGTTTGAATGAATTATCCAAAGCACATAATATTTCAGGTGAAATCAGCACAGTCACGTCACGTTTAAAGCGGAATCAGACTTGATGTCTTAAGAGCGAAACCACCTTGATGACTAATAAGCGAAACCCTATTGGACCATATGAGCGAAACCTTTTGGAAATCACAAAAGCGAAACCTATTGAAAACCACAAGAGCGAAACCCTTTAATGTCACTATGAGCGGAACTAATATTGTTCAAATGAGCGAAACCTCAAGGTTCACAAGAGCGAAACTAGGTGATTGCACTATGAGCGAAACCTCATCTCTGATAACGTAAAATCGGAACAAAAAACTGAAAGTTCTCCTAAACGGCTAGGAATTTGGATCTGAAACTTGGTAGGGTTATAGATCAGGTGTTTTCGCACAACATATCAAAAAATCAGCCGATTCGGACCGTAAAATCCCGTTCAATTTGACGAATTTCAGCGAAAAACGTGATAAAAGTGAAAAAAATGAAGAAATAGATGAAAATCAGATCTGAAATCGCTGAAATCTGGTACGAATCAATGTGTTTGATCAAAGCAATCGAGCTCCTAGCTCTGATACCAATTGTAGGATCGGTTTCGACACCGTTCGATTGCGTAACGAACGTTCGACGTGCGGAATCCGTGAACGTACGTGACCGAACACACAATAACGTTCTAGAACCGTGAATCTATTGAAAGATATGACGTGTACGATACAAGAATCACGTAGAGAGTACTTTCTCTCTCTAGACTTTCTCCCTCTAGACTTGAATCTCCTAAATCACCAAATGAGCAAAAAGTCTTTAAACTAACACTATCACTCCCTATTTATAGGCCAAGGCTTTTAATGAAACTTTTCATTAATTACAAGATTGACACCTTGCCTTTTGACTAGATATAACACTATAAAGACTTGATTTCTTCGGTTTCTCGCTACGGCTCGGATTGACGAAGGCGATAGACATTAATGCACTAACACCTTGAACCTGAGAGGATCCTTGAACTGACTGCGTCCCCATGTACCCTCCTGAACTGGTGAAGGATCCTTGATACTGGAAGAAGGATCCTTGATGTTGAGCAGAGGATCCTGCTGGTTGAAAATAGAATCCTAGGGCCTGAGTCATTGCTAACGATCCGTAACGCATTCCTGTAAATCCACCCAAGTATTGGACATCCGGAGCTACAGAATGCTGGGAGGTTATGACCGGGGTGTCGAAATTCAAAGACCTAGGGACCACTGGAGAATGATCCTCCACTGATCTCTTCTGTTTTTTGATATCTCCAATTTCCTTAAGAATCTTTTCGTGGTTTTATCCTACTGTTGTATGTGATCCTTCATCTGCAAAATCAAAGTAAAAAGGTCACTAGTAGTAGGACTAGAAGAAATAGAAGAAGTTGGAGGCTTTGAGAAAATAGGGCTTGGTCTCTTTGCGGGATTTTCAGCATTCTTCAGTGATCCAGAAGGTGGTGGAGGCAAAGGTGGAACGCCCTGTGAAGAACTGATTACCGGCATTGAACTTGAAGTGTTCTTTGATGAAGTAGCCATCTGCTTGGAAATAAGGAACCGAAATGATCACAAACACAAGAATTCCTTAAGAATGAAGCACCAATTGCCCCACGGTGGGCGTCAAACTGTTTTGGTCAAAAATCAGGCCAAGAAAATATAACCAAATCTTTGTTGTGAGGAATGATGCTTAAATCAATGAACAATGTTAAGGATAACTCAGAAATCTAATGAACAAGTGACACAAGGATTTATACGAGGAAAAAGCCCTTGATCAAGAGTTGATCTCCGGCATAAAAAACTTCGGGTGATGGAAACTACCGATCACCAAGTAAAATTAAACAAAGAGTGTATTACAACTCGGGATGATAACAAGCTTGTTACAAGGATCACTAATGTGCAATGTGCAATAATGTATGAAATCGCCGAGTAATGTTCGAGAGCTGATTGAGAGCTGTTACGAGTGTGTGTGTGTTTGCCAAAATTGCTAAGTGTTTCTACTCAAGCTTGCTATCCCCTTTTAAATTTAGAAATAACAAAGCTAACTAACTATCCGAATGTTGTGCAAGCTCCCCACGATCTCCCACAACGTTCACTAGTCCATGCACGTGCGGAATATTATGAGCATATTCCCCAAGAATATCGGTAGAAGTCAGTCCATGCCCACACTCCTGCAAAACAAGCTCATAAACAAGGTAGACAATCGTTAGCATAAAGATAACAATGAGGATCCTGAATCCTGGTCCTGCAACATATTCTGATGATCCTTAATTCAAACATAGTTGAGGATCCATGATCCTTGCAGCACTTGAGGATCCATGATCCTTGGGAAATTCTCCCCTAACACAAACGATCAACTGTAGGAAATTAAAACAAGATTATGTGCCTTTCACGCAACAAGATTATGAATTATGAATTGATTATGTGCCTTTACATGTCAACGCTTGGAAAAAGTCTTGATTCAGGCTTAAATATACGTTTTATACCAAACTAGTTTTTGCCTCGCCCGCGTTGCGGGGTAATACGCCGAATATTTCTCTCTCATAACATGTATGTCTGTACAGAGGGTAAAATCATAATTATATTTTGAACTGGAGGCGAAATTATAATTTTAAACTGAGAGCAAAATCATAATTTTGAGTTAGGGGGGAAACATAATTTTATTTTGAACTGTGGGCAAAAACGTAATTTTGAGCTGAGGACAGAGTCGTAATTTTGAGCTAGAGGAAAAAACAATATTTTATTTTGATTTGGGGGCAAAAACGTAATTTTAAATGGAGGGCGAAACCGTAATTTTAAACAGGGAACAAAATTAAAAATGAGTTTTTGAACGGAGGGCAAAAGCGTAATTTTGAGCTAGAGGCAAAATTATAATTTTCTTTTGAGCTGGGGGCAAAAACGTAATTTTAAACGAAGGACGAAAGCATAATTTTAAACTGTGAATAAAATTAAAAAAAAAAATGGGTTGGTTGCCTGGCACTATTCCCTTAACTTGAAAATACTTGTGCTGTGGGCAAAAACGTAATTTTGAGCTGAGGGTAGAATCATAAGAGCTAGATGAAAACACAACATTTTATTTTGAACTGGGGGCAAAAACGTAATTTTAAACGTAGGGCAAAACCGTAATTTTAAACTGGTAAGAAAATTAAAAATGAGTTTTTAACCCGAGGGCAAAAGCGTAATTTTGAGCTAGGGGCATAATTATAGTTTTATTTTGAGCTGGAGGCAAAAACATAATTTTAAATGAAGGACGAAAGCGTAACTTTAAACTGTAAGTAAATTAAATTAAAAATGGGTTGGTCCAATAAGGAAGTGTCAGGCAAGCTGTCTGACACTGTTCCCTGTTAATGTATTTGTGGTAAATTCAGGCTTAAATAAACCCGCTAACCACTTTGTGCAATACATTTATCGGGTAATTTTTCATGTTAACATAAAATTGTACTCTTAGTTCACTTTTGATTTTGTATATTTAATGAAGTGAATGTGAATTACAAATGTGGCTTGTATTTGATTACGCTTCCGCATGTGGTTTTTAATATTGAATTTTTTAGAGTGTTTTTTTCGAGAGATATTGTGAAATGGTTTAAAAAAGTTTGGTATAGATTGATGAACGAATCTTCCGAGAGAGACGAAGACATTGTAATAGGGGAGTTTTTGTAAAAAATTATTGAGTTGTTTGGATTTGGATATGGAATGTGTGTGATTTTTATTTGGGTTTGTGGGTTATATATATATGTATAGAAACGGGATAAGGATCCGCTAGAAACCACACTTTATTGCGAGAACCACGAGAATCAATGTGAATACAACCAAAAATACCTAAAAAATCAACAAAACACACAATTTTTAATTTTTTTTAAATAGCTATATTTCGTCACTAAAAAAAATAAATTCAAGTAACAATTATCGATGCACATGTACATATGTATCATTTCTTTGACAAATTCCATAATACATTACTAGTATTAGACAATTGCGTTTCAATTTACACTACCATCTGTAATACGCTACCTTTTACATTACCAATATTAGAAATGCACATGTTCATCTATATGTATGAACACTACTTTGAATACGCTTTCCTTTTCATCTATCATACCATCCATAATACACTAACATTACCTTCCACTATCCATAATATACTACCATTACCAATATGTATAATATTTTCACTTTATGCCCATATAGAGCAACAGCCTTCATACCATACCAAACAACATATTATATCATAAAGTGACTAATATAACCAAACCATCAACCACTAGATATAACTAGATATAACTAACCGAAAACATATATATGGGCTTACTTCATCATTCAAAATCACAAACTTTTTGTACCAAAACATGTTATATCATGGTCATATATAATGATGCACATGTGCATTTTTAATATTGCTAATGTAAAAAGTAGTGTATTACAGATGGTAGTGTGAATGAAAATGCAATTGTAAAATACTGGTAATGTATTACGGAATTTGTAAAAGAAATGATACATATGCACATGTGCATCGATAATTGTTACTCGAATTTTTTTTAGTGGCGAAATATAGCGATTTAAAAAAAAATATTAAAAAAGTTATGTTTTTAGGTATTTTTGTGTTCACATTGGTTCTCGCAATAAGAAAAAAAAAGTGGTTCTCAAATGAACCCTACCATATATATATATATATATATATATATATATATATATATATATATATATATATATATATATATATATATATATATATATATATATATATATATATAGGGTAGGGATCCTAAGAGAAGTCCACCCTATATGAGAAACTTGAGAAGCATTCTTGACCACACATTTTTCTAAGCCTTTCGTAATATACACATATGTATAGTTTAAAATTGACTATATACATATGTGTATAACTCAATATACATATATGTATATAGTCAATTTTAAACTATACATATGTGTATATTACGAAAGGCTTAAAAAAATGTGTGGTCCAGAATGCTTCTCAAGTTTCTCAACTAACCTATCACTTCTCACATGATCCTTATCCTATATATATATATATATATATATATATATATAGGGGGCTGCTAGAATGAGAACCACCCCGAGTTGTAAGAACCGCGAGAACTACACCCCACGGAGCGCCGTTCGCCGCGATTTTTTTTTACAAGTAGATGTGTGCATTATAAACACGGCCGTAAAAAATCACGGCGAACGGCGCTCCGTGGGGTGTACTTTTTTACACCTCAAGTTTGGTGTTTTTTAATTTTTTTTCTTTTTTCTTTTTTTTTTCACCAAACTTGAGGTGTAAAAAAGTACTTTGAACACTACTTTGAATACGCTTTCCTTTTCATCTATCATACCATCCATAATACACTAACATTACCTTCCACTATCCATAATATACTACCATTACCAATATGTATAATATTTTCACTTTATGCCCATATAGAGCAACAGCCTTCATACCATACCAAACAACATATTATATCATAAAGTGACTAATATAACCAAACCATCAACCACTAGATATAACTAGATATAACTAACCGAAAACATATATATGGGCTTACTTCATCATTCAAAATCACAAACTTTTTGTACCAAAACATGTTATATCATGGTCATATATAATGATGCACATGTGCATTTTTAATATTGCTAATGTAAAAAGTAGTGTATTACAGATGGTAGTGTGAATGAAAATGCAATTGTAAAATACTGGTAATGTATTACGGAATTTGTAAAAGAAATGATACATATGCACATGTGCATCGATAATTGTTACTCGAATTTTTTTTAGTGGCGAAATATAGCGATTTAAAAAAAAATATTAAAAAAGTTATGTTTTTAGGTATTTTTGTGTTCACATTGGTTCTCGCAATAAGAAAAAAAAAGTGGTTCTCAAATGAACCCTACCATATATATATATATATATATATATATATATATATATATATATATATATATATATATATATATATATATATAGGGGGCTGCTAGAATGAGAACCACCCCGAGTTGTAAGAACCGCGAGAACTACACCCCACGGAGCGCCGTTCGCCGCGATTTTTTTTTACAAGTAGATGTGTGCATTATAAACACGGCCGTAAAAAATCACGGCGAACGGCGCTCCGTGGGGTGTACTTTTTTACACCTCAAGTTTGGTGTTTTTTAATTTTTTTTCTTTTTTCTTTTTTTTTTCACCAAACTTGAGGTGTAAAAAAGTACACCCCACGGAGCGCCGTTCGCCGTGATTTTTTACGGCCGTGTTTATAATGCACACATCTACTTGTAAAAAAAAAATCGCGGCGAACGGCGCTCCGTGGGGTGTAGTTCTCGCGGTTCTTACAACTCGAGGTGGTTCTCATTCTAGCGGCTCCCTATATATATATATATATATATATATATAGAAAAAGTGCAACGTACAATAGGGCTTATCGTACGCTGGTACGCGATTGTGAAATCGCATGTTGTAAAAAAACATGTTGGAAATCGCATGTTGGTATTTTTGATGAAATCGCATGTTGGTTTTTTGTAGCAATTTCGCGTGTTGGTAAATATGATGAAATCGCATGTTGGTATATAAAGCATTTTCGCATGTTGTTTTTTCAGCACAAATAGCATGTTAAAAAACAAAGTCGCACGTTGAAATACCAGTCGCGTACAGTTCATATGTTAAGCCTTATTGTACAATAACCAACCCCTCTCTCTTTCTCTCTTTCTCTCTCTCTCTCTCTCTCTATATATATATATATATATATATAAAGTTAGAAAATATTTTTTTTACTTAATTGAGCGTTGCCAACGGTCGAATTTTTTGAAAGCGTCAAAGTCACCCGCGCCCATAGCAACCGAGGGCGGTGTTTTTTCCGGCGCTATGGGGCGCGATTGATGAGAGTGGCGCCTGGTAACGTTAGACTACGCAAGGACTAAATTAGATTATTATTGGTTTTAACTTTTAAGGTGTTGAATTGTTAGACAAAAGTTTTATGGACCATTCAATGGTTTATTGATTATTCCATCTTTACATTTTTTTTTCTTTTAATCAATTAGGCCTATATTCTATTCGTGAGTCCAAGCCCACATTATCCAGATCTTATGACATATTAACAATATCAGTTACATATGCAAGATTATATGTGTGAAGGGGTCCTACGTTGGATGACATGTTTCCAATAACCAACACGATACGTTATGATCATATCTTAACAACCATTGAAAATATGTTGATATTGTTTTCTTAATATGTGTGTTTATTTGGATGGATCAGGTTAACAATATCCAATAAAGCGAATCCTGTTCTATTTTTCTTTCTAAAATATGGATATGCACCACTCGAGTAGATCAAATTTTATGATTTAGCTTTTATATTTACTACTTGCTTAAATATACATTGTCAATAACATAAAGTCATGAAGCCTGGTTTTTACATGTTTCAATTCATAACATAACAACCCTGTCAACAAAAATATTAAATTTATCTGATAAGAGGGATTGTAAATTCATTGAAGGGGACTATTAAGACTGTGTGTACTGTGTAGTGTTGAGGCATGTGGTTTGGTCTTTTTTGTCCTGTGTCGTTCATGTCATCAAGGCCTAAAAATTAGGTAAAATTGTGTAATAGTTAGTCTATGAAATTAGTGAATTTGGAATTGAAAAAAAAAATTGGATTGGTTAACACACTAGTCAACCAATCACCATCTCTATTTCTATCTTTTTCACTACAAACCACGAACAAAAGCATGGTTCAATCATCCTACGGTGTACACTACACACCTTTTATACCTCGTTAAGGGTTAACCTAGAGTCCTTTTAATATCAAAAAGACATAAAATAATTAATACTAACAATCACTAAACAATTTGTAATGCATATGACATGAATCTACATGATCTAAAAAAGATCCAAATTACTAAACTAAAATAAAGACTCTTCCAGCCAATGATGTATAGATCAAGTGGTAGAGGCTTGCATTTCCCTTGAAAGATGCAGGTTCAATTCTTACATGGTGCAGAATGAGGCACTGGTGGGCAATGATAGAAAACTTAGGGAAAATTGAGTTCGATCCTTGAGCCAAACGAGTTTTACCGGTAATTTCACCGTTGTGCCTACGGGTGTGTGGGTTACCGGGTTTCCCCAAAATTGATGGTGGACTCGGGTTACTCTCGGAGTACTCCGTGTGTTTCAGTGGATACCCCGATAGTACTCAGTATTGATTCTGTTGGCCACTAAAAAAAAAAGATCCTCTAAAAATAAATACCTATGGGCTATGTGTCTTAAAGCTGACCCAGAAAAAAAAAAAAAGAGACCAAGTAAAACATTATAAAACACAATACAAAAAAGTAAGCTTTTATATCTCATTAATCTATAAAAAGTCACAATACTTTGGTCAAGAAACAGTATAACAATGACCTTTACTTATGGCACAATTCACATGGCTTAATCATTTGATATACATTTTCTCACATCATTTTCGTGTGAGAACTAGCGGTTTTCCACCGCGCTATTTGGCGGGAATTCAGTTGATTTCAGTTTTGTTTGTTTCAATAATAGCATTCGCTATAATAGTTTAAATAAAGCCCTGATATGTCCAAACGGACATTGACACGTGTTTTATATCCATCGAAAACCATAAAAAAGAATTCCGGTTCGATACTGGCAATATTGGTACCGATTGTTGGGTTAAAATCGGTTTGGTTCGTCACGTATCAATATTCATGTAGTTAACAATACAAAAATTACATTTTTTTAATATTGTTATCAGCACACGTATAGTTTTAAGATATAAAAATTAATTATTATTCATTGTTGGTTTCTGTTCAATTTCGTAAGATAGCGGCACGGTATCCATGTTCAACAAAAAAAAATATCACTGTGCTGGAAAAAAATTAACATAATTATAGAGTTAGATATATTATTATAAAATTAACGTGCGCAAATTATTCAAAGAATCAAATTAATTAATGAGTAATATATATTATTATTAAAAATTAAAGTATGCAAATTATTAAAAGAATCAAGTTAATTAATGAGTAATATATTATTAATAAGTGAATATTTAAATTGTTTATGTCAATTCAAATTTATATAGATAAATAACTAAAAATATACTTTAACATCAAATACTTTCATATAAATAAATGATTAAAAAAATACTTTAAAAAATCAAATAAAAAGAATATTTTAAAAATCATATCACTTATGTCAATTCAAATTCATATAGATGATAAAATAATTCAAATTCATATAGATAATGGCCAATGGGGCTTTAGTGGAGAAGATGTAGTTTGACCACCAAAAGTCAATCAAGGTTGCTTCTAACCTTCTATTGGATCAAATCAGCTCCACTATTCACTATTTCAACAAATAACAATCAAACCATACAAAAGTTCCATTTTTTGCTTCTAAGCAACCAAAACATGGTTGCTGTATTCAACAAAGAACTCTTAAGCTGGTACCTAATCACCCTCAAACTCAAAGAAACAGTAGATGCCGGAATCCCAACCTCTAGCCGTTCCATCCAGTCCCCGACCCAACAGCCATCTGATGCACTGCATATCGAGATCAACGGTGAGCCCGAGAGCCAGAAACACGGGCCCAAATCACCAGAATCCGATTGGATGATCACGGTCCGAGAAAAGCTAGAGCTAGCCAAAAAGGATGATGTGGCTGGAACATGGGGAAAACTATGCATATACAAAGTCCCTCAGTATCTAAAAGATGGTGAAGACAAAGCATACATCCCAAACATCGTCTCATTAGGCCCATACCATCACGGCAAAAAACGTTTACGCAACATGGACCGACATAAATGGCGCGCGTTTTACCAGATTCTTAAACGATGCGATCAGGGTCCGAAACTGTTTCTGGATTCGATACGAGAAGTTGAAGAACGTGCACGCGAATGCTACGAAGGACAGGTTACTATAAGCAGCAACGAGTTTGTCGAAATGATGGTTCTCGACGGGTGTTTTGTTCTCGAGCTTTTTCGTGGGGCGGCTGAGGGGTTTATGAAGCTCGGTTATTCTCGAAGTGATCCGGTTTTCGCTATGCGGGGGTCTATGCATTCGATTCAACGGGATATGATAATGCTAGAGAATCAGATACCTATGTTTATTCTTGATCGGTTACTCGGGTTGCAATTCGGTCAACCCGACCAGAAAGGGTTGGTGGCGAAGCTGGCGTTACAGTTTTTCGATCCGTTGATGCCAACGGATGAACCGTTGAGTAAAAGCGATCGGAACAAAATGGAATCGTCACTCGGGTATGCGAGCCCGTTTGACCCGTTGTCCGACCAAACTTATCTTCATTGTCTCCATGTGTTTAGACAGAGTTTGTTGCGGAGAGGGCCGCAAATGGAACCGCGAAGATGGATCAAAAGATGGTCGCATAGTAGCCGTGTGGCCGACAAACGTAGGACGCAACTTATTCATTGTGTAACCGAGCTTAAAGAAGCCGGGATCAAGTTTAAGAAGCGAAAAACTGACCGTTTTTGGGACATTAAGTTCAAAAACGGGGTTTTAAAGATCCCGCGGCTATTAATCCACGACGGGACCAAATCGCTTTTTCTTAACCTTATTGCCTTCGAGCAGTCACATTTAGATTGCGGGAATGAAATAACCTCGTACGTGATCTTCATGGACAATTTGATAAACTCGCAGGAGGATGTCGGGTACCTACATTATTGCGGGATTTTTGAGCACTGGCTAGGGAGCGATGCTGATGTGGCGGATCTGTTTAATCGGTTGTGTCAAGAAGTTGTGTTCGACATCAACGATAGTTATCTTTCGGAGTTGTCCGAAAAGGTTAACCGATTTTATAACCATCGGTGGAACGCGTGGAGAGCGAGTTTGATGCATAACTATTTTAGTAACCCGTGGGCGATTATATCGTTTATTGCGGCCGGGATTCTGTTGATACTAACAACTGCGCAGACGTTTTATGGTGTTTATGGGTATTACAAGCCACCTTCTTGATGTTGTTGGATTGCATATATAGTTTGATGGTTTTTGTTTGTCACATAATTGGGTATGATCTTCATGGGTTTGCTAATAGTTTGATGGTTTTTTTTTTTTAATATTGTTTTTTTGGGGATGAAAATATAAATGTTGGAAATATTTATAGAGTTATGTGCTTAAGATGCAATTCTTGCATAAAAAATATTTGTAAAAATGTTTTGGTAAGTGTTGGAAACTGGAAAATGTCTTGCCTCCAAAATTTCAATCTTCCTAAAAACTAAACTGAATTGTAATAGAGATAGATATTATATAAAGCTAAAAATCTTAAGCGCCTTGCGAGCTATCAACCTGCTCTATCCAGTGGCGAAGCTTGAGATTTCTGACGGGAGGTCGAAAATTACACTACTGAGCGACAAGCTCAGGGGATCCCCCCGGCTCCCTCTAACCTGCGCCAATGGCTCTACCCATGCCGATACAAGCAAGGATTGAATGCGTTCCTCATCCTTATCGAACCATAGTAAATGCCAACTTACAATAGTGACAAGATAGACAAGGAAGCCCACAATTGATTATTGCAAAATGAACGGGTCCAGCGGGTTGGTAACAGGTCAGAATGAGAATGAGGATTTTTTTAATATCATGTGGGATTGACCCACCAACATTATTTTGTTCCTTTTATATAGTTTACTTGAATTTAATAAGAACTAATGTATTAGGTATGAGGGTAGGGATCCTAAGAGAAGTCCACCCTATATGAGAAACTTGAGAAGCATTCTGGACCACACATTTTTCTAAGCCTTTCGTAATATACACATATGTATAGTTTAAAATTGACTATATACATATATGTATATTGAGTTATACACATATGTATATAGTCAATTTTAAACTATACATATGTGTATATTACGAAAGGCTTAGAAAAATGTGTGGTCCAGAATGCTTCTCAAGTTTCTCAACTAGACTATCACTTCTCACATGATCCTTATCCTTAGGTATGATTAGATAACTATATTATTTAGAAATTAATCCAACTTTCTGGATTGAACTTTTTTTTTTTTGTAAACATTATTATTCACGCCTCGTGCTTTTTTAAACCAAGGACTAAAGTGTCACCCCTCAGAAACCCAAACAACAAACCAATTGTTCATGTTCACATATGTTCCTATCAATTCAGACACTTAAATCTGTTCTCATCGATCAAAATAGTGACATTCATAATGTTTATAGTGTTAAAAATAATTAACCAAAAAATAAAACCGTATCTGTTAAAAAAAAGTGATCTGAATTGTGAACTCAGTTTTCGGTTCGGTCCTTAACCATATCCGAATTGTGAATTCACATGTAGATAACCGAACTCAATCAAATAATAACCAGTTTAATCAGATAACCGTACCAAACCAAATGAACCGATAATAACTAGTTTAGTCACATAAACCGAACCGATTTATTCGTATTTGGAAAAAAAAATTGTCACTAACCGATAACCAAACCGATCCAAATCCAAATTCACAAGTGTCTAACCGAACCGAACCGAATTCAATCAAATAAAGTAAATAATAACTGGTGAATAAACCGAATAACCGGTTCAATTGGTTTATTCCATTGAGTTTGGTCCGATTGGATCGGTAGGTGACAAAAAAAAATCCAAATCCAAACAAATCGATATTTGATCCGATAAACACCCATGAGCTAACTTAACCAAGTGTATCTATGTTGGGAATTCCTAGTCTATCTTGTAATGTTTCGCATTTTTGTATTTTCCTTATTTAGAAAGTGTAATTCGTATTTCTTTTTTTGAAAACTTGTAATTGTACCGTACTCGCATTTCTTTTCCAATGTTATAATCCAAGGCTTGGATCATAATGAAATCCTATTTTCATTATGATTGCACAACGTACCATAAGAGAACTTTTCCACAAAGTGGAGCGAGCGAGCGAGGCGACGATCATGCAACAAGCCACCGAAATGTATTGCACAACGTACCATAAGAGAACTTTTCCACACGTGGCGGCATGGGAAGTTGCGAGACATCACCCGAAGTGGGTCCCCGTTGAGTTGGTTGACACGCGTGGACCTACGGCTCCAAAAAAGCGAGGCGGTTCGAAAAGATCAAAGACATCCGATTCGGGGAACTACACGACTTCCGCGTCGGATAACTTGCCCCAAATGAACTTAAACGACGAGCCTCTAGACGAACCCCTTGACGAGCCCGTTGAGGAAGATACACCCACAAGGCCACGACGCAGACGAGGTGGTGATTCGTCAAGCAAAGGGAAGGAGGCGGTGGCGGAGTCGATCTTTAGAATCGAAGAGGAGAAAATGACCCAATACAAGATGGCCGAACAAAGAAAAGAAACAATGATGACCCTAAAAGTTGAACGGGAGCAGGCGTACAAGGAACACTTGAAAACGATCGAAAGACAAAATGATTTAAAAATCTTGTGTGAAAAACACGCCCATCTCGACGAACCGTTCAAGTCAATTGTCATCGAACAAAAGCGCGCGATTTGCGCAAAGTGGGGTTGGGAGATGCCATCGGTTTAGTTGTTTTTTTTTTTATTTGGTTATGTAATTTTTTTTAAGTTTAATGAAATTTATAATTTAGTGTTTTATTTTTATTTTCTAATTTTAAAATGAAAATTAAAAAAAATGGGAGTGATAGAATCCATCACTAGTGATTCCACCCCTAGTCCATTTCTATCACTAGTGATAGAAATATGGTTGATGACATGTCATGATTTGATTGGAGAGTGGGAGTGATAGAATCCATCACTAGTGATTCCACCCCTAGTCCCCTTATAGGTGTTACAATACTTGCAATATATGTTACAATCTTGAATGCACTCATACGCACAACCGATTATATATTTTCTTTTAAATTGCTTGAAATGGACTAAAACGCGAGAAACTGACACGAACTAACCCAACCCACCACATTCGGGCCGAAGGCACACAGAGGCAGCCCAGAAAGCCACCTTCGTGGCCTTCATGCCACATAAAAATATGGCCTTCGTGCCACTTAAAATGGGCTTCCCCCCCCCCCCCCCCCTCGTGCCACTTATCTCCTTATCGTCTCACACCTTCAAAGATGCAAGAGCTATCGAGCCAACTTCAAAAGTTACTTGATAAAGGTTTCAAAGCATTGTGAGTTGTGATTCAATTTCATAGTAGGAGGCTTCATTGGAGAGTTCTTTACGAGTGTTCCAAAACTTCTTTGCGAATTCTAAAGCTCCAGAGTGAGAAATTCAACTATTCTCCTTGGATAGTGGATATTCAAAGGCAAAGTCTTGTAGACATAATATAGAAGCCGGGGGATGAATGAGAGAATGTCTCAAGGATAGGTTTACAATGACTTAACATAATTTTGGACGACACTTTATATAAACAATTAAGAACCAAACTGTATTGTTGACAACACATCAAAGGTGCAAGAATACCCATACTGTTAAGAATGTTTCATGGGGCTAAAACTTTGAGTAACCCAACGAGTTTTCTAAATGTGACAGACATGATCTTGGCTCAGGAAGTTGTCAAACATCACTTACTGCAACATTCTCTTATACAATGCTATTATTTTACAAATTAATAAAAATAATGCAAGGATTTGTCATATTTGTACACTTAGCGCATCTTCTGTAAAATTGTTATACACAAAATTTTGTTAATGTTGTGTCACTTAATATTTAAATATCAATATGCTTATGAACAAGCTTGCAGAATATCCTTAGTTACATCATGTATTTGAACAACATTGCATTTGCATCCAACTTTGTTACATTATTTATTAAATATTAATTGTTTTCTTTGAGTTTAGATGTTAGTTAAAATGAATTGAGTTGTGTTGTGTTGTGTTGATACTTACCTGAAATCAAACATCAAGAATGCAACCACATCAAATAACCCCAAACAATTCAATATGAAATTGCACTCTTCTCTTATTATCAAGAACCAAAACACAATCTAACTCAAGTACAAAGGAAATTGTTCTTTTTCCTCAGTTCATCCAATTCATTGACTAGCAGCATATCACCATCAGTATGTCATAAGAGGTGACACACTGCAGTGTACATCCGAATCAACCGACACCCTTTGCCTTGGTGACAAAGTAGCACTTGCCGCCACATCAACATCAACATTTACGATACTTTTCCTCTTCTGAGAATCCGATTTCATCAGTGTTGCTTGAGCTTCTTCCAATATTGATGCATCCTCTTCAGCAGCATACAAGATTCTTTGTATCGCATCAACCACCTGCAAATCACATATCACACAGTAAGGAACCGATAAAAGTTTCAAAACTTCAAAATTTCAAACACATTATTACCGGCAAGTTTGAGATATTCGGAATTTGGCACAAGATTTCGATATCCCTCAACTTTGCAAAGTAAAAGTCTCTCTCTTTTTCCAAACTGTCCATAGTTAGCTTCAACTCCGTGATCTGCGAAACGACATAATTTATTTTTTAATTCAAGATTTAAGATTGTTGTTATTGTATAACTACGGCGAAGCTTGAGATTTCCGACCGGGATCGAAAAATGTATATACCCAAAAATTTCTATAAAAAAACGTATATACCCAAAAATTTCTATATGAAAACTACATACTCTCCACTACTGAGCGAAAAGTTCGGGGGGTTGGCCACCCCCTCCCGCCCCCGCTATACTGCGCCCACTAGGATCATAATTTGTGTAAATGTATACCTGTTGATCGTACGCAGAGACGTTTACAGTCGAAGAGGGCGGCTTAGCTGTCTTGGCAGGTGGTGGAGCCTCGCTTCTTCGTGACGGGTGAGATTTAGGTGCAGTTGTGGCAGAGCTCCTGGCGGATTGTGGTGGTGCGGATTTCTTGCTCGCGTCTTTCCCGCCTTTGCAAGCCTCTCTTCTTTCCATTGGATTGTAACTACAGTATGAAATGGAAGAACTCAATTAACAATTTATATAGATAATTAAATACCAAATAAATTCATGTATAGAGATTAGTACAACTTACTTGTGATGACCACCTCCACTAACTGAATCACAGTATCTCTTCATCCATTGCATGAATTCAAGATTGTCTAGTGGTCTTCCTTTCACTAGCTTGCTCACCTCAATGTGCTGTGACATAATAAATTACTTATTACTCTCATAAGCTCAAATGCATTTTTACCACACTATTGTACATTCAGTTTCCAAGGGGGTGTTTGAAGTTGCATAACTTCGAAAATTCGGTTCGCTTTTGGTTAAAAACTGAAGAAACTGATTCAACCAAAAAAAAAGAAACTGAAAACCAAATTAGTTATACTGTTTTGGTTTCAAACCGAACCGAAATAAAATTCGGTTGGACTTTTTTCAGTTCAGTCTGGTTGGATTATCGGTTTCAAGTAAACACAATCCTAGCTTAAATTTGAAAATCAAGAACAGGAACAAACCTTGGTGATTTTGAGTTTATTGAAAACATCCTGAAGAACCTTATAGTTCTGGATCATATCATACTCCGACTTGGCGTCGAAATTGACCTTGTGCATTGGTACCATTCCAGGATGTGCAGCATCCATAAGCTGACAATGAACCGCACCCGAACACGCCTACATGAGCCATTTAAAACAGATTGTTAGACTCGTGTTTGATAAGAAAATTTTGAAAACATGACCTAGCTAGGGTTTGAATTTGGGGAAAGAACCTCTTCGACTTTGGAGAGATTGAGTTGGAGAGTGGAGTTGATCCAGGCTAAGATTTCTGATCGGCCGACGAAGTATGCACCGTCCATCATTCCGATGTTTGTCGCCATCGCTGCTGATCAGTGATAATGTTTCTCTTTGTGACCGTTAGAGAGAGAGAGAGAGAGAGAGAGAGAGAACGGTCTGCAGGTTTGAAATGAGAAGGTTGGGGTTTGTATAGAAAAAAGGTAATTAATGGGCCTAACGGCTACAAAAAGCCCAATACTACGAAATAGTGTGTAATTATTGTATTGATTTTTGCGGATATGAAATTATTTTTAATCAAAAGTTAAATGCATGGTTGGTCTATTTGCTTTGCAGATTTTACACTCTTGGTCCTTAACGTTAATAATTATACAATTGGTTTCATTGGTTAGAAAATTGTAGCTAAAGTGGTCTTTGATGATGGATGGTGTTAATTTTTCTAAATGTCTATTTTACCCTTATTTATTAAATATTTAATGATCATAACATTTAGATACCTGTGGGACCTACCGAACCCTAACTCCATATCTTCCTTGCGACAATCAAACCCATCGGCCTCAACTCAATTCATCTCAACTCCGACAACTGTCGTTCATCTTAACTCCATATCTCAATTCCCACGTTTGCCCGGAGAACCCTAACCGCCACACTGTTCATCTCTGTCGGGCACCACCTTCGTCGTTACACCCATTGGTGTTCACCCACCAACAACTGATAACCACCATGCATCTCCGCCAGGGCCGGCCCGTAGAGGGTGCGGGATGGGCGATGGCAAAAGGCCCAAACCCTCTGAGGGCCCAAATCTTTTTAATTTTGTGTAGCATTTACGATGTATAAGATATAATATATATGCACTGAATCGAGTAATAACATTTATGAGCTCTTGTAATAGCGGTTACTGCCTTGCTTAAATAACAAGGAGACACGTGTCCGACAACCTGATGCGTCGGGCTGACTCCTCCAAGTGGCTTGGCTGACTCCTCTAGTTGTTGATGTGTCGGGCTGACTCCTCCTAGTGGCTTGGCTGACTCCCCCTCCATTCATATGCCGGTGATTCTGCCAATCTCTCACTGTGCTCCTCATCACTCATTACACACATTCTCGAATTCCTAAACCAATCCCCAATCTGAATTCCTATGAATTCAAAATCAAATCACCCAACATAGCTCCGTAACCAATCTGTAACATGTCGAAACAGATCCGTAAACGCGTGTGTTCTTCAGCACCAACTAAAATGTACAATTACCGGTTTAAGCGGGCGATTATGGTGAGGAAGACCCGGGTTGGAGGTGGGTCCAAATCTAGTACTCCGGCGCGGTCGTGGAGGATGACGTCATTAGTTGTTGGTGGTGGGGTGGAGTTGCCGAATCACGACGGCGGAGGAAGTGGGTCCAGGGTGGTTTCCGCCAGGAAGATGACGACGACGCCGTGGGAGATGAATGAGATGTCGCCAAAGAATCTGGAGACAAGGAGGAAGTGGAGAGAGAAGCAACGTAGAACTGTTCATACTCATTTATCGGATCCTTCTCATACTCCTGTTCCTAATGTGGGTTTTGAGTTAAAAGCTTAACTAATTTATTATTAGAGTGAATTTCAAGGATTGTCCTTTATCTTTATACCTATTTTCAGGCGCTGTTCTTTATGTTCAAAATTGATGAGTTTTATCCTTTATGTTTTCAAATCATACACGTTTTGTCCTTTAGGCCTAACTCAATTAGTTTTTTCAGTTAAATTTGGTCATGTGCTTTGCACATGAGGGCATTTTTGTCAATTCAAAAGTCAAATGAGTCCAGGTGGTGATGGGTGGAAGTAGGGATGCAAACGAGCCGAGCTACTCGCGAGCTACTCGAGCTTGGCTCGAAAAAAAGCTCGAACGAGCTGAGGCCGAGCCTAAAAACAAGCTCGTTTAGTAAACGAGCCCGAGCTTCGCTTATCGAGCTCGAGCCGTCTCGCGAGCCTTAACGAGCTTTCTTTTTATATATTTTTATTAATATATTAAACATATATTTAAATAATAATATTACCATTTATATAAATATAAAAAAAACTAAATTATATGTATAACAATAATTATAATTAATAAAAATTAATTAATAATTACTAAACGAGTCGAGCCCGAGATTGAAAATTTACCTTTGAGCCGAGCTCGAGCTTTAGAAATAAAGCTCGGATCGAGCCGAGCTCGAGTTTTCATATGTTAAACGAGCTCGAGCTCGGCTTGTTTGCACCCCTAGGTGGAAGAGACCACATTTGAATTGACAAAAATGCCCTCATGTGCAAAGCACATGACAAAATCTAACTGAAAAAACTAACTGGGTTAGGCCTAAAGGACGAAACATGTATGATTTGAAAACATAAAGGATAAAACTTGTCAATTTTGAACATAAATGATAGCGTCTGAAAATGGGTATAAATATAAAGGACAATCCTTAAAATTCATTCTTTATTATTATTCACTGTTTTTATTATGTTGAATTTTGTGGTTTGATGGTTCAACCGAAAAAGATGATCTGACACTATTGTAGTGATTGAAGATGTTATGGACTTTTGATTATTATACATGAATGGATGAGGTGAAAAGGATGAGAGGATCTTTGTAGAAGAGGAGTCAGCCAAGCCATTTGGAGGAGTCAATTCGACGCATCAACTATTAGGAAGAGCCAGCCAAGCCATTTGGAGGAGTCAACCTGACGCATCAAGTTGTCGGACACGTGTCAGCATCCCCTTAAATAGACGCAATAAATGACACACGGACGCCTCTTATGGTTGAAGTGCCACTCCATAAACGTTTGAAGGTGACATAATGTGAGTTGTTCAGTAATTTCCCCTTATATAAAGTCAAAAAGTCAAGTCATTTTTTGTATAATTTTCAAGGGGTGACTAAAATTTGAGTGGGCATCACGCACTTACAACTGTATAACTTTCAACTTTCAACCAAACTTGATATTAACGAATTAGGGTTTACACTTTACACACACCACAAGCAAGCATCCACCAACAATGGCAGAAGCCGCCATCACACCGGCGGTCAACAACCTAACCCTCTCCGACAAAATCCCCCAACACGAGTTCTCCCAACGCGTCCTAATCCGAACCATCCTAACCCGCCCCGACGGCGGCGCCGGACTCGCCAACCAAACCCTCAAAGTAGGCGGCTGGGTAAAAAAAGGGCGCGAACAGGGGAAAGGAACATTCGCATTCATCGAACTGAACGACGGATCATGTCCAGCGAACCTGCAACTTATAATACACTCCGATGTGGGGCCCTTAGGGCAGTTTACTCCGACCGGCACGTGCCTGCACGTGGAAGGTGTGCTTCAGATGCCACCGGAAGATAAGCAGGGGAAGCAGGCGATTGAGATGAAGGTGGTGAAGGTGTTGGATGTTGGTAGTGTGGACCCCGCAAAGTATCCGTTGCCGAAGACGAGGTTGACGCTTGAGTTTTTGAGGGATTATGTTCATTTGCGACCCAGGACTAATACTGTAAGCCTTTTTGTTTTAATAATTGATTGTTTCTACAATTTAAAAATGTATAAATAAATGTTATGTGGTTGGTTTGATTTACAATGCTAGTTTCAAATTCCAACCGGATCGTATATATTTCAAACCGGTCAGACTTGTTTGGTTTTACATGGCAGGTTCCAAGTTCCGGTTCGCGGTTAAAATGTTATATGGTCGTTTTGTTTACACGGCTGGTTCTAAGTTCCAAACTGTTAAAACTAAACTCTGAATCGGACCGTATGTATGTTGTTGTTTTTTAGCTTGGGTAGTTTGGTCGATTAAGGCAGCTTATGAACACCTTTAGCTCATATTCAATTTGCTTGCGTTTAAATTATTTGATAAATGTTGATGGCTGGTTCCAAATTCTAACCTTAAACCGTTGAACCTTAAAAATCAAATCTTGAACTGGACCATACTTATTTGAAATCGACCGATTTTGCTGGATACAGTTCATATCCAATTAGCTTACCTTCAAATTATATGATGTGTATATTTGGAAGTTTGAATCATCTTGTTTTGTTGGTAATCCTTTTTGAAGGCGCCACTGATCATAACTCATAATCTCTTTTCTTACCGTTTCAGATTGCTGCTATTGCTCGTATACGTAACGCATTGGCTTACGCCACTCACACATTCTTCCAAAAACACGGGTTCCTATATGTACACACCCCAATCATCACCACCAGTGACTGCGAAGGTGCCGGAGAGATGTTTCAAGTCACAACGCTAATAAACGAGGCCGAAAAAATCGAAAAAGAACTAATTAAAAACCCGCCACCAACCCAAGAAGACGTCGATTCAGCCAAGAGCGACGTAAAGGCAAAAGGCGAGATAGTAGCCAAATTGAAGGCCGATAAAGCCGGTAAACCTGAAGTAACGGCCGCTGTTGTCGAACTTACGAAAGCGAAAGAGAATTGTTCAAAGATTGAAGAGAGATTTAAACTGAAACCCGGTATTCCGAAGAAGGACGGGAAGATTGACTATGGTCAAGATTTCTTCGCACGCCAAGCGTTTTTAACAGTTTCGGGTCAACTTCAAGTTGAGACGTTTGCGTGTGCGCTTAGTAGCGTGTACACTTTCGGCCCGACTTTTCGAGCGGAACATTCGCATACGTCGAGGCATCTTGCTGAGTTCTGGATGGTCGAGCCCGAGATTGCGTTTGCGGATATCGAGGTACGGTAATTGTGTAATGTACTACTTTGTTTTTTTCTAATTTTAATAAACGAGTAAAGTACATAGATGGTCCCTGTGGTTTACCAAAATTTTGGATTTGGTCTTTAGCTTTCCAAAAGTACACAGACGGCTCCTGTGATTTGCATTTTGTAACGTATTTAGTCCCCACCCAACAAATCTAAAGGTTTTAGCATGTCTGAGTTAGGGACTAAATGTGTAACAAAGTGCAAACCACAAGGACCATTCATGTACTTTTAGAAAGAAAGCTAGGGACTAAATGCGTTATAAAGTGCAAACCATAGAGGCCATCTGTGTACTTTCGGAAAGCTAGGGACTAATCCCAAAATTTGGGTAAACCACAGGGACCATTCGTGTACTTTACTCTTAATAATTCTAAAGTAATATGCTTGTGCAGGATGATATGAAGTGTGCGGAAGCCTATGTTAGGTTTCTTTGCCAATGGTTACTCGACAATTGTCTTGACGATATGGAATTTATGGTTGAGAAATTTGATAAAAATGCGATTAAGCGGCTCCAAATGGTTGCGTCAACCAACTTTGTACGTCTTTCGTATACGGAAGCCGTAACGATTCTTGAGGAAGCGGTTTCTAAAGGCCATAAGTTCGAGAATAAAGTAGAATGGGGAATTGATTTGGCATCCGAACACGAGAAGTATGGATTTTTTTAATCATTTTTAACACCACATGTAGGTCTGCAAACGAACTGAACGTTCAACGAAAAATTCGTGAATCGTTTGACACGAAGTTCGTTTGTTTAATAAATGAACGAGCACGAACAAAAAATTTTGTTCCTTTAGTTAAATGAACGAACATGAATAGAGGCCGCGTACATTTATTTATGTTCGTGAACGTTTAGTAACGTGTTCATTTATGTTCGATGGTTTACTAGGGTTTTTAATTCTAATATATTATTTGAAGACCTTAAAATTTCCCACAAATTAAATATCTTATAAAATTGGTGTATTGTGTATTACATTGCATATCACATAATATATAATCATATTTATGTACCTTTAAAATTAATGAATGGACATGATGATGTTCATTTCCTTGATGAACGGACACATACAAAAAGTCTTGTTCGCTAAATGTTTCATGAACAGCGTGTGAACACATTTATTTTCTTAACGAACGAACATGAACATGGCCTTGTTCGTGTTCTGCTGCATCCACGTGCGTATATTTGTCGTACCTTGTAAATTGTAAGCATGCTCACTTATTCATGATTTGCAAATTTGCATTGTGTAGGTTTCTAACGGAGGTGAAATTCGAGTCACCCGTAATTGTATACAACTATCCTAAAGGGATCAAGGCGTTTTACATGAAAGTCAACCCCGACAAGAAAACAGTAGCTGCTATGGATGTTCTTGTGCCAAAGGTAAAGCGTTTTTGGTTTTACGATTTACAAAGTTATTTGTTTTTGGATATTTACGTTGGAAAACTATGAACGTTATGCGATATTGTGTCTCTTACGCTATTATTATGTGGTTTCCGATAGGTGGGTGAACTAATTGGTGGAAGTCAAAGAGAAGAGAATTACGAAGTCATCAAAGAAAGGTACGAGAAGCATAAATTATCCATTGAGTTTTCTTTTTAACGGTTAAAATTATTGGTGGCAATTTCAACATAATTACTTGTGAACGGGTTTATTTGGGTTGTGTTTTATTATCTCAAACGAGTAAAAAAATAGCTAAAAATGTGTTTAAAGTTTCTAAAATTATTTGATTTAATGCAGACTAACTCTTAAATTGGTTTATTGAAAGATATGTTTTTTTTATTGTAATAATGTTTTTCTTAATCATAGTTAACACAATAAATTTTTTATTTTTCTTATAATATGTTAGCAACTCAAATCGACGTTTGTCAACCCAAACTCATCTTGACCCATTAGGTGTGTTCAACGTATCGAGTAATGATTTTTCGAATTAATCGAAATGAATTTTTATTCTTTTCACCTGAGTTCGTATCCAATTTGTATGCGATTTGGATTTGATTTATTCGATTCGTATTTGAAACTCGAATACGAATAAATTTGATTTAATTCAATTTTACCCCAAACAATAAATTAATTTACTTTTATTTTTAAAACTACTAAAACTAATCAATATTAACATCAAAAGTACTAGTCTACAAAAATAATAAACTATCAAAATTTAGAAATTTGGCTGGTTACTGGTAGCGATGTGAATTAGGTAAAAATTTAGAAATAAGTAGTATGGGTTATTTATCATTTGGGTTTGGTAACTTGAAATCGAATTCAGAAATCAAATCATAATATATATTAAATAATGTACAACTTGAATTCGAATTTCGTTTCCATATGAAAATCATAAACTCGTATTCGATTCGATTCTGATTACTGGACTCGAATACGAATCAAATCGAATTCGAACCTTGATAATCAAATTTCGATTTTTTTAAATCTGAATCGAATCTGAACACTCCTACGTTACACAACTTGCCCAACATTCACGTAAAACATAATTGATCGTTTACATGGGTATGCAGGATTCTTGAGATGGGACTGCCACTTGAGCCATATGAGTGGTACCTTGACCTACGTCGCTACGGGACCGTGAAGCATAGTGGGTTCGGTCTAGGGTTCGAGAGGATGATTCTTTTTGCAACCGGGATCGACAACATTAGGGATGTAATCCCTTTTCCAAGGTATCCAGGAAGAGCAGATCTTTAAAGGTCCGTGTGACGATACAAATAGGCACATCACACCAAATATTCCTTTATTTTTAGTATTTATCAGCAAAGCTGTGTGTTTTTATTGCTAAAACTGATTTGACTATACGTTTTGTGATATTTTGATTGGTGATGTTAAAACCTTTTGATGTGAAAAGTTAGACGCATACTTTGTTGACATGTAAAGATTTGATCTTGATTTAGTTTGTAACAGGATTACTATGACTGGCGTAGCTGCCACATCTTGACGTTAGGGGTGCTAAACGGGTTGTGTTTGCGGGTTGGTGGGTTTAACTGGACTTGAACCCGGAAATTTTAGACAAATCTGAACCCGAAAATTGTGTCTATCCTTAAAACCCTAAACTCAATTTCATATATCTTGTCTGTTCCATCGCTTGATCTCTCTGTTGATGTATATTATGTTTTATATTCATTTTGTGTTTTACATCCTTCTGATTTCGAGCATAAACGAAACCCTAAATTGGCATGAATGGCATTGAACACCGGATTGAGATCATTTTTGATTTTGTATAGATTTGTGGAATCGTTTTTGATTTTGTCGTTCAATCACCATTTAGTCGCTATCAAGCCTCAATTTTAGTTTTAGGGTTTGTGGGTATGTGAACATGGGTTAGAGAACAAGATTCAACTGAAATTGGAGCAATTTCTCATTCTACAATACTCCCAAACATCGAATGGTAATAAGTTTTTGCTCAAAATCTTTCTATTTCCTTGACTTCAATTTGTTCATCTCTTTTGTATTGTCTCTGTGGTTCAGAATTATTATCACTGGAAACGGTTATCTCTGTTGTGTAACCTGAGATGCTTGACCAACTCGCTCAAGTAATTCTCTCTTTGAAACTTTTGTGTTTTTCCTTTTTGTTTATGATTAATGTTTGTTAAACCAGCTTTAAAATTTGGTCTAGTAATACGGATCATGTTTAAAAATCTGGTTTGTATCTAGAGCAGGTGTTGGGAGGTTTTTGCATGAGTTGCAGAGCTCTACTGCAATTGTTAATTCTTTGGTCATCCACTGCAATATTTTAGTATGAAGCCCATTGAAGAACACCCTACAAGAATTTATACGGATGATTGGCGGTTTTTGTAGCTGTTGCAGGGTTCTGCTATTGGGGATATGAGGAAAGTGAAGAAAGATAGTTAGGGTAAGTGAGGTAACACTTTGGTCAGTAGCATATGAATTTGTTTCTATTTTTTTTGCTTTTGTTGTAGCTATTTTGTCTTTAAAGATGTTTTTTTTGTACGATATAGTCTTTCATTTTTTGGATTTTTTTTTTCCATTTTCATCCAAACGTCATTGAGATTTGGGATTTTTTTGCCATTTTCATCCAAATGTTTGATATAAAAAATAAAGCAAATTAGATATTTGGATGGAAATGACAAAAAATCTTAAAAGTGAAGGACTATTGTACAAAAAAGTTGTTGTGAATGAAAACGACAAACATGCCCAAAACAAAACTCAGGGACAATTTTGGGAGTTTACTCAAAAAAGTAAGAAAAACATATGACAAGATAAAACAAATACCTTTTCAAATACTTTTGTACCTTATAATCAATGTTATATATTTAAAGTTTGAATTTAAAATTTAGAATTTCACACTCTGTCTTATAAATATTTCTAAACTTTTTTATCTTTAATTGAGCAATATTAATGTAATTTTACTTTGTTATAATGAAAAAAAATGTAAAAGGTGGTGACCATGTGAAAATTAAGGGTGTCACAATGAGGGATCGGAGATGAGTAAGTTGTTCCGAGATCAAAGCTGATCGAATGGTATGGTCTCGATACAATCATGACTCCAAACGGCAACACGAGTAATTTGGCCCGAGACCATTGTCGAGCTCTACCGCCTCGTTTTCTCTATCCGCCATTACATTCAAAATTCAAAAAGAGGTGAAACCACAAAAGCATGTTGCACTTCTATTTGTCCATAAAAGATGATGGTAAAATTAAAAAGAAAATGGTTTTAAAGACAAGTTGAATTTTGGTCTTTGGATGGGAGATCTATCCTTGGACCAGCCGATATTTTGGTCTTTGGATGGGTAGGAGGAAAACATGCATGTGTGGATCTAATAGGGGTTTCCCCGCTTGTGGGCTTAGGGGATAGTGTTTTCACGGTGGGTCAGTCTGTTTCGGGCAAAGTGACCAAACACGAGAAAGCGTGCCTTGACAATCAACACACGTTTATCCCATTTGCTTTTGATACTTTTTGTTTTCTGGCACCAAAGGCTGTGGACCTACTTAGTCGAGTTCAAAGGGTCATGCATAGTAATGTTATGACCCCGAGATCTATGAACGTAGTTTTTTAAAGACTTGGTTTTGCTATTCAAAAAGGGGCAGCGACGCAGCTTGTTACCCATTTACCATATATATCTCGATGTAAATTCTCTTGTTTTGATTAATAATAATTTATATTGATGTAAAAAAAAATCATAAATAAATGAACATATATAGCACCTTTCGGTTTCTGTTTACAATACATCATCCTCTTATTGAGTCAACATGGATCAAGAGGCAAGTCCACTGCATATATCAACTCTCCTGTTTTTAATTTGGAATCTACGTTACAAGCTTTGAAAATTCACAAAGAATTATGAAACATAGCTAATCTACTTCCCAAAGTGAAAGGTATCCTTCGAGATCAATGTCAATTGCTGGCATGATCTCAACGCGATCATGCTAACAAACGGCAACCCATGAGTATTTTGTCCGATGTCAAAGCCGATCGCTGGCACATTTCCTCTTCCCACCATTAAATTAAAAATGAGGTGCCACTACTAAAACATGGTTAGTTTCAAGGGGGGGGGGGGGGGGGAGTTAGTGTGTAGCAGAGGTAGCACGGGCTACCCCTCAACCCCGTCCCCATAGTGTAAAAATACCCCTCAATTTTGTCTACGTTATACAAAGGATACTCCTGATCCCAAAATAATTTTTTGGGATACCCCTAAACTTTTGAACTAGATCCGCCACTACTTAGTTTTTACAGTGACGATAAAAGGATGCGTATGCTAGGAATGTTTTTCAAGATATAAGAAAAGCCTTGCATAAACTTAACTTTTTGTGGAATGTTCAAAATACGTTTGAAAGAATTACCCGAATAGTGGATGTGATATAGTTTAAGTAAAATCATAAAATCCAATACAAAAATTAAAAAACATGCTCAAAGTAATTCTTGCAAAATAATTTAATATCACATTTCATCACGCCTAGTTCTAAAAGCATAGGCTTATGTCTTCTTTGCATAGATTGTTACATACATTTTCACATAATAAAAGCTCGTCAGTAACGTAAACGAACCAATTAATGGGTCATGGAAATGCTTATCATATCATACTTGACACGACGCAACAGAATACGAATTATGCTATAAATTTCAAACTATTTAATATCCATACATGCATACAAGGCATAACAAAAGTGGAAGTCTGATAAGCATAACGCAGATTGTCTTTGATTTCAATAACAGATTAATTAAGTGGAACAAAAAGATAAACACAAGTTGCACTTCCAATGTTCAACAACTACCATAATTTGGGACTTAAAACATAGGCTTGCAAACAAATTCTAGGTGTGCCTTCTTAAGATGAAGCTCAACAAAAGGTGCAGCTTGGTTGTCCTCGAGCCAGATGCTCGTTTCCTCAATGGCTTTCTTCACTTCCTTCAAGATCGAGGGGCGCAGACTCTTCTTGATATTGTACTCTTCGATCTTATTCTTCATCTTGTATAAGCAATCCTCTAATGCATTGTAAGCTTTCGCTTTCTTCTTGAATTCTTGGTCCTCAAGTCGGAACTTGTCAGCATCGCTTACCATTTTCTCAATATCTTCTTTGGAGAGTCTTCCATTTTCCTTGGAAATTACGAGTTTTTCTGTCTTACCGGTGGACATTATCGCAGCGGTAACTGTGAGAATACCGTTGGCATCTATTTCAAAGCATTCCATAACTGTAGATACTCCTTTGCGAGCTGGTGGTATTCCAGAAATATCGAACTTTCCCAGAAAATGGTTATCTGTAGATTTTGATCTTTCACCTTGATACACCTTGATTCCAATGATAGTTTGGTTATCATAAGTTGTATGATATTGTTGGGCATTATGTGTGGGTATTGGAGTATTTCTCGGGATCACAACATCAAATACTTCTCCTGCTACTTCTACACCAAGTGATAGAGGAGTGACATCATGTAGCAAAACAGTTTGAAGGCTCTTGTCATTGCTACCGCTTACCTTTGCAGCCATAACAGCCGCACCATACGCAACAGCCTCATCAGCATTCACACTCTTGCATAACTCTCTGCCATCAAAATAATCCTGCAGCATATGCTGGACCTTTGGTATCCTAGTTGAGCCACCAACAAGAATCACTTGGTCTACACATGATTTTTGCATCTTAGCATCATTTAAACATGTCTCCAAAGTCTCAATGCACTTGTTAAACGAACCCATGTTCAGATATTCAAACTTAGCTTGAGTAAATTTCAAAGAAAAGTCAATGCCCTCATGCAAGCAATCCAATTCAACTGATGTCCGAGTAGTACATGAGAGGATCCTTTTTGCTTTCTCACAAGCAAATCTCAGCCTCCCCATTGCCCGTTGGTTTTCACTCATGTCCTTATTCCATCTCCTTTTGAATTCCGCAACACAGTGATCCACCATGCGATTATCAAAATCCTCACCTCCCAAATGAGTGTCACCACCAACAGCTTTCACCTCAAAACTTCCACCTTCCTTTATAGTCAATACAGAAACATCAAAAGTGCCACCACCTAGATCAAAGACAAGGACATTTATCTTGTCAACAATATCAGACTTATTGTCAAGACCATACGCAATTGCAGCTGCTGTAGGCTCATTGATGATACGAATGACGTTTAATCCAGCAATAGTACCAGCATCCTTGGTAGCTTGACGCTGTGAATCATTGAAATAAGCAGGGACAGTTATGACAGCATCTTTCACGATCTTTCCAAGGTACGCCTCAGCAGTTTCTTTCATCTTGACAAGAACCATTGAAGAAATTTCTTCAGCCGAAAACTCCTTCTCTTGACCTCTATATGTGATGACAATCTTTGGAGTGTCGGCAGGCCCTTCAATGACCTTGAACGGCCACAGCTTCATGTCTTCCTGCACTTTGGAATCACCGAATCTCCTTCCAATCAACCTCTTTGCATCTGGAAATCAAGAGTTAAGCCAGTAAAAACAAAGTATATCATCACCAAGTTTTCATTGTAATTCAAATACTTAAATTAATGTAGTCATTCGTATCCACATGTGGTTTCTATTGTTTAGCCACTAATAAACCTAAACTTAGACCCTAACCCTAACCCTAACTTTAAAAATGAGCAATTGCGATTGCCTTGCTTGAACTATTGTTTCATAACAAGAGTCAAAGACTCCAGATATTTCACTGAGAACCAATGATCAGACTCCATTTTTGATGATTTCTTATTTTCTTACAATTTGTTGTACCGATTTTATATATGCTTAAACAAAATAAGTAGCATGCATGCGTTGAGTAGAAACTGACCAAATACGGTGTTAGTAGGGTTCATTGGTGCTTGATTTTTGGCGCCATCACCTATCAGACGCTCTGCATCAACGAAAGCAACATAAGACGGTGTGGTTCGGTTGCCTTGATCGTTAGGGATGATCTCGATCCGATCATGCTTCCAAACGGCCACACATGAGTACGTTGTTCCCAGATCGATGCCGATCGCCGGCGCGTCGTTTCCATTTCCGTCCATTATATTTCAAAATTCAGAGTTAGGGTAGGACTGTAAATGTATGTGTGTTTCCCTTTTTTACCTTCACTTCTATTTGACGATACAAGGACCCTTTATTGTATCATTGATATATAAATTAAGAAAAAGTTTAAATAATTAAAACCGTAACAATGATTGGAATGGTGAAAAGTCTCCACTAAATGTCAGTAAAGATGGGGAGAGTTACATTCTGTCTCTACCGTAGCTTACGGTAGTCATCAAACTCAACTCATACGGTAGCCATCAAACTCATACGGTAATTTCTTACTGCCTTACGGTGGTTGAATTGTGGTATGCGGGCTATCGTAGCTTACGGTAGTTTCTGGGCCAAACTCCTTTGTTTCTTCATTTTTGAACATGCAACCTCAAATCAATCACTTTCTTCCAAAGCTGCGAGTCCACTTCATTTATGCCACGAACATACCTGAAACATAAGCAACCGTAGTTATCTAATTCAAGATAAACACATGGATAAATGCGGTGTCGCAACCCCCGTCCCCTATTTACCCGGGAACGGACGGCTGCGGCCAGTTTTCAGTGGTATCGGTGTTTATCAGTTTGGTAGCGAAAATTTCCTCAGTACCGTAGTTAGGAAATATTTTATCAGAGTAAAATACCACACTTTTATAATATTAAACATATGGGAAATTCCTAAGTTTCTAATACACACATTTTTATAGGGATAAACCCTATTTTATTTAAATAAAAACATCTTTTTATTTAGGTAACTTTTATAGCCACTTTTCCAAGCCTTCAGTGCTGTCCAGCTGGCTTGTATTTGGCTTTCACATTGTGTTACCTGAAACGCGTTTAAAAACATTTTGTCAGTGGGAAATACTGGTGAGTGAATCCCAGTTTAATCAAGACAAGTAAAACCGTTTACAGCATTGAGGGCGGTCGCGCAATTACTTTTGTTTATTTTCTACTTTAATTACCACCCACGGTACTGTCAACCCGACTTGTGGTCATGTTACTACTCACAGTGTAGTAACAAATTTTGTATACAAAACCCCAACATACCGACGATAATTGTAGAATACAAATACTCAATCACTGTTTAGTATAATGTAGAACATTTGCGGTTTTGTAAAAACAGTTTGCAAAAAATGGGAGATTACTCACATTGCTATTTTAGGGTTCTCATGTGGCTTTCTGGCTATAATTTATAAATTTTAAATAATGCACACGCGTTAGTATAATAACCCAATATTTATATTAGTTATACCCTCCCCGAGACAGAACTCCAATGACTACGTCAGGCAGAACCTCGACAACCGTTACGGAGAACTAGATCAATCGGGCAACGTATCTAATACGTAACCGGGGGTTAAAATACTTACAACGAGGCAGAACTTCGTTATTTTAGTGGGTATAATGCCCGGGTATTATTTGGACTATAGAGAAATTGAGAGAGAAGTAAAAGTTTTGAACGATTTGTTGACTAAACCTCTCGAACGATTACGATAGCCATCAAACTCATACTGTAGCTACCGTAGGCCATTATACAGTTAAAAAACCCATACAAAACACCATGGACTAAAACATCTGATCGAAACATAATTTTTTTTCTCTATATAATTATAGCAATATGGTACTCATATTAAAGATAAAAAAAACACTCGTTATATGGTGTAATTTTTTTTAAATTACGTATAAAAAGTTATTGACGTTTAAAGAAGACGAGGGAAACTTGCATGTGCATTGCATATGGGTTTTTGAATTTAAAAATGTTAAATTTACTTTTACACCCTTAATATAAAAAAATAATTATTTTAATTGTAAACACTATTTATAATTTTGCCATTATAATCTCAATCATTAGATTACAGATCAAATGTTGTAGATTCCTTCCTATAATTCTCACAAAACACACCCTTTTTACAATAATCCTATCATATAACCACCGATCTTCTAGAAAATCAAGCCTGAGATAGGGAATGAGGGAAACCTTGAAACTAAACACTGATGCATTGATTAAAATAAAAGTAAAAATATCTTGCATAATTTAGGTATGTGGCCTAGTAAGACTACATGGTATGGTGATGGACCATCCTTGGAGGATGATCCGCCACGTAGGCGCCACATCATAGTCCTTCCAAGGATGGATCATCCTCCAAAACTAGGGGGCATGGGAGGATGGTCCTAGTCATCATCCTCCACCACTTTTATATATATTTTTTTTTTTAAATCTCCATCTTTTTTTAAACATTTAACAAATAAAGTAATAAAATATTTTAATTAATATTATAAAACATTACATAAACATAAAAAAAAATTAAACTTAAAAAAAAATAAACTAAAAAAACATAAACTTAAAAACCTAAAGTTAAAAAAAAAACGTACAAATATCCTAACATACTAAAATAAGCTACTAGTCGTCGTCTTCCATGTGGTGGGCGGGTTCGTTTCCAGCGTTGTTCCAAATATGCTCCACCAAGTCCGCTTGTAGGTTGTGATGTGTGAACTCGTTACGTAGAGCGAAGGCGTTCAAATCTTGTTCTTGGTCACTAACTGGAACAGAATTTCCAGTAGACGCGTTTTCGTCGTAATCGCATATCGCTCTCCCTTCGTCTTCAATGATCATGTTATGAAGGATGATACAAGCGTACATAATGTGTCGTAACCTCCTTGGTGTTTGCGAACGTGCTGGAATAGAAATGATGTGCCATTTTTTTTGTAGAACACCAAAAGCCCGTTCAATATCTTTTCTTGCGCCCTCTTGAAACTTTGCAAACTTTTTCCTTTTGTCGTCGGTCGGGTGCGGGACAGTTTTAACGATTGTCGAGTACGTTGGGTATATCCCATCGGCTAGGTAGTAACCTCGCCTGTACTCCACCCCTGAAACCGTAAAGCTTGTGTCTGGACCTGTACCCGCCACTACATCATCAAAAATCTGGGACTGGTAAATGATGTTGAGGTCGTTGAGTGACCCGGGTAGACCGAAAAAAGCATGCCATATCCAGAGATCCTGTGACGCAACAGCCTCTAGAATGATAGTCGGATGTCCCTGATCTCCCCTAGTATACTGACCTTGCCATGCAACCGGGCAACTCTGCCACTGCCAGTGCATGCAATCAATGCTCCCGAGCATTCCTGGGAAACCATGTCTCTGTTCGTGTGCCTGATATAATTTTTGTACGTCGTTTGCGTTCGGTTTCCGCAGGTATCGCTTGCTATACAATTTGACAACCCATTGGCAAAACTTGTACAAACAACGCCGTGCGGTTCTGTCAGACATCCTAATGTACTCGTCTAATGCATCTGGTGCGTAACCGTACGCAAGTTGGCGAATGGCCGACGTACATTTTTGTAAATTGCTGAACCCCCTTTGCCCTCTAGCATCGTTTCGCAATGTAAAAAACGGATCAGACTGTGCCATGTCGCCTGCAATACGTAAGAACAGTTGACGACTCATGCGGAAACGACGTCGAAAAATCTCGGCTGGGTACACGGGTTCGTCGGCAAAATAATCGGCAACTAGTTTATCGTGGCCGGCTATAAATTTAGAACAAAAAATAAATGAAACTAATTAAAACATACATTTTAAAACATACAAAAAAACATACATTTTAAAACATACAAAAAAAATTAAAATACCTTCTTGGTCTCGATTATATTTTGCTCGTCTGGTTAGCGGTTGGGACGACCCTTCAGCGGCCGACATGAACACTTGAGCCGCGTTCATAATCATGTTGTGCATAATAACATCCTCTTCCGAAGATGATGAATACCACTCGGACGAAGACGATGAAGACATTGATGAAATTGAGGAAATTGAAGAAACGGGTGAAGCCATGATATTTTTTTAGCGAGAAATGGTGTGGAAGCGGGTAAAAAATGATGCAAAATATGAAGACTTTTTATAAAAAGAAATGAGTGGTTTATAAAATGTGAGAGAGATGGGGTGGTATTGGGTGAAAAGTGGTGAAAATAGGGGTTAAGTGTGTGAGTATTTATAAAAATGGTATTGAAATGGGTATATATTTAAAAACTAGCCGTTAGTTTTTTTTTTTTTTTATTATAATTTCAAACGGTCATATGGAGGGCCCCACCACCTTTTGCTTCGTCGAGACCGGCTGAAAATGGACGTTGGGGACGGGACGGGATGGGGGCGGCACGGTGTTTGGACCGTCGCCGACCCGCGACGGCCCGGGGCCGACCCCCATACCGTATAGCCTAAGAGGATTTTCAATTAGTAAAGAAACCTCAATTCTTGGGATGAGAAGTAATTTAGGAATTTAGAGTATATTATATACTGTAAAAAAAGGAAAAACAACTTATGTAAATTTACTTTAATCCATTTTTTTCGTTAATTAAAAAAAGTTCACAAAAATAAAGAAATATCAATCAAAAGAAATATTGCAACCAGTATATCGATACATGATTTACATCGATCAAAAACCATAAAAATTAATAGTGGTAGCGATAATGTTCGACCGACATCAGTTCAGTTCGTCATGGTATAGAAAAAATTAATTCTATTTCACACGTTTGAATAATTTTTTTTTTTTATTGAATCGTAAGATAAAACGTTATATTATATTAATAAATAATGAAAAAGGTTAATGATGTCGCTTTATGTAAATAAAAATAAACCATGCAACAACTTTGATAACATGTATTTATATCAAGACATAGATAAAAATAGGCACATTGCAACGGCATTCCCGTAAGTCTATAAATATCGTATCTTAAAAGTTATAACCGAAAAACAAAGTAATGAAATTGTTCCGATGCTGTAACGAACTTAGTCAGTACTGACCAAAAGCCAGTCGCGAAACACGGATAACCCCACTAGCCTATATTAGCTAACAAAATAGTAAATGTTACTTTATGACATGATTTTTTTTCTTTTTCTGCTCTGTGGAATAAAATGAGAATGAGAAGAAAAAAAGGAAAAAAAGGGCAACACCAGCCTATTTTTTTATTTATTATTGAAATTAAGATTAAGAATTAATTTATTCTACAAATGATATGAAATAATTTTAAACTGAATCATAACTCATGCTTAAACCTTTATTAAATTCTTGTGACGACATGTACCATAAAATCATAACTTATTTAACAAATCTAGCAGGGCTAAAGCAATCAAGATCAACAATGCTAGCATGACCATCTAACACGAGCTCCGCCATGGCAACACCGCTAGCCGGACCAAACAAAATGCCCCAATAGCCATGTCCGCTAGACACATAACACTGTTTCATTCCTGGAACTTCACCCATGATCGGCAGTTCATCGCCACTGCAAGGCATTAAGCCCACATCCTCGCTTTTTACACTCACATTGTCTTTTGCAAGATAACTCGAGACAATACCCGCCACTCTCTTAAGCTTTTCTATTGATTCCGGATCAGGAGAAACCAATTCTGGTCCTTCCGGGATCTCGGCTTCTACCAATGCTCCACATACAAACACCTCTCCTATATTTTTTTTTACAAAACTTAAACATAAGGGTAAAATAGACATAAAAATATATAAAATCTAACTTGTCAAAATGAAAATAATAATAATAATCACAATTTTATTGAGTTAATAGTGGATTGGATAGTTACTTGTTGGACGTGGATAAAAATTCGTTTCTAATGGGCCCATGTTTTGGGCCGGATAGTAAGTTCCAAATATCGCGTGAGGAGTGATTGCATCAGCATCTTTGGGCTCCAATACTACATTATGCACTTTCTTACCATGCACCTTGAATTTAGATGATGGGCCCAACAACTTACTTGTCCACGGCCCAAGAGCCAAAACCACCGCATCTCCACCAATAACCCCACCACCCGCCACCTTCACAACCACACCCTTTTCCCCCTCCTCCACACCCTCCACTTTCGCCGTCACAACCTCCACCCCATACTCCGTAACCGCCTTGGCCAACAAGGCCCTAGTGAACAACTGCGGGTGGGTTTGGGCCGTGGTCTCCGCGGTACCAATGATTTCTCCGGGTTTAACCCGGCCGTCCACCCAATGGGGGAGAATCGGACTTTTGGATGGGAGTTCCGATTCTCCCACGGATATGGTGAGGGTGGTAAGTGGACGGAAACTGTAGGAACGAGATGCATCAAGTTCTTCGGCTAGTGAACTATGAAGATCAAAGCTGGCACGGGCTAATGACGAGAGAAGCCCGCCATCGCACATATGAAGTGCGAGGAAGGCGGGCGCCTTGCCTGAGGCAGCGCCCGCGATGGATGACCGCTCAATGAGTGTCACCGTCGCGCCTTTCTTGGCCAAAAAGTAAGCCGTACAAACTCCGATTATTCCTCCACCGCAAACCACCACTCGTTTGGGTGGCTGATCTTGACTCCGGTCATCACCCATTGACACTATGATATCAAAGATGAAAACTTTTTTCAAAATCTTGGTGTTGGTACTTATTAGAAATGTGGCTTCAGATGTAGTGAACAAATAACTAAAGGAAGATATAGTTGGATTTATAATATCCTGGCAATCATCTTTGGCAATAATTCAATCATAATAATACATATCTTCAATTATATTATATTATATTATTATATCGTATTAATATTATAATCATGTTTCACATGATTAAATTTGTGCTGTTTCTTTTGATTTCATGAATCCTAAGAGGACCCACACTGCTAGGTTATAAATCTTTTATCTTGTCATACTATATCAGATTTCAAACTTTTCTTAAAACTTCTAATTTTTCTCTAAACGTTATATAACATTTTAAACCTTCATTAAAAATATTGAAGAGAAAAATGCCCGGATAGTCCCTGTGGTTTTGCCTTTTTTCACCTATAGTCCCCAACTTTCTAAAACTACCTGAATAGTCCCCAAGTTTTCATTTTTTGTTCCCGGATAGTCCCTGGGTCTAACTTCAGTTACTTTTCTATGTTAAAATGATGTGAAATGACAAAAATACCCTTTACTTAAAAGGCCAAACCATATGGACTATCCGGGCATCTTCTTCATTTTTATTTATAAAACTCCACCACCACACTTCATCTTCAACCTCCACCCACCATCACTCTCCTCCACCCTCCACCATCACCGCCACAGTCACTCTACTCAAAGTCCTGCATCTCATTTTGAAAACCCTAGAACTAAAACACGCACACATACACAGTGCCCTATCTACTCTTCTTCTATCTTTATCACTCCCTTTTGTTTTTAGAACCCTAATTCTCATATGTACAGACATAATTCAGCCAACACCCTCATCATCTCTCCCTCACCCTCACTTACTGGCGACGGTCGGCAATCCGACGACCCCTCCGGTCACCGTCAAACATACCACGACCCAACCTCCTACTCGTCTTAAACCACCACGCAACACCCCTATATTTCACGATTTGTGCGACCAGCCACCACTCTAGTGGTGGTGCACAGTGGAGAAAAAGAGAGCGAGAGAAGAGAGAGGCATCGGCGGTGCGACGACGTGAACAGAGACGGAGAACGACAGTGCACGACGGAGTGGGATCTTTTCAGCAGTGACGAAATCAGAAATAAAGAGAGGGAACCGGAGAGAGGAGAGAACCGGCGGAGCCGATGCCGTCTCCGACGACGGTGGAGCCGTTCCATTTTGACATTTCCTCGACATAACATCGTGGTGGTGCTCGACGGAGCTCCAACACAGGTGCAGGTAAGATTGGTTCAGTCGGTTCAGGTTTCACCTAGGTTCGATTCACTCTCGGTTCAGATCAGTTATGAGATCGGTTCAACAAATCAAAACAACAGTCAAAAGGTTTTGTTTGGATTGAATTCAGTTTGCGGGTTGGGTCGGGTCAACTTTGAGTTCACTTCAGATTCAGATTCGATTCAGTCAACACGGGTCAACAGAAGGGAGTGATAAAGATAGAAGGAGTTGCAGAGTGACTGTGGCGGTGATGGTGGAGGGTGGAGGAGAGTGATGGTGGGTGGAGGTTGAAGATGAAGTGTGGTGGTGGAGTTTTATAAATAAAAATGAAGAAGATGCCCGGATAGTCCCTATGGTTTGGCCTTTTAAAGAAATGGTATTTTTGTCATTTCACATCATTTTAACAGAGAAAAGTAACTGAAGTTAGACCCAGGGACTATCCGGGAACAAAAAATGAAAACTTGGGGACTATTCAGGTAGTTTTAGAAAGTTGGGGACTATAGGTGAAAAAAGGCGAAACCACAGGGACTATCCGGGCATTTTTCTCAATATTGAATTAATATACATATATACATACACGTAAAATTATAATTATATGTTGAGTGAGAGGGAGATATGAGTAGGGGCCACCATCAGCACATGGTTGGTTTATGTGTTGAGGTCCGGTCCACAAAGACAAATTATTGACATGATGTATATTGATTTCACAAATGAGTTGAATGTGATATTTGTGGAGCAACCAGTTTTTGTGACTTCCGCGTTGCGAGACACTAAGCTGAATAGTTCTTGTTCATAAGATGTACGTCTGTATTTCGGTTACATGTATATACTATTTATAACATGATCTTAAAAAAATGGCATTGAGTCAACCAATTAAAGCAAAACACTACCATACTTTTGTTAACAAAAACTAAAACAATGGAAAGACTAAAATTTTAAACTGGAGCAAAATTGTAATTTTTCAAGACAGATGAGAGTGTGTCAAGTAGCCGCCTTACACGAATAAAAATTACACCGACTTAACCAATTAAAACAAAACACTACCATAGTTTTGTAAAAAAATGATGGCATGACTATAAGTTTACACTGAGGGCAAAACCGTAATTTGACGGGAAAAAAAAACATGGCAAAACTGTAAGTTTGAATTGAGTGCAAAATTGTAATTTGACTGAGAGGGAAAAAACAAAACTAATGGCAAAACTGTGAATTTAAGCGGAACAAAATCATAATTTGGCTGAACCAATAGAGAAGTGCCTAACACTATTCCCTTAGCGCCCATGTCAACCAATAGATGAAAAACACTATTACCGCCAATAAGATTTGTAGATATTGAAAATGAAAATGAAAATACCAAATATGAAATATCCGTTGGTGTTCCATCGAGGTATCACCTCGACAGAGCTTTACCGACGGATGTCCAATGAGTCTGTCCGTCGTTGAAGCCCTGGTTTTCTATAGTTCGTTGAAGCCCTGGTTTTCTGTAGTGTAAATTCACTTTCTAATAGTTGTCGAAAATGTTAACAAGCATTATTGCAAAAGGTCACTTTCAATATTGTACTAACCAGGGGCGGATATATAGCTAAACAAGGGGTAGCCTCCGCTATCGCTTGGTTGGAAAATTTGACGTTTTTTCGATTTCGTTACCGCCTATTTATAAAACGTTCCCGCTTGGTCGGAATTCTAGATCCGCCACTGATACTAACTACGTCTACCAAGCACGTTTATTTTACTTGTAACGTTTACATCACAAAAATATATATAAGCTCACGTTAGTGGTTATCTAACACTCTTTTCCTTCAATACAATAACATTCAATAATAAATCTGATTTGGTGGTTCCGCTGATGTCATAATTATATTATAATCGTCCGCCAATGATCCAAATTTGTCGTTAAAAAAAAAAAGAATTCGAGAACATGTCATAAATTTCAATCATTATAAACAATAGATATAAGAATCTACAAAGTACAAACTTAACTTGAAATAGATATCATAAGTTTATAATTTTTATACAGGCAAAATAAATGAAATAGAATCATAACTTTATTATTTTTATACATGCAAAATAAATTTCAGTAATTATTGATTTCACAAATGAGTTGAATACAATATTTGTTGAGTAATATAATGACTCAATTCGCTTTTCTTTCGTTTTTTTAAATGGACAAGGAAATAAAAGTATGGCTACTTGGGGTAACCCAATTGCCAGAAGGCGAACTCATACGTTCGCGACCGCAGACAGCGTTGAGTAGCCCAAACCTACCATCTTCAGTTCCGAGGAAAACTCATCGTCCGAATTAAGACCTATTGCGAGAAAACTCGGTTGGAATCAGATTTTAACTTTCCTCTGTGATGCCAATTTGACCTATTTGAAACTATCGAACATGTTGCAAGCATTATTGCAAAAGGTTTTTTTTTTTTTTTAAATATTGTACCAAGCACGTTTAGTTTACCGGTAATTTTTACATAAAAAAAAATATACAAGAGCTTACGTTAGTGGTTATCTCACTCTTTACCTTCAATACAATATTCAATCAACCTGATTTTTCCAAACATGTTATAAATTTCAATCACTTAGTGAACAATAAATCTAAAGAAACTACAAACAAACTGAAATAGATATTATAACTTTTAGAATTTTATATAGGCAAAATCTAATAATTTTTCATATATAAATTTACATCAAGGTAGTTGGTAAACAGACAACAAGTTGCACCGCTACCCCTTTTTAAATAGCAAAACTAAGTCTTTTAAAAACTACGTCCATAGATCTCGAGGTCATAACATTACTATGCATGACCCTTGAACTCGACTAAGTAGGTCTACAGCATCTGGCGCCAGAAAACCAAAAGTATCAAAAGCAAATGGGATAAACACATGTTGGTTGTCAAGACACGCTTTCTCGTGTTTGGTCACTTTACCTGAAACAACCTTTAAAGCAACCTGACCCACCGTGAAAGCACTACCCCCTAAGCCCACAAGCGGGGAAACCCCTGTTAGATCCACACAGACATGTTTTCCTCATACCCATCCATAGACTAGAATGTCGGCGGGTCGAAGGGTAGATCTCCCTTCCAACGGGTCAGTTAAGAAATTAACGGGTGCCTCTTTCTTAGTAAAAATACCAACGCGCCTGAATATGTCAAAAAGGACATCGCTAACCAAATAATGTCGGTATTTGAACCTCGGGAGCTCTCTACAATTAACAGCATGCTTCCCAAAAGAATCCAAACACGGCTTATGACAAACAGGGCATACCTCATCAACTGGGAATAAAGGAATCATGAGGCGATACTTAAGGATAGTACGGTACTCCACCGGAGACATATGCTGGCCTAACCCATCTATAGGTATAGCAAGAAGAAAATCATGTGAATGCGATGCTCGTAGACACTGAAAAACGGCTGTTTGTCTAACGGTCAAGTCAAACTGTACTTCGATGCCGTGGAAATTTTTACTAAAAAGAGCACTCGCCAATGAATTCTGAAACATATAAAAATAAATTTTAGAATTTAATGGCACAATGAATTCTGTAACTTAATCATTTGACTGGTGGAATTTGAACAGTCTCTAGCTGACAATACCAGGCCAAGACGCATCTAAAAAATACTAAAGGCGGCTCCAAGCGGCTCGCGGCGATGCGAGCGTGCGAAGTACGCCATCAAAGTGCCACAATTGCGCCCATCGCCCTCGTCCCGGGCGCAGGCGCGGGCGCGTGTCGGGTGCTTTGCACCCTCCTGGCTACCACTGGGTGTGAGTTGTCACACAAGAATACATTCGTGTAGAGAATTCTAATTATAAATCCACAAAAGAGTTATCTCTCCACCTATGTGGGATAAGCTCAATTTCCCACATATTTATGGTTCCAACACACAAACTTAATGCTTAGAGATGGCAATCAAACCCGAACCTGTTGGGTAAACCCCAAACCCGACACATTTGGGACGGGTTTGGGTTCGGTTAATCGGGTTTGGAAATCGTTTTTATTTTTTTCGCGGGTTTGGGATTTAGTGATATACCTGTTTACCCGACCCAATTACCCAATAAAGTGTACCCGTTTATCCGATTGTATACCCGATATAGTTTCTTTTATATTATTAAATATGTATATATATGATAGATCCATTCTTTACATATATAGGTATTATATTCCATATACATTGTAGTTATTTGATATATATTTTTATAATGACAATACAAAATGTAACCGGTTAGTAGTTACCCGATAGATACCCAATGGGTTTTGAGATAAGTATACCCAACGAGTAATCTTTTTAAATTAATGGGGTTACCCGAAACCCGCCGATATGCCCGACACAAGACTCTTGCGTAGGTCTGGAACATAAAGCACATTCTTCAAGATGAGCTCTCTCCCAGAAGTCCACTTCAAGATCACATCACTTTCTCCCTTGATATCAGTTGTAGCAACATTACCCATGTACAACTTTTTCTTCTCCCACCGCCTCTTTAAACGTATTAAAGAGGGTCCTATCTGGGCACACATGGCGGGTTGCCCCAGTATCAACCCACCTCCCTTTTGGCTCGTTAGCCACCAAATTTACCTCCTCTGTCATGGCAGTGAGGTCTGAAATAATGGCCACTAAGGGCATACCATCATCATCATCATCAACCATAAGAGTCGTGTTAGGTTTAGGCTCTTTGCACTAGTTAGCAATGTGACCAGTTTGTCCACAGTTGTAGCATTTCCCTTTGAAAGGACCAACCTTCTTTTTCACACAACCTTTCTTTGGCCCTAGGTCAACATCTTTGTTTTTCCCTTTGCCTTTGAACTTGTGGCCTTTGTTACCCTTGAGGATTGACCGTGTTCCAAAATGTTCGCTTTTGCAGAAGCTTCAACTTGACTTCCTTTGTGTGACAGTCTGTTGTCCTCCTCAATACGAAGACGAACCACAAGGTCTTCAATAGTCATTTCTTTTCACTTATGCTTAAGGTAATTCTTGAAGTCCACCCACCTAGGAGGCAACTTTTCAACAATTGCTACCACTTGGAATGTTTCATTCAGATTCATTCCTTCTGACAGAATGTCACTATGAATAATCTGGAATTCTTGGACTTGACTCATCACAGTTTTTGAATCAATCATTTTAGTACCCGCATCCTCAGTCTTGTATTTCCGTTCCAATGACTCCCATAATTCTTTGGCAATTGGAACCTTGAGATACACATTATACAAGGCATCGGAGAGGACATTCAACACATAGTTGCGACATAGGTACTCAGAATGTTTCCAAGCATCAACAACACTCACAGATTGGACATCAGTTGTCCCTTCTGCGAGAACAGGAGGGAACTCGGTCAAAAACCTCGCAAGGTTTAGAGTGGTCAGATAGAACATCTTTTGTTGCCATCTCTTAAAATTCAAACTAGTAAACTTCTCTGGTTTTTCAGCATGGTTAGCAACCGCTTGAGCCTCTTGGGTACCAACCAATGGTCCCAAGGTAGTGGATGTGGATCCAACAGTGGTTGATGTGGTTGCTGAAACAGTAACCATTTCTGAAACAAGAATAAAAATACAATCAGTTTATGGTAGAAACAAATTGGTTTACAGAAAACCAATGCAAACTACACAAGTTTGCTAATAAATAAAAGAAACTGTTTGTAAAAAAAATTAGAACCAAAACAGTGAACGGGTTTTAAATATGTTTTAAGCTTGTAGGAGCACCGTTCACAAAAATAAAGAAATACACTTTTATTAATATTTTCCTTGCGAATTACAAGTAGTAGAATGAAAACTATAGAATAAAATTACAAACAGAATGAAAAAAAATAACCTTAAACTGGTTACAACGAAAGAAAATATACAAAAGCTGAAAGACGGGATAGTGGCTGAGTCACGTTCAAGACGCTTCCCTTAAAACAGATTGCGGGCCACTCAGGTGAACTCGTCTGTTTCCCAGGGTACAACAGCCTAAGCAGATTGTACTGTCGGGATTAGCCTAGCACCCGAAAGGATGCCTGAAACAAGAGTGCATATAGATGCAAAGTCAGGGAATTCGTTTGATGTGTGTGTGTTGTATGAACCATACGACTTCAGTCTTGTGTATCTAAAACAAAGCACAAAATATACTGGTTAGAGTTTGAAATGATAAATCTATATTGAATGCACCATTCAATAAAATAAATTCTAGAATTCAATAGCACAATGAATTCTGAAACTTATAAAAATAAATTTTAGAATTCATTGGCACAATGAATTCTGTAACTTAATTATTTGACTGGTGGAATTTGAACAGTCTCTAGCTGACAACACCAGGCCAAGACGCATCTAAAAAATACTAAAGGCGGCTGCAAGCGGCTTGTGGCCATGCGAGCGTGCGAAGTGCGCCATCAAAGCGCCACATTACGTCCATCGCCCTCGTCCTGGGCGCGGGCGCGTGTCTGGTGCTTTGCACCCTCCTGGCTACCACTAGGTTTGAGTTGTCACACAAGAATACATTCGGGTAGAGAATTCTAATTATAAATCCACAAAAATTTATCTCCCCACCTATGTGGGACAAGCTCAATTTCCCACGTATTTATGGTTCCAACACACAAACTTAATGCTCAAGATCTCTCATTCATCTTGGCTTAATTATTAAATAATCATTATATTAACTCATAATATAATATTATTTATAAAATTTCCAACATAAGAGTACGAGTATGAGTTATCCTAAAATATATATATATATATATATATATATATATTAATTTGACTAACAAGATAATTGACACGAAAAGTTATAACTTAATAATAGAAATCTGAGAGTTTAACCTGGGTTAATTTGACAAAAAAGACCCATATGATGACAATCGTCTCAATTAAAATTAAAAAGTAATACAGCTTGTAAAAAGTGAACAGTGGAAATAAATATTGCTTACCTCAGAATATGCTAAATTTGGAACCTTAAGGATAAGCAATAACCACTCAGTACAGCTGAAAACAGAAGCCAATAAAAGCAAGTTTAGGATGCATAAACTGAAACTAAAACCGGCAAAATGGCAGAAAAGGCCGAGGATAGATGGTTGAGGCAGGGCCGGCCCTTGAGTGTGCGCCGGCTCAGGGCCAAAATTGTAAAAGGACCCATAATTTTTTTTAAATTTATTATACATATGTTATATTATATAATCTATAAAACAACCATGTCAAACACCCATCATGGTTCATTGGCGCTTTCTCTAGAACACAAGTTTGATTCTTGCTGTTAATGCAAAAGATGGGTGGGCATCATGCACGTTCCTCTTTATATTTTGACAATTAATTGTTAAGAGAATGGATCCTGTACATGAACATGACAACATTTGCGTACTAAGTATAGGAGAGTTTGAGAGGAGGACAAGTGTCCTTAGCTTAACGGGTAATTTAGTCCTTTCGCATTTAAGCACCTTCCCTCTTAATTTTCAAACGTCTATAACTTTTTCATACGTTAATATTTTTTTTTAAAAAAATTACACTGTATTAACGAGTAGGGTTGTAAACGAACCGAATGTTCAGCGAACAGTTTGTGAACCGTTCGGCGGGAAGTTCGTTTATGTTCGTTCGATTAGCTTAACGAACGAACACGAACAAAAAATTTTGTTCGGTTAGCTTAGCGAACGAACATGAACACAAGTCTCGTTCGTTCGACTGCGTCCGTGAACATTCGGTAATATGTTCGTTTGATTATATTAAAAAAATAATAAATAATAAACCTTTTATCTAAACATATTGAAAACTTGAAACCCTATTTTTTCTAGGTTAGCTAATATTTGGACATTCTAAGACATTTTTGGGGATAATTATGTCTAAGTTAGTTAAACTTTATTCATCGTTTGGTGATGTGGTAGACTTCTTGTGTTTCGATTTATCATTTGATAGCTGTATTTAACTACTTATATCCAATGTTTAAGGATAACAATGTTTTCATTTTTTTATTTTCAAGTTAAATGTTCGTTTGCGTTCATTTTTATTTGCTTGCGTTCGTTTGTGTTCGAGACTAGTGTTCACGAACTGTTCGTGAACAATTGAATTTCCTTAACGAACGAACACGAACATAAACTTATGTTCGGTATGCGTTCGTAAACAGTTCGCTAACATGTTAATTTCCTTAACGAACGAACACGAACATGGCCTTGTTCGTGTTCGTTCGGTTCGTTTACAGCCCTATTAACGAGTATTTCATTCTCTTTAATTCCAGCAGCATATTGCTATAGTTTTCTTAAAAAAACTTACAGGAATTTGAATACCCATTAACTCATTAAGTGATTTTGAATACCTAACACATGACTACGTGATTTGGAATAGCCATTACGTAATTACACATTTAACATAAATCTTTACGTGATTACACATTCAATAAAAATCCATTACGTGATTATATATTCAATATGATTTGTTATAACTAATGTTATTACAATTATGCTTATTACGTAATTACACATTCAAATAATAAGGACTTGATAATTTATGATTTATTACGTGATTAAATCTCTAATATTTGGCATTATGTGGTTATTATAGGTTGATTTGGCTAATGTTTTGAATATAATTTATCCTTAATATGTTATTAGACCTGAAAGCGGCACATTGCGCCCATTACCCTGGTCCCGGTCCTGGTCCCGGTCATCAAAGCGTCACATTGCGCCCATCGCCCCCCTCCAGGTCCCGGTCACGGGCCCGGTCCCATGCCCGGGCCCGAGAACGGGCACGTGCGCGTGTCGGGTGCTTCGCACCCTCCTAGCTACCACTGGGTGGGAGTTATCACACAAGAATACATTCATGTAGAGAATTCTAATTATAAATCCACAAAAGATTTATCTCTCCACCTATGTGGGAAAAGCTCAATTTCCCATATATTTATGGTTCCAACACACAAACTTAATGCTCAAGATCTCTCATTCATCTTAGCTTAATTAATAAATAATCATTATATTAACTCATAATATAATATTATTTATAAATATTTCCAACAATCCCCCACATGTAGGGCTGCCCAAATTGCTCGACGATCGAGGATCGCTCGAAAAATGCTCGCTCGATTCCCGCTCAGTTGTAAATGAGCCGCTTGGATCGGTTCGTTTCAAATTCAATCCAAGCATGAGCAAAGGTCCGCTCGCTCGTCGATCACTCGGTATTGCTCGAATTATTTTTATTAATAATTAATATAATAATTGCTCGGCACCAAGGGGACGAGATTTTGTCTTTGGCAGATTAGGGTTTGCCATTCAGAAAGGGGCGGCGACGCAGCTTGTTGCCCGTCTACCTTTTGTTTTGATGTAACTTGGCAAATATGAATGAAATTATACATTATATATATATATTATAGATTTTAAAGATTAAAAGCCCAAAAAATATACTAGCCCAAAAAAATTTAAAGCCCAAAAAATATACTAGCCTAACTTAATAGTTAATATCAAAATCTAACCCTAAATCCCTAATTCCTAAAACAATCACATAGTCATAAACTGTCGCTTCTTGATATTATTAAGAACATTTTTAGAATCATGATTTTAGTTATGTATTGTTTTTGTTAGTAGGGTGTTGGACATGTTTTAGTTAAGTTAGGATTTGTTTTTGTTGAACGCATCCTTATAATTCAATCGAGCAAAATCGAGCGAAAACGATCCGCTCGATTATAGTTAGGATTTGAGAAAAACCGAGCGAAAACGATCCGCTCGATTCAAATTCAACCCGAGCATGAGCATCACTTTTGTGCTCGGTTTACAAATTTGATCCGATCGGATCGGATCGATTGTAATTCAATCCGAGCACGAGCAGACCCTCGATCGGATCGGATCGGCTCATGAACACCCCTACCCACATGAATGGAGATCGTCCCATACACTCAAGTGTCACGATAAGATTTCAGCATTTAAGTAATGCAGGATAGGTAGGTTTCCCTTTGAACTCTCCTTTATGACATATACTTAGCCTACTTGTGGTTAGTAGACGCGATGTCCTTGAACCAACCCCTTTTTATGTGGACGTTATTACACATAAGACATTACTCTTCCTGGTCTGGCTAACCCCTCATAGTTGTGTCCGTTATGGCCATAGAACACCATCCTGGTTCTGCGAGAGCTCTAGGAATTGTGCCCCCAATTCCATTCGAAGCGACCCCACTTCTCTCTAGGTGATTTACAAATAATTAAAAGCCAGATGCTTAACGTCTCTTAATATCACTGATTTTAACTAGGAATGGACTAGGAAGTTTGTAACTCCCTTTGTATGTTGAGATACTCCCCCACAGTGACCTCAGTTCGTACAGTTAGGTGGTCCTATTGAGCCTAGATCATGGGATCTCCAATCTTCTAGGATAGGTTTTCCATTGTACAAACTTACTCCAAGGGCTTTAGTCCCATTCCCATCAACGACTTATGTACAACCTCTCTGCTTAAGCCTTTTGTAAGCGGATCCGCAATGTTATCCTTTTGTGACAACTGGCACAAAACCGTTAATTTCCGTACAGTTTTAATTATTATTTATTATCTGCAATTATGTGCTTAAGCGTCAACATTATCTGATTACTTGATATACATATGAATTCATGCAAGTTTTGTACCTCAAATACTGCTTTGTGTATTACCTTAAGCGCTGCGTCAGAAAGACTAGTAAACTCACCGGTAAGACACTCTGTGTCAGCACTTCCGCAGAAAGTAGTCAGACAATAGAATTGGGGCCTAGGAGTAGGTCCAACATTTAAAATACATTAAAACCCAAGTATGGATACAAGGGTTGACTCATAGACTTCCCGGAAGCTAAACTATGCACTAAAAAGCACCCGAAACTCACTTTAAATGCAGAAATCTGCATAATTCAGCCATAATTGAGTTATAATTCAGCTTTTAACACCAAAATATCATGCAAAATTTATGAATTAGTGTCCAGAATAACTTACAAAGTGTCGGGAATCGAAACTGTCACAAAAGGTGCTTCATACTTAGTGAAACTACGCAATTTAGCACTTTAACGAACCGTAACGAAACGAACAACCGGACACTACCCGAAATACCAAATTTTCACTAGAAGCATTGTTTTAGTGTTACGAAGCTAGTTATGGTCACCGAACATCATATTACATCTCAAAAACATTAAATACACAAAATACCTAACTAATACCATTAAATCCTAACTAAATCATGTAATTTGTAATTGAAAGGTTACACTTTACCCCCCCCCCCCATCTTGGACGGTTAGGGGACACGGGTCCCACATGGGATTTCTTTGTTATATTTTATGTGATTTGTTGGAGAATATTCCAACATATATGCCATAAAAGATTGTGAGAATTTTATAAAAATCATAAACTAAGATCACACCTTCATTCACCATCTTCCAACCTTCACCATCTCCTTCCTCTCCTCCCTCTAACTATCGGCTCACATACAACACCCACACATCCATCATTTTCACTTCATTTCCTAGTAATCCAAGGTTACTACATGGTGTAAGAAGCTTGTCAAAGAAGGTGTGAGGTGCTAGAAGTTGAAGGACCATCTTATGGAGCCTTTAACCACTCATTTTCTTCCATGATCATCTTCATCATTCTTGTGCCACTTCCCTAGCCATTAGAGCTAGTAGTAAGCTTCTTGATCTTGTTTTTACTTCTAATCATAATGGTTAAAGTGTTATGTAAGTGGTTAAACTCAAAAATCACAAAGAAATAAGAAGATGATCACTAACATAAAGCTAAATAACATGAAATCTAAGATGATTAAGTGTATGTATGAAACTTGTTTGTGGATATTCTTGTGTTTATGATGTTGATCAGCATAATAAACTTGCTAGATGATGATTAAACACATGATCTAGCAAGGATGGATCTTAAAGATAATGATTGAAACATGTTAAAAGTTGTTTATGTGAATCATGAAAGACGATGAATAAACTTGCTAAGGATGGATCTTAAAGAAATCATAGTGATCATCCTTTATGTGAATCATGAACTTGAAAAGGAAGTTGTTTAAGAGTATGATGATGATTGAAACATGTTAAAAGTCTTGTAAATAGATGATTTCAAAAATAATTTTCTCAAGAAACCAAGTTTATTTACAAGATTTACAAAGTCATGGTTTCTAAGTAAACTAATCATATTTTTAGTGTTAAATCAAGACAAGAAACATGTTTGTAACAAGAAAAATACAAAAGAATTATTATTGGAAAAATCATCTTACAAGTTGTAAATGATTAGATCTTTCAAGAAAGTGATTTACAAACAAATAACCATGTTTTAAAGGGTAACTAAACCTACTAAATAACATGGTAAGTTACTACAAGTTTTTACAAAATTTCAAGTTCATGATGTAGTGTAATTTACATGATCTTGGCTTATGGTAAGTCTTGATTGAGTTGTTGATGATTGATGATGATTTTAAAAGAAAAGATTATGCTTTGAGAGCATGGAAACCTCCATTTTTAAGGGGGAACTATGGCAAAATTTTTGTAGAAATTAAACACTTAGAAAAATATTTTTAAACAAGTGTTTATAAGTAAATTTTGAACATGGTTTTCATATAAAAGTTTGCCATAATTTTTATTACAAAAATTACAAACATTGGAGGTTGATTTTGGATAAATAAAAGTGACTAAGTATATACTTAGGAAAATATATTTCGATGTCACAATATGTGTGTTACTTGTATATTAAGTGTAGTAGTTATATTATTTAGGAATTTGAAAATAACATAACACACAAATATACCAAAATTTGGAATACAAAATACTACCAAAATTCTAAGAAAACACATATATGAATTATACCCGAATATCGGACAATCGGACGAACGGACTTATGGACTATAAGTAATATATTCCGGAAATAAATCCGTAACTTAACAAATGTGACGAACGGTATTTTTTTGAAACCAAGGAAACGGCAAGATATGAATTTTTACAAGTATTACAAAAATATATTATATTTTTGTCAAACAGAAAATATATTATTTTGATGGAGAAAAATATATATATTTTCTTAACAAGATAAAAATATATTATTTTAGGGTGAAGACTAGAAAAATATATTTTCAAAGACTAATCTTAAAAATATATATTATTTTTGAGATTTGTATGGAAATATACTTATTTTTGCCAAATAAATTTATAGATATTTTTCTATAAAAATCCTCTCAAAATATGTATAATTTGAGAATATAAAGTGGTGATTTTTAGTGGTCTAAAAGTAATGTTCTGGAAAAATAATCACAAGTTTAAGTATAAAATACTTCATAAACACAAGAAAATACGTACCTTCATACGTACAAATACATACCGGAATACACCACCAATTCTTGGCAAAATACACAAGTATGAATATACGCAAATACAAGTATTCCTATGCTTGGGAAAATATATGTGTAGATTATATATAATAACCCAAGTTGAAAATATATTACTTTAACAATATTCCAAATAATTGGATAAATATAATTTAAGTTAAAATATTAATATATTAACTAAAAATTATACCTTGAAATTATATAATACATCAAGGATGTAACTCAAAATATACCAAGGATTCCAAAATAATTCTTAATAAGCAACTAAGACTAATAGTCGTTACACGACCTAAACGTCTAATAAAACATAGTACGTGTGTAGGTAGTGATACGACGCCCTAAGCAAACCCGGTGAAGTTTACGACGCATGAAACGCAAAATTGTGAGTTCATGTCCCCACTTTAAACTTTTTACTTGTTTTCTAAACTTGGGGAAAATACATGTACTATGGTATGTTGATTTCAAAAACTAAGGAATGATACAATAGATCATGTGACGTATAGGGTGCTGATGTGCGTGTAGTGTAATATATTTTTAATGTTTATTTTAAGCTCTTTTACACCTTTTAGCCAAGTTTTAAATTTATAAAACACGATATTTACCAACACTAAACACATATATGGGCAAGTGCACCCATCGTGAGCGTAGTATAGTGTTGGTAAGATACCGAGGTTGTCCAAGGACACAAGAGCTTTTAGTACCGGTTTATCCTCAACGTCTAATCAAATCAAAAGTTAGAAAAATGGTTTTTAAAGTAGAAAAGTAAAACTAACTAAAATGCTGAAAAATAAAATAAAAATAAAAACAGATAGACAAGATGAATCACTTGGATCCGACTCGTGTGTAGTGTAACCTTTGATTATTTTCGCACTTTTGCACTTTTTAAGAGATTATCTTAGTTATTGTAGTAGGTCCCTCTTTTGAAGGTGACGTTACCCTCAACCCAGTAGTTTGAGTCAGCAAGGATACAATCCTAAAGGGTCGGATTATTGAAAGATAATTAATTAAGTTATTAATGCATAATGTGGTAGGCCCCTCTTTTGAAGGTGACGTTACCCTCGGCTAAGTAGTCTGAGTCAGCAGGGATACAGTCCTAAGTAGCCGGGTTAAAGTTTTAATAGTAGCTTACTTATGAGGGGATCAAAGAGTTTGGACCCCCGCCATCCAATACCGGTGGGTATTGAAGGAGGTCCTACTAAATTGGACCCAGGTCCTTTACAGGATCTATACACTGAACAATGGAAAGACTCTTACCAAACCGTTCCCTTAACCCCCGACCAGGTAGCCAACATATCTCCATATAGACCGTGGAGATATGAATGGTGAAAATCTTTTATTTTATATAGACAGCAAAATAATGCCAAGACACCACAGACAAACGATAAGGAAGAATCACCTTCAACATAAGAAACTAGTTATTAAAGTCACTAATACATAACCAAATAAAAAGTGCGAAAAGATTAAAAATAAAAAGTAGAGTTAATTACATAGTTAGTCCTTGTGGTTTGCACAAAATAACATACTCAGGTACTAATAGTTTAAAATCACATTCTAGGGTATTAACTTTTCATTTTATAACGTTTGAAGGTATTAACGTTATTTGTAGCTTTAAAATCACATTCTATTAGTACCTAAGTATGTTATTTTGTGCAAACCATAGGGACTAACTATGTTAATACCCTAGAAGTTAATACCTCCAAACATTACAAAATGAAAAGTTAATACCCTAGAAGGCGATTTTAAATTATTAGTACCTAAGTATGTTATTTTGTGCAAACCATAGGGACTAACTATGTAATTAACTCTAAAATGTATTACACTAAACACTTGTCTTCACCAAGTGATGTAAGAGACTTAGGCAAACATGGCCTTTGATTGTCAAGAACTCTTACGATCAATCTTGGATCCCGAGACGACTCACACAGTCTATGATGGACAATGGATGATGGTGGTGGATGATGGTGTTGTGATGGTGGTGGGTGGTGGGTGAAGTATGAGAGAGGTGGTGTGCCAAGTGATGGTTTGCAAATGAGCCAAGCACCCCTATTTATAGCCTGAACAGCAGCTCGGGCACGACCCCGTGTCCATTGGGCACGGCCCCGTGTCCATCCTCCTTCTCTTTCTTCATTAATTGCAGTTTGTCTGCATTAGTTGACCACGCCCCCGTGTCCGCTGAGCACGACCCCGTGTGCAGAAGCGTATCTGTACTATCAAGATTTCCCTGGATTCTGCGAATCTTATAGTTGACCACGGCCCCGTGTCCGCTGAGCACGACCCCGTGTGGGCGATAGAAGCTTCTACAACTTTGTCTTTTCTGTTGACACTTGGGCACGCCCCCGTGCTCATTGAGCACGAGGCGTGTTCAACCTTCTGTTCTCTTGTTTTTGCTTGGGAAGATGCTGTCGGGGGTTCGGGCATGCCACGTTTGTTCCTTTTCTTGTATTTATGTTAGATTTAGCTACCTTTTTGCTTCTTTTGTTCATTTGAGCTCATTTAATCCTGAAAATACAAAAGGAAGACAAAAACATACTTTTTCCAACATTAGTACTAAAAAATGGTTAGTTTTATGCCACAATTGATGTAATTTATATGTTGCATTTTGTGCACATCAAATACCGCCACACTTGAATCTTTGCTTGTCCTCAAGCAAAACTCTTTATAATGTGGCTTTTCACTCCCAAATGGAACAGGTAGAAGAGAAGGTTTTTGGGCTTGTCATAGAGTGTTGGGATTTCCAAGATTCTTTATTAAGTTTTATTTTTATTTATTTACAATCCTATTCGTCATGATTTATTTAAAACATTACATAAGATAAATTATTTATTAGGGTATAACATGCCTTTTTAAAATTCCATTTATATACAAGTTCACATACCTCACGGGGGATCACTCAACACTCAGCCAAAGATGTATTTTTAGTGAATCACTCGAGAGCGGCATGGAACTTTCTCCTACCATAAGCTTGCCAAGCCATCAATCCTCCTCCTTTTTAACTATACACCTTTGTAAATATCAAGAGGACTTTTTTGGGGTGAAGGGTTAAGCTTGGGCTAAAGGTGGGTGGTTGGGTTAGTGGTTAGTAAAAAAGGTGAAAGGCGTAAAAAGCGTCGGTTTTCGTAAGACTTGTTATTATTTTGTAACTTTTTATTTTTAATGAAACATTTCTTCTAGACAAAGTTCTTTTCGATAAACTTGTCTGCTTATTTCTTTCGCTTCATCATCAATATATATATATATATATATATATTTTATATATAAGCAAGTCATAGGAAGAACCGATCCTTGTTACTAAAATAAAGGGGTTAAAATGAAAAAGGGTTTTGGTGGGTAAAAGGGTTTTTTGTTTTGGGTTAAGAAATGAAAAGATTTAGGCTCAAAGGGGTTAACTAGGGGGATTTTGGGTAGGTGGTAAAAAAAGAAAAATAATGGTGTAGAAATAAAAAGGGTTAGTCCTAATGCCTCCATCATTTACTTACTCGGGTTTAAGTTGGTAAGGACCGGGAATGTATCGTCGTGGTAAGTTCTAGAGTCGTAAGAACCAAGCGGCTATTCACACAAGAAACGAAAAATGAGCATTTAGTTTAAAGATATGTATTTGTATGCTCAATAAAGGCTCAAAACTCACTTTTTGTGGGAATGAGTTTTTATGTGATCAAGTATATATATAATTAAATTTTAACTAAACTTGTCATGCCGTTTCATAATTTTCTTATGTTGGTTCTTTTTATCACGACGCTATCGGTTATAAATTTGTAAAAATATAACCTTTCTTTTAGAACTTGAAAAATTCCCAATTTAAACCTAGACAAGTAAGAAAAAAAATTGAATTTTTTTTTTGAAAAAAATTTGGGGTGATTAGCGGTTCCAATAGAGTTTTGTGCAAGGCTTGTAATTAGGACTTGCAAGATTAAAAGTTTTAGCATCCCCCCACACTTAAAATACACATTGTCCTCAATGTGTCCCAAAAATAAGTTTTTAGGTTGATTGAATGTGTAAAAAGGTGTGAAAAAGCAAAATTTTATGTTACTGGGTGTCTGGACACGGCCCCGTGGTGTCCGGGCACGGCCCCGTGTTCAAATCGCCAGTAACAAAAGTTTGTATAAAGAAACAGAAGCCTGGGCACGGGGGCGTGTTCAGTGAGCACGCCCTGTGTCCAGTTACCTGAACTGGGCATTTCTTGCAGATTGTGCAGCACGGGGCCGTGTTGGGCGGGCATGGCCCGTGCTGAACTTGCTGTAATGAAGAAAATTTGTCGGATGGCTCTGTTTTTGTGCATGGGGTGCTGGTTCAAGTTTCCCTTGTTATCCTTCACCATCCCGTTTGTGTTTTATTCATCACAGCATCATCCAAACACCAAATTAATTAAAACCATCATTCCAATTAAGTCATAGAGAATTACATAATATTCCGAATAAGTTAAAGTTCTAGATAAATTAGCACAAGAAGTTCAAACAAAGAAATTCTAGCCTAAAATTTATTTTATTTGCGAAATTTCTGAAAAGATAATTCTCTCGGTTGGATGCGGCTTGAAGAACTTCTTCCTCCGGGCATGGGTCCCTCACACGTCGGCGATCCACTCCTCTATCTCCCTTGGGAGAAGAAAAGCGGGCTCATTGGCATCGGGTTGAGGGGGTGCAACCTCCACCGGGACTTCTTGTAGATCTTCTAGAGGAGGCTCCGCTGGAATGTCATCCCACCCGGTAGGATTGTTGATTCCAAGTGCTAGGTTCCAATCCTCTTGAGGGAGGATTGGTTCCATGGGAGGTGTTAAAAGAATGTTTAACCTCTGGTGCAAGAGGTTAATTTCTTGAAAACTATTTTCCAGCCCCACCGTAAGATAATTTATACGGTCTATAAGGACCTCCTCTACCGATGTTATCTCATCAAACGCCTCTCGTAATGCCATCATGGAACGTACGAGAGTTGCTTCAATTGAAGACCTTCTTTCCCTTTGACTGTTTCTGGAGTGCGCAGAAGAGGTTCCACTGTTTTGGCTCGACATTCTACGAAAATAAATGGAAAAAGTTTATTTTAATGAAACAGTACCCTCGGACACGGCTCCGTGCTCAATGAGCACGGCCCCGTGTTCACCTTTCTGCAGATTTTTGGAGCAAGGAATCTTGGAGTTTCAAATTATTTTTTCAACTTATGAAGCATTTTTTAGCAGAAATAACTCAAAACAATGTTGTATAACTTATTTTTTAACAAGATTCCTTGAACAAAAACCTAACAAACATCACAATAAAGCTTGGAATCATGGTGATCTCAAGCTTCAATGGAGGTGTTGAGGCAAGAAAGATGAAGAAGAAGGCTATGGATAAAAGAGGAAAGGACAAGATGGTTGTTAGAACCTTCTTTTAGAAAATACCTAGGATGGTAGGTGAGAAGATCCTCTCAAATCTCTGTCCCTGGATGGTCCAAATGTGCAGGATTCTTGGCTGCATTTATAGAAAACGACAGCACGCTGGACACGGCCCCGTGTCAGCTGGACACGGCCCCGTGTGCAGGCAAGATCCTAACACATTTTGCCCGTATTCTGACAAAAAGTCAGAAAGGAATCTTTTGGTGGACACGGGGGCGTGTTGACCTGGGCACGGCCCCGTGTCTAGAGGCTGTTTATGAAGTTTCGTCTATTTCTAAGGAACTTATCTGGATCGGGCGGCTCCTTACTGGATGGAACAACCCCAAAGTGCCTAAGATACCTTATTTGTTCTAGATTAAGACGAGAACGCAAGAGGTTGTCGGTGAGGGTGATTCATATGCTAAATGTAGGTGGACAAGTCCAACCCTTTCCTGGGCTCTCGTTAAAGAAGGTGTATGCTGAATTGCTCAGGTCTATGTATGCACCGAACGAAGTCGATGGACAGTCCTTCACGGCACAATCGGCATAGGGACAACTATCGCCCAAGTCTTCGCTAGAGTTAAAGGTAGTTTCGGGAACAACGAAGTTGTTTTTATTCGAATGTGGTCCCAACAATTCTTTTTGGGTATCGTCTTGAGATGAATCAATGATATCCATCTTAAGTTCTTTTAACCAATTAAGAATTAGATCTTCTAATTGAAATAATTCATCAAGAAGCATTTCTCCTAGAAGGTCCGGTTGAGAGCATTCGAGGGAGAGATAGGGATTATTTTTACTTTCGCCCCTCTTAAGGCTACAAGAAAACAATGGGTCTATATCGTGGGGCTTATAATTTAGAAAATAGCAATCTAATTCTTTATGAGAGCCACCACATATTTGACACCACGTATCATAAGAGTGCCGAAAGTAAAAAATATCAGTATCACTCATGTTTGTGTCAGAAATTACCGATCGTCGGGATCTTACGGTTCTGTTTTCAGTAACTGAAACTTGGGCACGGGGCGTGTTGAGTGGGCACGGCCCCGTGTTCAGCTTACTGTCTGACTTAAAACAGGATTGCCAGTTCCAAAGATTGGGCATGGGGCGTGTTCAACGGGTACGGCCCGTGCTAAGTTCTGCAGAAGCTGAAAAATTAAGAAAATCCTAAAAAAAACAGAAAAATTTAGAAAAAACGATTAGGTCGTTGATTCTTAACTTTCTTAAAATCCTTGTGTCCCCGGCAACGGCGCCAAAAACTTTATGTGCGTGTAGTGTAATATATTTTTAATGTATATTTTAAGCCATTTTACACCTTTTAGCCAAGTTTTAAATTTATAAAACACGATACTTACTAACACTAAACACACATATGGGCAAGTGCACCCATCGTGAGCGTAGTATAGTGTTGGTAAGATACCGAGGTCGTCCAAGGACACAAGAGCTTTTTGTATCGGTTTATCCTCAACGTCTAATCAAATCAAAAGTTAGAAAAATGGTTTTTAAACTAGAAAAGTAAAACTAACTAAAATGCTGAAAAATAAAATCAAAGTAAAAACAGATAGACAAGATGAATCACTTGGATCCGACTCGTGTGTAGTGTAACCTTTGATTATTTATGCACTTTTGCACTTTTTAAGAGATTATCTTAGTTATTGTAGTAGGCCCCTCTTTTAAAGGTGACGTTACCCTCAACCCAGTAGTTTGAGTCAGCAATGATACAATCCTAAAGGGTCTGATTATTGAAAGATAATTAATTAAGTTATTAATGCATAATGTGGTAGGCCCCTCTTTTGAAGGTGACGTTACCCTCGGCTAAGTAGTCCGAGTCAGCAGGGATACAGTCCTAAGTAGCCGGGTTAAAGTTTTAATAGTAGCTTACTTATGAGGGGATCAAAGAGTTTGGACCCCCGCCATCCAATACCGGTGGGTATTGAAAGAGGTCCTACTAAATTTGACTCAGGTCCTTTGCAGGATCTATACACTGAATAATGGCAAGACTCTTACCAAACCGTTCCCTTAACCCCCGACTAGGTAGCCAACATATCTCCATATAGACCGTGGAGATATGAATGGTGAAAATCTTTTATTTTATATAGACTGTAAAATAATGCCAAGACACACGGACAAACGATAAGGAAGAATCACCTTCAACAAAAGAAACTAGTTATTAAAGTCATTAATACATAACCAAATAAAAAGTGCGAAAAGATTAAAAATAAAAAGTATTAAACTAAACACTTATCTTCACCAAGTGATGTAAGAGACTTAGGCAAACATGGCCTTTGATTGTCAAGAACTCTTACGATCGATCTTGGATCCCGAGACGACTCACACACTCTATGATGGACAATGGATGATGGTGGTGGATGATGGTGTTGTGATGGTGGTGGGTGGTGGGTGAAGTGTGAGAGAGGTGGTGTGCCAAGGGATGGTTTGCAAATGAGCCAAGCACCCCTATTTATAGCCTGAACAGCAGCTCGGGCACGGCCCCGTGTCCATCCTCCTTCTCTTTCTTCATTAATTGCAGTTTGTCTGCATTAGTTGACCACGCCCCCGTGTCCGCTGAGCATGACCCCGTGTGCAGAAGCGTATCTGTACTATCAAGGTTTCCCTGGATTTTGCGAATCTTATAGTTGACAACGGCCCCGTGTCCGCTGAGCACGACCCCGTGGTGGGCGATAGAAGCTTCTACAACTTTGTCTTTTCTGCTGACACTTGGGCACGCCCCCGTGCTCATTGAGCACAGGGCGTGTTCAGCCTACTGTTCTCTTGTTTATGCTTGGGAAGATGTTATCGGGGGGTCGGGCATACCACGTTTGTTCCTTTTCTTGTATTTATGTTAGAATTAGTTGCCTTTTTGCTTCTTTTGTTCATTTGAGCTCATTTAATCCTGAAAATACAAAAGGAAGACAAAAACACACTTTTTCCAACATTAGTACTAAAAAATGGTTAGTTTTATGCCATAATTGATATAATTTATATGTTGCATTTTGTGCACATCAGGAGCCATAAGCACCATTAATCAATTACATACCAAGACCGCGGAACAAAAGGTTAGATCTAATGGGTTTCAGGCAACCACACTCTTGGCCACTATTTTACCAAGAAGGGCTTTTGTGTCTCTAGTCATGAATCGACAAGTAAAAATGCCTATGGTTTGGATGCTTCCTATGTCGTTACACATGTTGATGGCGTAGCTAACCATTAGCGATCTCGTATTCCTTACATATACAGAAGCACTTATTTCAGTACAATTACATACCATGTTTTCTACAGCGAATGCTTAACTGTTTTACACAAAACTGCATGAATTCACACCAACATTATGTTGACGATTTTCTAAAACTTACATGTATTTCAGGTAACTAAAGTGGATGTACGTGCGGTCTTACTCTTGCTCCAGGATGTCGTTTATGTTTTTAGATGTGTTGTGTCAAGACTCCAATGCCTCTTTTATGGGATTTGATTGTTATATTCCATCTCGTGTGGTGATATAATGATTAAAAACCTTGTGGTTGTCTTTGAAAATAAGATGTAAACTTTTTAAACAATTATTAGTCGTGTGATGTAAATGCTAAACTTATGTTATGTTTTTATTATGTAATGACAATGGCATTTTGGAGTTATTTTACGAGCATGTAGTATGTTTACCATTCGTATGCAATGAGAACCTTTCAGGATCACACCTCGTGCTTTCGCCTTAGAAAGGGGTGTGACACCTTTGACCTCACATAGTCAATCGTGATAACTCCAGTTGAGAGTATTTGTCGTATCGTGTTATGCCGACGTCGTATGTGCCTTGATCTGCCATTATACATTGCATTTTGAGCTCTACCAATAGCTGATTGGCAATCACAATGTGTAACACCCTAACACGTAATATCTTAAAAACGACGCAGCGGAAATATGAGCTTAAAAATTTCTTTCTTTATTAACGACATTAATTACGTGAGGGCTAAATTACAAAATGTCAATACGTTTTATAAAAGGAATTCACAACATTCATACTTAAATTAATACTTCAAGGCGATACATAATTCAAACTGTATGACTATTCTTCCGTACAATCCTTGTTCTTTGACTCGATCTACGCCCGCTTATCTTCGTTTGTGGTAGAGGAAATTCGTGTGATACCTGTGGACATCATATACAACTTAACCATTAGTCATTATCTCACCATACAACATTATACTATATAATTGAAATTCGCATAGCATTCCATAATGTAAACATGGAATTATCCAAGCATTCTCTTAAATACTCTTAATCCATGTCCGGCTTCAATTCCTCATGAACCCGGCGATTTCATACCTGCATTTCATTCCAAACTCAAGGCACATCATTAGTAATTGTCAATACCCAGACATCTTGGAACCATTCCTACGTACATACATAACATCTTACATTCATAGCATCTTGCATTCATACATACTTACCTTCATACCTACGTTTATGCAATCATATACACCTATATACATGCTTCATTCATACACGCATACATGCATACGAATACTTATTTATTTCTTTTATACACATAAACTTATACTAACATGTCATATTCACAACTATCATAAAATAGGGGTTATACATATTAACACACATACTTACTCGTTCCTAGACACATTTATAATCCAAAAACATTAGTCATGAGGAGTTTATAACGTATCTATTTATGCTCGAAGGCCAAAATAACAAAACAATCAACATTTTGCAAAAGCTGCCCACCGTAAGCTACGACTCAGCCGTAGCTTACGATTCAGTTGTTCTTGTCCAAGCAGCAGCTACGTTCCGTAGCTTACAACTGAGCCGTAGCTTACGATTTGGCTGTTCTGATCCAAACAGCAGCTACGTTCTGTAGCCTACGGCTGAGCCGTAGCTTACGATTTGGCTGCTCTGCAGCTTTTCCAACTTTTTTTTTATGAAAACGGCCGTAACTTTCAAACCGTTCACCCGTTTAACCTCCCGTTTCTTCCTACATGACCATATTTTGGTCCTCTATCAAATGGACTCAAAATCTAACATCCAAACTAAGGAATTTCATAACTTATATGCTTTCGGCTTAATATTCATTTACGAATTTGTAACACCCCATGTTTCGAAAGTCAAAGTCAAAGTCAAGATTGAAGTCAAATGGAGAAAAGATTGCTAATTGCGATCTGTCTCTCCTTGCTCAATCCCTGTTTTGACTTCTTTGACTTGTAGTTAGTCTATTTTATGTTTCACGTTAGTTGTATTATGTGGAGTAATTAATTAAAATCGCAATAATCGACGAACACTCATCGCTACTAATCGTTTTACGACTGTGAATAATAGGAAGTAACAATGCGATAAAGTCAATTAAACGATAATCGAACTACTCTAATCAACATCGCACTCGCAACTCAAATTACAGTGATTATTATACGTGTGTGTGTGCCTTATGTGTTACTTATGCATGTTTATTTATGGTGTGTGTGGTAATCAATCAAATTGCAATCGAACTCATCGCAATCGCAAACCGAATACGAACTAAGGATGATTGTATGTAGATACAGTCTGATAATTGGTGGTGAAAAGACAGTGCAAGATATAAATAGTTGGGATTAAAAGTAATTTGAATAGAAAACTCTATCGCATTCGCAACGCTCGCAATCGAAATCAAAACAGCAAAACTCGTCGCACCGAACACTCAAAACTGGCGACCGATCGATCATGCAACCAGCCAATCGACCAACCGTCCGTTCGGACTGCCGTCCGATCGAGCTACCTGGCCGATCGGCCATCCCTTTCCTTTTTTGGAACTCTATAAATACCCATGTCACTTTCATTCTTTCCACTTTTGGCAAGCGACGTCCGGCCAGCGCATACTTGATGTGCGTGCATTAAATACATTTTTAATTAAGTTTTTCTTCACACAAATTTAGTTTTAAAAATGGTTTTTCACCTAAAAACTAACTACACACATGTTTTGGTTAAAAATCACGCTAGGATAATGCAACCAAACTCCAAGTTACGGGGAATGATGCTTGAAATGAAGAATTATGATAAGGATCACTATGATATAAATTGCACGAACAACACAAGGATTTATACGAGGAAAAAGCCCTTGATCAATGAATGATCTCCGGCATAAAAAACCTCGGGTGATGGAAACTACCGATCACCAAACTCAAATAAATCAATTAAAGTTTACAACTTCGGATAGTGACGAGCTAAGTACAAGGATCACTATGCTAAAACGTGTAAAAGTGTGAGAAATGCTATGTGTTTGCTGAGAGCTTTGTGACTGCAATTGTACGAGAGTGTGTGTAAGTAAAAAATGGCTAAGTGTTCTAACTTTAGCTCGTCACCCCTTTAAATATGAAAGCTAAACTAAGCTAACTAACTGCCCGACTTTCATGCCATTCTCCCACGTTCTCCACAATGTCCATTTTCGTTCAAATGAGTGCGAAATAATTGGGGAATATTCCATTGCAACGTTGCCAAGACCAAGTCAAGTTCAATACTCCTGCAAAATAATACGAAATACAAACAGCCAATCGTTAGTATGAGGATCCTTAAGGTGATCCATGATCCTGATCCTGAAGCTCTTCTGAGGATCACTATCTGTCACAGAAGTAAGGATCACTTGTCAGGATAATAAGTAAGGATCACTAATTGTTAGAAAATCCTCCCCTAACAATTGCCCCCAATATATAAGGAGTGAAATGTAAAAGTAACGAATTATGTTTTCTCGATCTTATCCGCAACAAACTCAACGGATTTATAGCCGTTAAATTCTAACTAGCCGTTGCATTGTGACGTCACAGAAGTGATATATCTGCAAAAATCATGATTATAAATAGAGATAGGGATATGATCAAATGCATTTAAATTCAAAGCAACTCCCTTTATAACCGTGTTCAGAAGATCAACCAGGTATTCTCCCTTTCATCTTCTCTTTTGCTTGCTCTGTTTTTCTTTCTCTCTACTATTCTGTTCAAAATGCTACTTCGGAACTCCCCTGCTAAGGATCACCAGAAGAATAGTCCAATAAAAAGCCAAGGAATCATCGAAGATTCCATAAAGGAACGATGCTGCTTCACCGATCCACAGATTGACAGGATCCGTTATTGCTTCCCGGCGACCACTGTTTTCAAACCCTTTAACCCCAATGCTCTCAGCGATCACATCTCTGATAACTGGGTTGCATTCCCTGTTACCCCATTTACCATAGGTTATACATATCCTTTCCCAGCTTTCACCCAATCCTTCTTTTCCCTGACCGGCATCTCCTACATCCAAACTATGCCGATGATCTGGAGGGTTTTATATACCCTGGAAAGGATCATCGAGCAGGAGGGGATAGATTTAGGCATGGCTGAGTTAGGAGAGCTGTATGATCTGACCACCTTCGGTTCCCATCGCTATCTGTTCAAACGAAAGCCTGGGGAGGAGCATCCAATCTTCAAGGCCACCAAGAACGACACTAATTGGAAGCGACGCTTCTTCTTTGTGAGGAGGGATTCTATCCCTGATGGGAAGGATCTACCAAAGATGTGGGCTATTCATGGTAGGATGGAGGATCCTAGGGAGGATCACCAGAGAACCTTTATTCTGACATAAAGATCACTGACTTTTTATTGTTCTTTTGTTGTACAGCTATCTCCGTTGCACATCTCAGACTAACTCCGGCTGCTAAAGAGAGACTCTTGGCTTTCAAGAGACTGGACCCTGAAACAAGAACTTTCAAGTCTACCACCCAAGATTCTCAGGAAGTATCCTCTGGTTCTGTCACGATGTCAAGTAAGTATCCTTGTTTAAAGGTTTAATTAGATAATGAAATTCAAGTAAAATTTAGATACTTATCTTGTTTTGGTTGTGTAGGTGCCGGAAAGTCCACCAAGTCAGCTTCGAAGTTCAGCATCACCTATCTCACCAATGTCAAATCCTCGAGGAAGAAGACTCTTGCTAGCCCCACTACTTCAATCCCAAAGGCACCCCTCAGGGGGAAGGGAGGCAAGAAGAGGAAGGCCTCCGAGGCTGAGGATTTGCAAGGCCTTCCCTTGATCCGCCAACAGTTCATGGACTACTTCAATGAGGTAAGGATCACTGTCCCTGCTTGTACATCCTGCTTGTATGAGGATCACTTGGTTCTGACAATATCCTTTGTTTTCCTTGCAGAAATTTGCTGAAATAGAGACCTATGTTGGCCACGTTGAGGATCAGGATAGCAAGATTGCTGATCTTCAACAGGTTGCTGTGCTGAAAGACCTCAAGATAGCCGATCTTCAGAAGGATCTCCAGGCCACCAAGAATGATGCTGCCAAGATGCTAATCAACTTTGACTATGAGAAGCACGAGATCACCCAGGATGCTAAGGTCTCCGCCGCCATAGCAATGTACAAGATCCAGCTGCAAATGGCCATGGAAGCTCAGGATCCTGCTTTTGACAGGAGCACCTGGGACGTGGAGGGCTGGAAAGCAAGGTTGGCTGAACTGGAGGACGATGAAGAGGCTGAGGAGATCTTGACGCTTGAGGCTGGAGGCAGTGGCAAGGATCAGGGCGGTGAGGCAAGTGGAGCTGGTGGTGAGGATGCAGCGAAGGTCTAGGCTGCAGGATTGGGCAATGATGGAAATTTCGAGACTTAGCCGGAGCCCAATTTTTTTTTGTTTAGTGGCTGTTTGTTTTGAACAATTTGATAGTCTGTACTTGTGAACAATAGTTTTTAGGATTAAGGATCTAGGATCCTTCAGACAATAGGTAGGATTGCATATGGTGGAGGGATCCTCTGTTTGGGGGGATGAAACCATTGTGATCCTGCCATCTTTATTTTCCTGCACAACTTAAAACCTATTATCCTGGACACCCTTTACCTACCCCAGCGGATGGGCCACGTTTTGCTGGTAGATGCTTGGGGTAGGTAATTTTGACAACCTTTGAAGGGTTAGTCTTTTTGTTAATAAATAAAATCTTAACCTTTTGTCGCTTATCCTGTGTTGTTGTTCTTTAAATTCCTTTAATTTTCAATTGTCTTGGTATACATTTGTTTGAATAAGAAAAGTTAAACAAATTAAGTTTAAGAGTCTTAGGATATGATCCAGGATCAAATATCCTATAGTCGAAAAGTTCCAAAGAGCAGTATATTCTAAGGATCAAAAGTTCAGTTGTCAAAGTATAAGGGTTATTCAAATAAACAATGAATAAGATAAAAATAATTAAGGATCATACCTGAGGATTCAAGTTAGGATCCTAACCATAATCAGGATAACCATAAAATAAACCTTAGAAAGAAACAAGGATCAAGGATCCTTAGTTGTTTAACTTCAAGGACCTGAAATAGAACACAACTTGGGACTAAGCCAATATAAGATAAGAGTTAGCAGCTGGGGACAAGCCCGAGGATAACTGGGGACAAGCCCAAGTGTTGGTGCAGTTGTCTGTCGACTACATCTTAGTTCGAGTCTTACGGCAGAGCTAATTGTATAGGAATAGGAGAGTAAGAAAGTTTGTATAGAATTAAAGTAATTGGACCGCTCATTAGTCCATTTAGGTTTAGGATCGCTTTTACTGCATGATGATGGACCGCTTATGTGGTCATCATAGTGAACCGCTTATATGGTAGTCATGTGGATCGCTCATATGGTCATGTCCATATGAGCGGCCCATAACTTCTATATAAGTGGTCCCAATGAGCGGTTCCAGTTAGATAGCATATAGTTCTAAGGTACGGATGTGTGTGTAAAAAGGCGAAGCTCTGTCCGTTTGTCTCCACATTCTTGTAACTTGTTAGCGGATCAATAAAGGAGACAGTTAAATAGTGAAATCAAGCTTTACGAAGACTAATTCAATGAATTCCGCCTCTGAACTAGTCTAAGTGCTCTTCTGATCGACTCATCGGGTCAGCAAACGATCCTACATGTGGTATCAGAGCTCAGGAGGAAGAGTTCTTGCCGTTTAGCTTGATTTTCGCTTGAAATTCTCACTTCTACACTTTCTTTTCTGGTTCGATAAGATTTCACGGTTGAAATTTGTTCAAAATCTCAGGGATTGTGCGCAATAGTACCGTGACAAACCCTGGAAAGTTTCAAATCAAAACTCGAAGTTTAAGTGGGTTAAAATTGGAATTGATTGTGGACCGTTCGTTCGAATGACCTTGGACCGCTAATTCGGACAGTTCTGAACCGCTAATTCATACATTGATTGAACCGCTTATTTGGACGGATCTAGAACCGCTTATTCGGTCGAAGTGTTCTTGGACCGCCCATTCAGACATCTTTGGATCACTAATCTGTACATCAGGAACCGCTCGAACGAACAGTTGAAACTGCTCATCCGAACAAGCTCAGACCGCTCGAACGAACAGCTTGGACCGCTTATACAAACGGTTGATTTCGCTTATTTGGATTAGTGATTTGAGCCGCTTATTGGACAGGTTGTTTGACCGCTTATTCGACAAACTTGTCTGGACCACTTATTTGATTGAGTAATCTGGATCGTTCTTTTGGTAGATTGAGTTTCGGTCTGCTCATTCGGTTCGCTGATTTGAACATACAGTTCGCTTGTTGATCAGATTGTTTGATTGCTTATTGGACATCCGTTTATCTGAACAGTATTTTTGAAAACATGAAAAGAATTCCGATATTTCCAGATCTCGGAAGTGATGTTGATACGGATGATGAGGAAGAGTATCTCAACAAATGCAGAAAAAGCACTGATCCTAACAGTTTTAATTTTTTCTATGCAGACAAAGTTGAGATGCTGAATCAAAAGAAGATTGCTCGGTTGCAGAGAGAGCTTGATGCAGCAAAGTCACTGGCTGTTGAAAAAGTGAAAACTGAAGATGTAGAAAAAGTAGTGGAGAAAATTGTTGAAATAGAGAAATTAGTGGAAGTTGAAAAAATAGTTGAAAAAGTAATTGAAGTTGCTAAGCCTTGCGAGAAGTGCTCTGAATCTTGCAAAGAATGTGATGAGAAAGACAAAAGATTTGTTGAGATAAAGAAAGCTGAAGGACAGAAAACAGAAAAAGAATCTGTGAAGAATGACTCTTCAAGTTTTACCTCAGTGTGTTTCAAATGTGACAACTTGAAGACCGACAATGACAAACTTGTCAAAGATGCGGAAAGTTTGGCACTGGAGATCGAGAAGTTGAGAAATGAGAAACAGACTGATGATAAACAGATTCGTATTCTGAAGGAAAATAGTGAGATGTTGAAAGCTGTTAATGACAAACTGTTGGATGGTTTGAACAGTTTGACTTCAGAAAACAAAGTTTTGAAAGATAATATAAATGGTTTTGAAAACAAACAGAAATCATCGGAAAATGAAGATTTCTGGATAAAATTGGAAAACAAAAATCTGAAAACAAATGAATCAAAGCTTCAGGAACAGATAAAAGTTCTGACAAATGAAAAGTCTGTTCTGGAAATTTTGAAAAATGAAAATGAAAATTCAATCAAGTCTCATCTTGAGAGAATATCTAAGCTTGAGGAAGAAGCTAAGAATTCGAGGATCAAGATTGATGAACTTGAAAAGAAGTTGATCGGTTTTGTGAATTCATCTGACAAGCTGAATATTCCTTGTCCAAAACCAATCAACTCAGTTCCAATAAGTGACAATGTCACAAACTTTGATTCTGTCAAAGTTGAAGATTGTGATGAAACACCTGATGATGAAAATATCAAAAAAGAAAAACAAAAATTGTTATTAAATTTAAAAGAAAAATTTCAGAAAACTATTCTACAATCGACTGAAAAAGGTGAATGTTCTAAACAGAAACCTTTGAAGAAGAGAGTGGAACAGAAACAAAAAGATAATAAAAGTACATCGGGTCGATTATCCAATCAAAAGAAAAAATTACAAAAATTAAAAAATGAAAATTCTAAAATTGTTGGTAATAAGTGGTGCAGGTTGGACCACAGTGCGTCAAAGCCAAATCCAGCAAATTGGAGGAGAGAATATCACCAGGCCAAACAATGTTACGACTTAAATGTTTGGTACAACGATGGTGATAGGTACGATAACAGGGTATGCTACAGCTGCGGCTATCAGGGGCATATTGCTGTTAACTGCCAGTATTGGAGGTATGAGACCAGAAGGTGCTTTAATTGCAACATCAAAGGTCACATTGCCAGAGATTGCCCGAGGAGATCAAGTGAAAGATTGAGGGCTAAGTCTCAGAAATTGGCAAAAATTCCAGTCAAAGTCAAGCCCCAGGAACAGAAGGTTCTGAAACCTAAAGTTCAAGATAAGTCAAAGCAAGAAAAGAAAGTCAAGCTTTCACAGGGGCAGAAAGACAGACTGAGGAAGAAAAGGAAGAAGGCGAGAGAGTATCTCGAGAAGATTTTGTCCTCGGGTTCACGGGACAAACAGAATAACAGTTCTGATGAATCTACTTCCTCAGTTGCAAAGACAAGCAAAAAGAATTCATCAGATACAAATCTGGGGACAAAAGAGGAGAAGAAAAAGAAGAAAGTGAAGGTTTTACTTCCTGGCGATGAATCTGTTTCTTCGGAAACAAAGGAGCCAAATGTCGGCAATGAATCTGACAAGTCAAAGTCAGACAAGCCACATTCAGGCAATGATACTGGTATGGTAAAACCAGAGGAGCCGTTGGTTGAAGTAAAAAAGGAGAATTCAAGTTTAGCAATGGATGATGCAAATTTTCCACCATTGTTGAACAAGAATTCAAAATCACCCAAGAACAGTCAGGCTTGGGTGAAACTGTTTAAATGAAAAACCTGACTTGCCGGAGATCCCAAGTTTATATCGTGGATCAGGACTCGGCATCTTTCATGGTTGATTAGGATGATTTGAAAGTGTTTAAAATTGTGAAAATTTTACAGGTTGAAGGTCAACGCCGGAGCTTCCAGGTTGGTAAGTGCGAAGCAGGAATCGGCATCCTGATTGGTAAAACGGTGATGTAGACGTAACATTCCTACAAGTGATTAGTTTTATGGCTTGATTGCAAATGGTAAATCAGGGACATTAAGTTGTACTTGATTTACTATATATGGGCATTAGAAAAACAAGATGAAGAGATAACCCCGAATCTACAAATGATTGTTACACAAACTAATTTTCCGGAAAAACCATTCTGATTAAAACAAACTTAAGTGTTTTGAAATCATTATGGGAAAATAGTTTGTTGTGAGGGGGAGTTCTGATTGTTTATGCCAGGTGGATGGAGAATTGAAGTGATTCTCATCAGGTTGTCAAGTTTGTACAGTTTGTTTCAAATTTTCTCAGAAAATCAAAATTGAAACATATTTTGATTTTAGGGGGAGAAAAATTTTAAAAAAAATTAGAAAATTTGAAAATGTCAAAAACATTGAAAAATTGTAAAAACGAGTTTTGTTGCGAAAAAGAGGAAATGATTGTAAATCAGTGGACTATCACAGCATGCTAAAGAAATGTAATGTAAAATGTGATAAATGGTCTCACTGATGATGTGACGATAGGTTTTCGTACATTTAGTAGATTTATTCGGGATATAAACCTAAAATTTCTAACTTGTGAAATTCGTGGGGAACACTACTTGGATATATAGGTAACCCCTGAAATCTCGTGTGAAAGGTCTCGTATTCTGATATACTAGGTGTTTATACTCTTTGATGTCTGGGGTATTATTCCGGGACTTCTGCTGAACGGTAGTTCTGACCTAGTCCTTGGCTAATACTTTCCGCAAAATGCTTGAAACATAGCATAAAGCCCTCAGTTGATTAGACAATAAAATTGATAATCATCTGTTGTAGCTGAAAAGATCCTCTAAAGGGGACACACTGCTAAGTCGAAGCTGATATCTCTCTGCTGAACGGAAGTTCTGACCTGAGATCCCTCAGTTCTCGCATCTTTCCCCTAATTTATGTACAGACATCATTGTAGTGTTCATACCTGTAAGACTGAATATTGGGATTCTGGATACGGGAGTATATTCAAGAGGTGGGACACATGAATTGAACTAAGTTCATAAAATATCTAAATTGTATCCTGAATAGATTGAAAATTGTATGAAAATTTAAGAGGACAATTATATCGTCAATCAACGTGAATCGTTTAGAACTTAAAACGATTAAAAGCTTAACGGTGCTTGTGTTATGTCTCAAAAACTGATATGATCCTCTTGCACAAATTCACAAAAATATGTTGTTTTGCATTTAAATTTCTGTTTTTGCATTTATGTTTCATATTTTCAAAAATCCAAAAAGATTTTCGACAACTGATGGTGAAGAGCTGAGTTTCAAAATCTCAAAGGCTAAACTTGATGAACGTACAGGTTGGTTAATACGTTTGAAATGTTTAAAATGATTCATTAGGTTGAATCAGAATTTGAAATATTTCAAATTTGTGAATCAGGGTTTAAGTGAAAAAATTATTAATGCTTAGTTGGTTCATTAAATTGAATCACAGTTATTGTGATTTGAGAAGAGAGTGTTAGATTGTGAAGATTTAAAATGCAAAAGTGGTTCATTAACTTGATGACTATAGTTAATGTTAATCAACAGTTTGATCTTCATAATTTTTTATATGATTTGCTGATTCATTAAGTTGAATTGCAAATTGTATTAGTTTGTGATAGTGTGGTTAAGTTTTGCAGGTTTCTGATCCTGTTGCTTCGGATAGCCAGGAGATAAATCAGAACCAGTGAAGATTTTAAATGAAGAAAGCCAGGAGTTGATTTCAATGGTGATAACGATTTTCAGACAGAGATCCTAGCATGATGATAGGGGGAGTCTGATGAAAGTTAGAGCCAGAGAATGATCCAGGCATATGATTCCAGGAGGAAATTCCTGAAGAAAAGAGTTAATTCCAGGCAGAGTTCCTGAAGAAGACCGAACAAGAGTGAAGAGCTGAAAATGATTGAAGACTCTCACTGAAGATTCCGTCAACATTCAAGGGGGAGTCTGTTGGTGCAGTTGTCTGTCGACTACATCTTAGTTCGAGTCTTACGGCAGAGCTAATTGTATAGGAATAGGAGAGTAAGAAAGTTTGTATAGAATTAAAGTAATTGGACCGCTCATTAGTCCATTTATGTTTAGGATCGCTTTTACTGCATGATGATGGACCGCTTATATGGTCATCATAGTGAACCGCTTATATGGTAGTCATGTGGATCGCTCATATGGTCATGTCCATATGAGCGGCCCATAACTTCTATATAAGTGGTCCCAATGAGCGGTTCCAGTTAGATAGCATATAGTTCTAAGGTACGGATGTGTGTGTAAAAAGGCGAAGCTCTGTCCGTTTGTCTCCACATTCTTGTAACTTGTTAGCGGATCAATAAAGGAGACAGTTAAATAGTGAAATCAAGCTTTACGAAGACTAATTCAATGAATTCCGCCTCTGAACTAGTCTAAGTGCTCTTCTGATCGACTCATCGGGTCAGCAAACGATCCTACACCAAGGATAACCGGGGACAAGCCCAAGGATAACTGGGGACAAGCCAAAGGATAACTGGGGACAAGCCCAAGGATAACTGGGGACAAGCCCAAGGATAACTGGGGACAAGCCCAAGGATCGTATGTAAAATGGAGTATGGCCCTAACTGGCGACTATCCAAACTTAGTGACAGGATAATGCCAAAACCTTAGCTAACGTGTAAACGTTAGAAACCTTAGGAACGGATGTATGGTACGTCTACTATTATACGTAGGATCCTAGGTATAGCCAGTACAATGGAATTATCAGCCCCTAAAGCGAGTACTGGTCCCAATGCCTTGAACTATACCAGGATCATCGTGCGCTACAGGCGAAACTGGGGTCAAGCCCAAATAACTGGGGTTAAACCCAAGGATCTAGATCACTTCTGTAGATAATCAACATTATGCTAAGAATACCTGAACTTTCAAAACTCAAAATCTTGTGAGAGAAGGATAAAGGATACATGATCCTTATCCTTGTATGGGAAAGTAATTAAATGAAATAGTTCAAGATTAGGATGTTACCAGAGTGAGGATCATTGACGCTTTAAGGATCCTTCAAGGATACCCCTAATGTAAGGATCATATGCTTTCGGAGGATCCTGCTCACATAAAATACTTCTTCAAATGGACAACATTCCAAGCCCTTGGTAACAAATCACCTTCCATGGTCAACAATCTATATGCCCCCTTTCCTGCTTCAGCTTCAATCAAATAAGGGCCTTCCCATTTTGGTGCCAACTTTCCATCAGAAGGATTGGTGGTATTCTGGAATGCTTTCCTCAATACCATATCTCCAACTTGAAACTTCCTTATCCTGACATTTTTGTTATAAGCACCAGCCATTCTTTGTTGATAACTAGCCATCCTTATCTTGGCCAAATCTCTGATTTCCTCAATAGTATCCAAGTCTTGAGCCAAGTTCTCATCATTTTCCTCAGGATCACGGGTACTTGTTCTAGCAGTTGGAACTACCATTTTTGTTGGGATCACTGTTTCTGCCCCAAATACCAAAGAGAATGGTGTTTGACCAGTAGCATTCTTGGGGGTTGTCCTATCAGCCCAAAGCACATAAGGTAATTCTTCTGCCCATTTCCCTTTCTTGGATCCAAGTTTCTTCTTCAAATTGTTGATGATGATCTTGTTGGATGATTCTGCTTGACCATTAGCTTGTGGGTGGACTGGTGTTGATGTTATCATCTTAATCCCCCAGCTGTCACAAAAGTTAGTGGTTCTGCCCCCAATAAATTGGGAACTATTATCACATATAATTTCAGAAGGAATGCCAAATCTATTTATAATATTTCTCTTAATAAAGGATATAACTTCCTTTTCTCTGACTTGGGCAAAAGCTTCAGCCTCTATCCACTTGGAGAAGTAATCAGTCATAGCAAGCATGAACACTTTCCCACCAGGTGCCTTAGGGATCTTACCAACTATATCCATGCCCCATCTCATAAATGGCCAAGAGGAGGATATAGGATGTAGAAATTCAGCCGGCTGATGAAGGATATTGTTGTGTCTCTGACAAGGATCACACTTCTTAGCATACTCCACAGCATCCCTTTTCATAGTTGGCCAGTAGTATCCTGTCCTTAAGATCCTTGAGAACAATGCTCTGCCCCCAGTGTGGTTTCCACAATCTCCTTCATGGAAGTCTTTTAAAACTTCTTGGACTTCAGGATCCTCGATGCATCTTAATTTTGAAAGCTCTAGGGTTTTCTCCCATAGGAATCTCTCCGTGTTGTAAGTATCTCATGATTGGTGAGATCCATGATCCTGATCCTGAATGAGATTGAGTATCCTCACTAGGGATAATCGCAGAATCCTCTCCTATTTCCATCGCCACATGATCCTCGATGGCAGGAGCCAGGATATGGATAATGGGAATGCTTATATCCTCCGGGATCTTCAAAGATGATCCTAGATTAGCCAGTGCATCAGCTTCTGTATTTTCTTCCCTTGGTACCTGTGTCAAACTAAAGGAAACAAAAGAGAGTGCCAATTCTTTGACTATCTCCAAATACTTGGTTAGCTTTTCACCTTTAACAGCATAGGATCCATTAAAGTGATTTGTAATTAACAATGAATCTACATGTACCTCAAGATACCTAATTCCCATATGCTTAGCAATTTGCAAACCAGCAATCAAGGCTTCATATTCAGCCTCATTGTTAGTGGTTTGGAACTCACAAGCTATGGAGTGGGGTATTATGTCCCCCTGTGGCGATTTTAGTAGTATACCAAGCCCTGTGCCTTTGACATTTGAGGATCCATCATTATGGAGTATCCAAGGATCCTTCGTCTCTTCCAGCTGCTGGACTTCTAACTCGGCTTCCTTTTGTAAATCACTACTGAAACCAGCCACAAAGTCGGCCAATGCTTGGGATTTGATGGCTGTTCTAGGCTCATATCTTATATCATAGGCACTAAGCTTCACTGCCCACTTAGCCATCCTTCCAGACATCTCTGGTTTCCTGAGGACATTCTTAATTGGAAAATTAGTTTTAACGACAATAACATGAGTTTCAAAATAATGTCTCAACTTAGTAGATGCCATGATTAATGCAAGAATAAACTTTTCAAGGTGTGAATACCTGGATTCGGCATCAAGTAAACTCTTACTTACATAATAGACAGGATGTTGTGTACCTTCATGATCCTTAACAAGGACTGCACTTACTGCTTTTGAGGATACCGCAAGATATAAGGATAACACATCTCCTTTTTCTGGTTTCATCAAGGCTGGAGCTGAGGATAGGTATTCTTTGAGAGCTCGTAAAGCACTCTCATGCTTCTCAGTCCACTCAAATTTCTTGTTCTTCCTTAGGATATCATAGAATTCTTTGCACTTCTCTGAGGATTTGGATATAAATATGTTCAAAGCTGCTATCCTGCCTGTTAGCCTTTGCACATCCTTAGCATTGGCAGGAGATTTGATGTTCACTAAAGCTTTGACTTGTTCCGGGCTAGCTTCAATGCCTCTCTTGGTCACCATATATCCTAAGAATTTACCTGCTTTAACACTAAAGTGACATTTTGAAGGATTAAGTTTCATGTTATATCTGTCAAGGATATCGAATGCTTCCTCCAAGTCTCTTAGGTGATCCTCAGCTTTTATGGACTTTACCACCATATCATCTATGTAAACCTCCATAGTTTGTCCAATCTGATCCTTGAACATCATATTCACCAGCCTTTGATATGTTGCACCTGCATTCCTTAATCCAAATGGCATAGCAATATAGCAATATATACCGGTTGGAGTCATAAAAGCCGTATCCTCTTGGTCAGATGATTCCATCTGAATTTGCTGGAATCCAGATGAAGCATCCATAAAAGTCAACAGTTCATGACCCGCCGTTGCATCCACCATGGAGTCAATGTGGGGTAATGGGAAAGGATCCTTGGGACATGCCTTATTTAAATCAGTGAAATCGACACATACCCTCCACTTTCCATTTTTCTTTTGAACAACAACCACATTGGCCAACCATCTTGGATACTTTACCTCTCTAATCATACCTGCTCGGAGCAACTTTTCTACCTCTTCCTGGATAATGGCATTTCTTTCAGGTGCAAACTTCCTCCTTTTTTGATGGATTGGTTTGAATGACCTGTCAATACCGAGTTTATGAGTGATAATATCCTTAGATATACTTGTCATATCCTCATGTTTCCATGCAAAGGTAGTCTTCCTTCTTTTGAGGAAGGATACAAGGTCTTCTTTCATCTTGCCAAGGATCCCTGACCCGATATAGATTTTGGATTCAGTATCATCAGGATCCATGAGGATTTCCACCACATCCTGCTCTCTTGCCTCCAAGACATCCCTTGGAGGATACTTTGATTGCTATTGATCCCTTGATTTTGAGGCT